>NW_003852433.1:5782104-5782430 GCF_000181295.1 Otolemur garnettii | reverse complement strand
GATGTTTGGGTGGCAGAGGGAGTCTTCCTGAGCTCCAGGGGAAGGAGAGAGAGAGCAGAGAACAGGATTTCAGGAAGGGGAGTGACTTTAGAACCACTCAGATCATTTACACAGGAAGCCTCCTTCTCCCAGCTCACACTGGTCTTTCAAACTTGACATTTCTGTTGAGGCCTCCTTGGACAACTAATTGCAACATTTCTGAGCTCTCAGCAAAGCCAGGGAAACGCCCCAGAGCCAGGGAAATGCGGAATTGGAACATGTACTCACCACATTTTACTATGCACTGGCAGTGCTAAGTACAGAGGTTCAGGGAGGAATACAAAACC
>NW_003852433.1:5779059-5780998 GCF_000181295.1 Otolemur garnettii | reverse complement strand
AGGCTCATGATCAGGATTCAGGATGTGTACCCTCAGTCCCATGTTTCTGTTCCCTTTGCACACCCTTGATCTCCTAAGCCCTGATCTCTAACCAGCTAAGCTAAACCAGGTCTCAGCAGGCACCCGAAATAGCTACAGCTTCCAGGCAAAATTAGTACCAAGCCAATGTTGCCACATTCATCACTATGACTTCAACCTTATTTTCAGGCAACATGGCACTGAGAATGAGTTGGGTGGAGTGTTTTGACCCTGTTGTTTTGCTGGATTTGTAATGGAAAATCTGTCATTTCTTTGTCTGACAGTGTTGGGGCATTAGTTAATTTCAGCTCCCAGCATGATTTTATCCCTTACCCCCTTCCTCCAGTATCAATATCCTGCAGAATCCATAACTTCTTCAACCAATGGGGTTTGAATACGGTCGACCCCACACTTAGTTCCAAAAAAAGGTCCTGCCTGGCCTAAACCATCTCCCTCTCCCACCACAGTGGGGTGAGGAACAAGCAGGTAACCTAATGAGAACTGATGAGACTACCTGGGAGATAGGAGTTCTAGTTTCTGATGAATTTGAACATCTGAGAAAATAGAGCATGGGCTCCTGGTACCATTTTGCTACCACTCGGGGAGCCAATGCCTAGGGGGAGGTAGAGATACAAAGAGAAACTAAGATCTCATAGGTTTTGTTTGAGCCTGGATCAAGCCACACCTGAAACAAGTCTTTGTGGATTTTGATGTCTATGAGCCAAAATAAATCATTATACAGTAGAACCCCCACAGTTGACCACCTCTCTACATTGATCACCCCCTTGAGTTGGACTAATTTTCACAGACTAGACATGCACCCCATGTACTCAACAAAAGTTCCTTATGTTGACCACCTTCATATGTTGACCAGTTTGTTATAGTCCCTTGGGTGGTCAATTTTTAGAAAGTGCATTTGATAGGCCGGGCATGGTGGCTCACACCTATAATCCTAACACTCTGGGAGGCCAAGGTGGGTACACTGCCTGAGCTCATAGGTTCAAGGCCAGCTTGAACAAGAGTGAGATCTCATCTCTGAAAATAGCTGAGTGTTGTGGTAGGTGCCTATAGTCCCAGCTACTTGGGAGGCTGAAGCAAGAGAATTGCTGGAACCCAAAAGTCTGAGGTTGCTATGAGCTATGACACCAGGGCACTCTACTGAAAGTGAAAAAGCGACATTCTATCTCAAAAAAAAGAAAGTCCATTTGAGTTGTGTTTTGGCCACTTTCAACATTAAAAGTCTTATCTGAGTCGCAGCTGTTGTAGAATTCCCACCTAACTTCATGAACACCCGTGGTCTACGCTGTGGAAAACACAGGCAATCATCTAGAATGGAATAAAAGTTAAGGGGTTTGGTTTCTGGGGGTTTCTGAGCAAAAGATTTAGGATGGTCATGAGTCAACTTTGCAGGGTATTAAAGTGCTGCCATAGTTTCCTCAAGAAAGAAAATTACAGTAACTATTTTTGTCTATTAAACACCTGGATATCGTATTTTGTGCCTCATTTCATTCTACCTTTCTATACCACCCAACAAGGTATGGACATTCCCATTTACAGAGGGAGCAAACCGAAACCTGAAGAGAAGGGTTGTCCCCAGGGATACACAGGGAATAGATAATTGAAACTGGGCTTGGACCCGGTGCTCCCAACACAACCCCATCTCCCTGATAGCAGGTGCATTGGAGAGCTCCTGCTTCCCCTCCACTGGATCTGATCTACCGTGTGCCTGTGAGCACATGATGAAGTATGTGGATTTCACGGGGACAATTTTCTCCACTTAACCTTGGCAGGAGCCCAAGGGCAATAAACACTCCCTTAGAATGGCAGAGGACTTTGCAAAAGCTAACAGATGATTCTGCTGAGGAGAATCCCTAACAGAATCTCAATGTACAAATGACCTGGGTGTCCCTTCCCACTGCGG
>NW_003852433.1:5772343-5778897 GCF_000181295.1 Otolemur garnettii | reverse complement strand
GAGGCCTATTGGCTCAGAGAAATAAAAACACTGACCCAATACTACACAACTAGAAGAGTTTTCCAACAGACCTCACTCCCAACCAGGAGACTTGCCCCAAGGGTGGAAGCCATCCCATACAAGAGGATTCCAACATTAAATAATATTCAGTCATAAAGTGAGAAAAGTGTTCACTTTTAATTGTCTTTCAGTATTTCTGGTTGCATCAAAAAGAAAGTCTCGGTTTGGTGTTAACAGACCTTTAATGCCTCCCTGCTGCTTGGTACTCTGCGTCTGCAGCAGAGAGAGGCCCCTGGCGTGGAGCCACAGGTAGATAACCGAATCTGGCTAGAATTCATCCACCTTGTCTTGGTTTGAGTGTTTATAGTGATTAACCTCTATTTAGGGAAAGTCATATTGATTTCATATTTGTAGGTAAGTTAACTTCCTAAATAAACAATTTTCAATAAAAAAAGTAAATCAATTAAAAGAAAAATTAGCAAATGTGAGGGGGGGGATCACAAAGGCAGTGAGCTGATGATTTCAGTTTGGGAGATGTTTCCAACCTCACACTCAGATGGAACTCCGAACTGTAGTCTTATCAACCCAGCAAATAGGAGGGTCCAACGTAAACAGGCCCAGGTGAGAAGGAGAGGGGATCCCTCTTTCTTCCCTCACCTTTTCCTACATCCCACCCGCAAAAATCCACCAAATCAGACGAGGCTCTCCAGGACCAGAGTACAGGCTTCTTGGGTCTCCTTCTCCTGTAAGCATGGTTACCAGCACAGCAAGGAGACAGGGCAGACCTGTAGGTGAGAAAGCTGGTATGGGCAACGAAGGCGATCCCCAGGTCAGATCCAGCCTGGAGGACTGGCACTGCCTGCTAGAGCTCAGCATCCACCCGCCACTGACCCTGCAACTCCATACCCAGGTATACACCTCTGAAAATCGAGTGCTTAAACCTACCACAAGACTTTTACAAAAATATTCTGAGCAGCTCCATTTATTAGGGCCCCAAACTGCAGAAACCAGCCACATGTCCTTCAAAAGAAGAGTGGATAAAAACTGAATGAAAAAGAAAAGAACTGCTGATCCATGCAACGTGGATAAATCTCACAGATACAACATTGTGAGAAGAAAGCCAGGCACAAAAGAAAACCCGGTTCATACTTCCAGTTTCATATGAAATTCAAGGACAGGCAAATTAATCTCTGGGTGACAGTGGGTATCAATTAGGAGGTGACCCACAGGAACTTTCTGGGGAGATGAGAATGTTCTATATCTCGACCTTGGCAATGGTTACACGTTCTATATGTTTGTAAAAATCTATTGATTTTGTACTTTACTGTATCAAAGTTACACCTCAATAAAAAGTTTTTCAAACAGCCCCCCCCACACACATAAAATTAAAACATTTAGCAATAGCATAAATAATGAAGACTCCAGGTCTGGGGTCAATGCCAACTCCTTCATGGGTTCTGGGCTGCAAAAAAGACAGTGACCCGCTGGGGTGTCAGGCAGATCACCATTAAAGCCACCGCGCTGTGCAGGTCTCGCTGCCTTTCTAGACCTTCCCCTGCTCTTTTAGCGCCTTTCCTTCTTGTTTCTTTATGTTCGTCCCCACGGCTGCAGTAACACAAACTTAGGGACTTAAAACAGCACAAATTCGTCCATTCCGGTTCTGGCGGTCAGAAATATGAAATTAAAGAATGTCAGCAGGGCTAGTTCCTTCTGGAATCTTCAGGGAGAATCTGTTTGCTTACTTTTCCCGCTTCTAGAAGCCGCCTGCCTTCCTCAGCTCCCAGCCTCTCCTCCCTATCACCCCGTCCTGTGCCTCCATCTTCACATCTCCTACGCCTGACTCTGATCCTCCTGCCTCCCTTTTATAGGGACACTTGTGATGACATCGGGCCCATGTGGATAATCTGGGACAATCTCCCACCTCAAGATCCTTCCTTAACTTACTCATATCTGCCAATTCCATGATAAGGTGCCGTATCGACAGGTTCTCGGGATTTGAACGTGGACAGTGTTGGCAGGGTGGGGGAGGATCATTCAGCCTACCACACCCAGAAGGAAGGGCAGCAGTAACATTTTATGACCTCAGATCTGGACAGGTCAGACCCACTTATCAGTTTCATTCATATCCTTGGGGGCACAGGGGTCTGTCCTGAAGGCTCAGTTTTCTGACCTATACAATGGGATGTCACTCCATTTTCTTTGGGTGCCTGAGAGGAATGAGGTGACTGTGAGGCAGTAAACACAGAGCCCAGCACAAAGTATGTGCTTGGTACACAACTTATGAGCCCAGTGATGTTGTATAAGTGAATTGTATCAATAAAAAAAAGGCCATCTACTAAGTGCTGGGCACTTTGCCACCCAGATCTGACTGCAGAATCCTTCAGCAACTGTCCTAGAAGGAGCCGCAGGTCTGGACAGAGGTCATCTGGAGAGGACAACTGAAAGGCTCCTCTAGGAAATGTATGAAATATATTCTCTGGGTGCCAGGAGGAGGGTCAGAGCCCCATTCCTACCTTCAGCAGGGAATTAACATCTGAGCTTTCCTGGTGGCTGCCTGTCATTTATCAGAGATGAGATTTCCTTGGCATTTCGGACAAAACAGATGCTGAGATGTGGAACAAAATAGGGTTGCTGGATTTCTTTTCCTATCCCCCAGAAGTAGAGCTTGAGTCATACACGTGCAGAGCACATTGGTAAAGCTGGAGCGAGAAAGCTCGGTGAGCCCCGGGGACGAGGGTGTCGCTTACATCTGTGTGTAAAGCGGGTTGGAGGGGTTGAACTTCCCCCCACCTGTTTCCCAAAGTGGATGCAATTTGATGATTCTATCTGTGAAGGGACACTGGTGACCCCTCCCCAGCGGGCAGGCAGGGTCCTGAGACCTTAGGGAGTGATGTGGGCCTGCAAGGATGAGGCTGGAGAAGCCCAAAGAGGGAATGACAATAATGTGGCCGACGTCATCTTTAGGCTTGGAAGAGAATCCGAAGGCCATCAGGCCCTCTGTCCTCACTCCTTTCCGCCCTCACCAGTGCTCTGTGGCTAAGGGCAGGCCTCAGCATGCACAATCTGTGCCGGGCTCCATCTCTGCCACTTGGCCTCTGTGCAACCTTGGATGAGTGACTTCTTCCCTTTGTGAACCTTGGTGTCCCCATCCAAACAAGGGGAGGACGGTGATGATCTGGGCCACAGTGAGGGTTGGAGGTGACAGTGCCTGGTGAAGCTGCAATAAGCTCCATGTGTGGAGGGGTCTTGTTAGTTATTCTGATCAGGTGGAACTTTCATTTTACAGATAAGGGAACTGAGGGCCCAGAAAGGGAAAGCAACTTACCCACATCACACAGCCCTGTAACGACAGGACATCTCCAGGCTCTGATCGGTTCTGGACCCACCACCAGCCACCCAGGAATCAGAGAACACACCAGCAATACTGATAACAACAACAGCCACTATGCAACGGGCACTCGCTTTGTGCCAGGCTTTGTGTGAAGGATGCCAACAAAGCATCACAACTGAACAGAAAGTTATTCTCTCCCAGCTCTGGAGGCTGAGAGGCAGAGGGTTCAAAGATGCCAACCCTCAGGGCCACACACAGCAGCCTCAAAAGCCCAACCAGCTGCACCCCGACTCCAGGCCAGCTCCTAAATTAACTATGAAGTTGGAACGAAGGTGCCACAGCTCTCATGTCACCATGCCCGGTCTCATATGGCCATTAAGGCCCCAGTTGAGCAAATTTCCTTTACCTCGGCACAGGGGAAACCTCAGGACAACTCCCCAGCCAGAAATACACCCACTGAAACAGAATCCTCAGATTTTGTTGTCTACCAGGGTTAGTTTGTCTAGGAACAAAGCCAACGCTGAGAAAACCATGATGGTAAAGACCGGCCTCCTTTGCCTGCATTCCTAGCAAGAGATGCTTCAGGGGCCACCAGGGGCTTTCTGGGGCCACCAGGTGCTTTTGGGGGCAGGGAGACAGATTTCTCCCTGGGCAAAACCAACTCAGAGTCCAAGAGGAAAAATAAAAACTGCTCACATTCTGGCAATTCCCAAGCACTCTGAGCAGGGGTTTCACCATCACTAGCTTGTCTGTTCGGCAAGACTATCATTCAGCACCCAGTGAGAGTTTGTTGGGCACCTACTATGTGCTGGGGATGCAGACATGACCAAGACAAGGACAGAGCTCCTGCCTCCAAGGGGGCCCTCATTGAGCTGCAGAGGCACAACACTGCAGGATTGCAGAATGGCAGCTTAGCCACTCTCTGTGCCTTGGTCCTGTCACCTGTAAAAGGAAATCCCACAGTAGTACCCACCTCACAGAGTTGGTGTGAGGACGAAGTGAGTCACTATAACTGAGAAGCTGAAGCAGAGTGCGCTACATGGACAGCATGATGTGCACCTTGGCTGCTACTATCATCAGGGCTGCAATGGGGGAACAGGGGAGTCTATGGAGGGCTGGTCGGAGAGGGAAGTGTCAAGGGTGACACCTGAGAAGATGATGTCATGTTAAGAAAAGGAAAGCAGACGGAAGAACCATCAAGGACGAACATCCAGAGGTGGGAGGGGGCAAGATCAGTTTCAGGGACACAAAGGAGGCTGAGGCTGCAGGAACATGGTGAGTTTTGATTTTATTCTAAGGGCAGTGGGGAGCCACACAAGGTCTTCAATGATCAGACTCATGTTTCAGGGAGAATTCTGATTGCGGCATGGAGGATTTTTATAGAATCCAGACAAAGGACAGGCGGCATGGATCAGAGGAGCTGGAGGTGAGGGTATAAGTACCAAAGACAAAAAGACACAGGATCATTGGTTCCACGAGGGCAGGTGTGGGGTCTGTCTTGTTCACTGTTGTATCTCCAGGCACAAAGCAGGTGCTCAGTAAGTATCTGTGGATTGAATACACGTGGAGAGCAGGGACAGGGAGGGCTTGAGTATGATAACTTGGGCATCGGCAGGACGTTGGTGCTGTCTGGAGGAATGCAGGGCTGAGAGATGACACCTCTGCTTATGCTGCTGTGAGACAAGCATTATTAACACCCCACTTTCTAGAGATGGAGAAATGGAGATGGAAACTCAGAGACACCAAGCCACTTGCTTAAGATCAACCAGCACAGAAGCAGCAAATACTGGGCTCTGCCTCTGGGCTTTTTTGCCTAATCCTCACTAAGCCCAGGGGCTCTGAGTGCAAGGACCACCTAGGGGCTTATTGTAGGGAAAGGGAAAGATGGGAACATGTAGGTGTCATGCCAGGTAGAGTTTCACTGCCTAACGATTCAGGCTTTTACCAAAGTAAAACCTTGCAGCCAAGTTAAAGGGCTACCTTCACTTCCAGCTGTGTCTCAGCAGTGCATCCTGAACTGGAACCTCTCACACTCTCTCCCTTTGCAGCCGCCACCCCCTGTGCCTCTCCGGGGGCAATTTAATCTCTGGGTGTCCAGTTCTCTGACATGCTCCAGGAAGGAGGTCAGTAGGGTGAATTGCAGCATTAGCATAAATTATTGACCCAGAGCTGCTATTGAAGGATTTTGTGTGTAGCCCGTGCCAGGGCTCCCAACCTCAGACAACACATAGGAACAGGCTACACAGGAACACAGAAGGAGCGAGCTGAGTGTAGGATGCTGGCTACACCGCACCAGACTCAGACTACCTGGAGCACTGGAGTGTTTGAGTGGCCTCAGCTGAGCCTCCCACAAGTTACAGGAATTAATTTGTATTTGATTCCCCTGTAGGTTTCTCTCTCCTTTCAGGCAGGTGGCCAGCTCTGTTGTGACCCTTGGACCCCAGAATACATTTACAAGGCAGGAAACAGGAGCAGTCCACAAGGCAAAGGCTGTTGTGTTCTTTGTAGGGCCAGGCAGCCATCCTGGGATGAGGGAGCTCAGTAATAAAATTACTAAAATTTTTGCAGCTCAGCAGGATATTCCAGGTCAAATTTGACTTAATTTAAAGAGAATTAAGGAAGTTGATATTTCTTAGCCATCTGAATTTATGGCCTTACATAGATTTCTCCATATGTACCCACCAGCCATACCTGTCTGCCTCAATGGAATTCAGCAATTTGTCATATCAGATTCCTACACATGCTGGCTCCTTAAACATATAGACAGGGCTTGTGCTCAGCCTGTTCTTAGGAAGGCTCTGCTCACATTCAGCCCCAATAAGTACTATTTCAAATACTTTTTTTAAATTAAATCATAGCTGTGTACATTAATGCAATCATGGGGTACGATGTGCTGGTTTTACATACAATTTGAAATGCTTTCATCAAACAGGTCAACATAGCCTTCACGGCATTTTCTTAGTTCATTTCAAATACTTTCGATGGCTACCTACTGTTGGTCGGGCATTATTAGGTGCTGAGCTAACCTACTTGGTTAACCTGTGAATTAACCCATCCTACAGAGAAGGAAGTGGCTCAGAGATACTAAATGGCCACTTGGAGGTTTGTGCGGAAGCTAAGTGGCAGCAGGGGACACGTTCTAGGTCTGCCTGGCTTTGGAGCACCTGTTTATCCTCCTCTTCTTCTTTTTTTTTTTTTTTTTGAGACAGAGCCTCAAGCTATC
>NW_003852433.1:5754258-5772155 GCF_000181295.1 Otolemur garnettii | reverse complement strand
TTGAGCCACAGGCACCGAGCCTCTCCTTCTCTTCTTTTTGCTGAATCCAATCTACTGCCTGTTTCCTGTCCACCCGATAATCTATTCCCACAAGGCAAAGCCAAATAAAAAGTATACTTTTTGCTCATGTGAGATTTTTGAGAGTTTCGGCAAGCATCTCAAAGATACTTTTAAAATATTACATTTAAATAACGTTTGCGCTGCACTGGATGGCCTATTGGTGTGGAATTGTGTGTGTGTGTGTAGGGCACCATATTGGAGGGGTATCAATGTATATTTCAAAGAATCCAAGATGCCTCTTCACATGTGAGGTTCCCAGTAGTTCCCTAAGCCTCCTGAGGGCCCAGGAGAGACAAAGGGTCTTATCAGATCATCTTCCCAGACAATGTAGGAAGCAGAATAATAATGATAATAGTATTTGTAATTAATATTTATGGAGCACTAAGTATGTGCCAAGCCCTGCACATTGCCTAGCTTATCTCAGTCAAATCTCACCATGGACTTATGAAGTAGGTACTATTCTTAACCTCACAGTACATATAAGAACACCAAGGCTCTGACAGATGAGGTAACCCGCCCGAGGTCACACAGCTCCTAAGTGGGAGGGCTGAAATTTGAACCCAGGTCTGTTTGACTCACAGAGACCACTCACACTCACCACTGAGTTTCCGGGGGGCATCCAGTCCTAAACAGGACCTTTTCAGGAAGTGACGACCTATTAGGACTATCGTAAGAATCATTCTGCCATTTCTCCTGTCAGTCAGTCTTCCTGGGTTGGTAAGACACCCAAGGCTGAATAAAATGTGGTCTCCTCCATAAAAGCTACGACTGATGCACACATATGAGGCTGGACATGCACCACGAAGTAAGCTATTCTGGTTCTGGGGTGTGGAGTCCCTAGCATGCCCCTAGCAATGCCCCATGTGCCAGCTTTCCTTCAACCATGTTAAAACGGGCCTGTCCCAGAGTATTTCACACCTGTAATCCTGGCGCTCTTGAGAGGCCAAGGCAGGAGCTCCCTTGAGCTCAGAATTTTGAGACCAGTCTGAGCAAGAGGTAGACCCTGTCTCTATTAAAAAACAGAAAAGTTAGCTGGATATTGTGGCAGGCACCTGTAGTGGCACCTGTAGTCCTAGTACCTCGGGAGGTTGAGGCAAGAGGATGGCTTGAACCTAAACCAGGAGTTTAAGGTTACTGTGACTAGGCTGGTGCCAAAGCACTCTAGCCTGGGCAACAGAGTGAGACTCTGAAACAAAACTTGCCTGTCTGTGTCCCATGACTTAATGGGCTAATAGAAAAATCATGTCCTCTCTGGGCTAGAGACCCTTAGGAATCACCCCATCATATAGATGAGGAAACTGAGACCCAGAAAGAATGAGGCTTGGCTGAGGTCACAGAGCAGACCAAGAGCCAAAGCCCAAGTCTCTCCACTCCTCTCTCAGATCCCTTTCTACAACACGGCCCTGCAGCTGCAGGTGGGGATGTGAGGCATATTCACCATCCAGGCAATGCAGCCTTCTCTGCTCCATGGGTCAAGCATACTTACAGTGGGTCACATGGGACTTCTAGGTGGTCAACTCTTCTTAAAATGTCAATAGTTATATAGTCATTTTAATGGGAATAGTTAGAAAAATTGTAAGTACACATCAAACCTTGAGTTTACGTGTATTAGGATGAAGCTGAGTAAAATAAGGGTTGATTTCAGATTTATTTATTTTTAGAGACAGAGTCTCACTTTGTTGCCCTGGGTAGAGTGCTGTGGCGTCACAGCTCACAGCAACCTCCAGCTCTT
Organism: Otolemur garnettii; assembly: GCF_000181295.1. Classification (NCBI taxonomy): domain Eukaryota; kingdom Metazoa; phylum Chordata; class Mammalia; order Primates; family Galagidae; genus Otolemur; species Otolemur garnettii. The sequence continues at coordinate 5,770,363 of NW_003852433.1, read as the reverse complement.
GAGCTTAGCAGAGTCTCTTGCCTCAGCCTCTAGAGTAGCTGGAACTACAAGCGCCCACCACAATGCCAAGCTATTTTTTTTTTTTTTTTGGTTGCAGTTTTTGGCCAGGGCCGGGTTTGAGCCCACCACCTCTGGTGTATGGGGCTGGTGCCCTACTCCTTGAGCCACAGGCATTGTCCCACACCCTTGTTTTTTTGTTGCAGTTTGGCTGAGGCCAGGTTCGAACCCACTACCCTCAGTATATAGGGCCAGTGCCCTACTCAATGAGCCATAGTTGCCGCCCGATTTCAGATCCATTTAAAGAAAAATGTTTAGCTCTTGGAAAATCCTTGAAGGCAGATTAAGAAGTGCTGGAGTTTGAAAAAATTAATCCAAAAAAGTGATGTTGTGTTGTAGCTCAAGCAGCTAAGGTACCAGTCACACACCAGAGCTGACAGGTTGGAATCCAGCCCAGGACCTGCCAAACAATGACAACTACAACCAAAAAATAGCCGGACGTTGTGGCAGGTGCCTGTAGTTCTAGCTACTTGGGAGGCTGAGGCAAGAGAATCACTTAAGCCCAGGAGTTGGAGGTTCCTATGAGCTGTGATGCCACCTCACTCTAACCAGGGGGACAGCTTGAGGTTCTGTCTCAAAAAAAATAAAAAAGTGATATTAATGGGAGTGATTTTAGAGTGTTGGGCATGGCAGTGGGAAGATATTTTCCCTCTAAGAAGCTTCTGGGAACCCTTTTGTGGTGGGCAGAGTTAAGGTCCTCCAAAGAAGTGCACACCCCAATCCTCAGCACCTGTGATTATGTCACCTTACATGCAAAAGGGACGTTGGACATGAGAGATTATCCTGGATTATCTGGTGGACACAATATCACCTCGAGGGTCCTTACAAGGAAAAAAGGGCAGCAGGAGGTCACAATCCGTGAAGGAGATGTACCAAAAGAAGTAAAACCAGAGGGATGTGATTGCTGGCTCTGAAGGTGGACGGGGCCACAGGCCATGCCATGTGGGCAGCTCCTAGAAACTGGAAAAGGTGAGGAACCAGTCTTCCCCTAGAGCTGCCAGAAGGAACTCAGTCCTGCCAATGCCTTGATTTCAGTTTAGTGAAACCCAGTTTGTACTTCTGACCTTTAGAACTATAAGAGAATGGGGTCAAGTCTGGGATCATTTGTTACAGCAGCTGTGGGAAACTGATACACCCTTCAACCTCTGCAGGGGGCCATCCACTCACTCTGAGGATGCTTGGTGTGAAAGAGGGGCTCCTGCCTTCCCTTCTTACCCCCCAAACAAGAGGAAAACTTTCAACTTATTGCTATAATTGTGTATGGAGCATCACACTTTACCCAGACTAAGGAAAACATTTCAGCATCCTCGAGAGAGGGAAGAGCATCACTCTCATTTACAGATCTGTTGGCTGGACTTCCTCTTCTCCCTCCCACCACCCTGCTGTCTGCCTGGGGGTGGCCTGTGAGGACATCAATGGCCTTTCTGCTTCCGTGGCTTCTGATACAGTTTAGCTAGTATGAGGCCCTGGCAGGAGATTGGAAGCTGAGTCAAGGATGGTCAGGGCATTCATTTCTTCCCCAACACCCTTTGGGACCACCATGGTTGGCTGAGCCCCTCTACCAAAGAACTCAGAGTTGCAGGAGATTGTCTCTACCTAGCAGCTTTCTCTACACGCCTGCCTTCTGCCTGTTCAGGCCTGGGGTGGTTACAGCTCCCCACTATTGCTAACTCTTGGGTGCTGTACCATTCTTTGTGAATTCCCCACATCTCGCACCCAGTGTTATTAAATTCCCATCCCCTACCCAGTTTGAGTGAGCCAGAATCGCCACTTATACCAGAGATGATGCAGACATAGCCCAGACAAGTTTAGTCATTTGTCCAAGATCAAGAACTGAAATAGGATAGTGCTAAAATTTGTGTGCGTCTGAAACTTTCAGCCAGAGGTTGCCAGGGGGACTTGCAAGCTGTTATTTTACAGAGACCCAAGGCACAGGTTTTATTTACTTATTTTTTAACTTGAATTCATTGCCAACATTGAACGACTGAGAGCTTTTAAATACAAACCCAGCGTCCCTGCTTCTCTTGAAAGATAAAATGAGCCAGCACCATTCTAAGTGCTTTCTGTGTGTTAACTCCTTTAATCCTTACAACACAACTCTGCAAGGTAAATATTAGTGCTAACCCAATTTTAAATATGGGGAAAGTGAGGCACAAAGACCGTCTGAGGTCACTCAGTCAGCAAGTAGAGAAGCTGGGATCTGATCCTAGCACATGGATCGGCTTGGGCAAACTGAGCCTTTGGATTGGCACAGGCTCCTCGCTTCACGCTGCCACGGTCTGCAACAAGCCTGCCTTATATCACTTCCCTGAGCCCCAGAGGCTTCAGAGTTTGCAACCAACCCCTCCCCTGGGCTCTTCTGTGTCTCCAGGGGAAGAAAACCCAAGCTCTCCCCTCGGGTTTCTGGGATGAGCCTGGCTAATTGCTAACTCCTGGGCATCATCTTTCTTCCAGAGCAGGCTCTGCCACCAAAAGGGGAAATTCATTGTCATCCCTGGTGTGACCCACCATGAAAATGCTGTCCAGGGCTCAGTGACACAGCCTTCGTGCCTGCCCTGGCATTTCTCTGGCCACATCACGGATTTCTGATTGTATCCAGTGCCTGGCTGAAGCCTAGAAGCCCAGTGCTCACGTCCCCGTGCCCAGGAGCACACAGAGCCCTTGTTCTGCAGGCTCCCCACCCTGCCCCACTCAGGTTGGACTCTTGCCTTGGCCTGAGAGGGACTCAGACTTTGTCCTTCCTATCAGCCTGCAGTGGGGGAAACACACCACACAGAGGCACTTTCTGAAAATCTCTGAAATCAGAGCTGGCTTAGCCACCTTCTCCCAGGGCATCGCGCTCAGAATGGGCAGTTCTGCTGGGTTTTATTTCTCCTCTTTCTCCTCTCTGCTCTTCCTTCAGTTTCCTCTGAGCACCCCGAGGGAGGAGAGCCCGGCTAAATGCCCTCTTTGTGAGAGCAACCAAATCGTCCCCAATGCCTTGAGCTGGATCCAGGAGGGCAGAGATGTGGGTGAAAGGGAATCTACGGCCCTCTTATCATGGACCCGTCCTCCCTGTCTGGCCCAGCATGGGCTGGAGGAGGGCAGGGAGAGAGTTAGGACAATTGTTGGAGAGAACTGGCTTGACCTCAGGGGAGACAAATACACATTCTAGAAAAAGATGAGAAGTGTTTTCTGGCCAAAGAGAGCAATTAATTGGCTACATTAGCCTATGGAGTAGGTTTTCATCTCTAAAAACTTTCAGGAACCAACCCCAGGGAGTGGCGTCAGTGGAGTCCCTAGTGAGTGTTTGGTTAATTTCTGTGGCGCTTCTGTGTGCCTGGCATTGCCTGTGATAGCTACATAGAGAGGCACCAATTGAGCTGGGCTGAGATTCTAGTCTTGACTTTGCGTCTCACTGGCTACATACCCTGGGCAAGTCCCTTTCCCCCTGACTGTCAACTTCCCTAAATACTAAAAGAGAGGAGGGTCCAGATGATCTCAGGCTTACTCCTCTGATGGCCACATGGTGACCTCTGTACTCCATCCTCTTCTCTCTTTCTAGTTGGCAGAATCCCCATTCCCACCTACTCCCTCCCTGCCCCAAGGAGATACCTGTCAACATCTGGAGACATTTTGGGTGGTCACAATTGAGGGAGGACATGCTTTGGCATCTAGTGGGTAAAGGATAGAGATGCGACTTGACATCTTACAATTCACATTCCCCCAGTCTCTGCAACAAGGAATTGTTGTAGCCCCAAATGTCAGCAAGGTCAAGGTTGAAAAAGCCTGCAATGGATAGAAGGTCGGTGGTTTGACCAGTAGATCAATCCACATCAGAGCCAGAGTCCTGGGAGCAGGTGCGAGGAAGGCAGTAGGTACTGGGGAACAGTAGTTGGGGTGTGGGTCAGTGCTCAGGCAGCAAGAGCCCTGATCCATGGAGAAACTCAGGTCAGAGGATGGAGTGTGAGGTGAGGATGAAGGTCAGGCTGCAAATTCTCCAGAGGCTGCACTGTGAGGTTGGCTCCTGTCTCCAACAAGGACCCTTTCTCCAAGAGCTTCTCCTAGAGGTCTGCCCAAGTCCCTGCTCACTGGGCAACACTGTGGTCCATCTTTAAGGGTAGAGTCGGCAGAGGGGGCATCAAAGGGAAGGCCAAAGTGAAGACCCAGTTTCATCCTCAGCATGTGCTCAGCATTTGTGGTATACTGGAGGGCTGCCCACCTCTCTGGTGTCACCTCTTCCCTCTTTGCTTCTGCTTCTGTGCCACAGCCAGACACAATGTATTTCTACCATTCACCATCCCCTTCCTCTGCTAGGCACTTTCTCCAAGTTTTTTCCTCTCCCTGGAATATTTCACGGCATCCTCCTCCCATGCCTTTGCTTCGTCTATTCTACCTCACTCCTCGCATCCCACCCTCCTCACCTCTTCCGCAGAGAAACCTTTCAACCTCTTGAAATAAACTTAGTCTACTCCTTCTATGTTTCCCTTTGGAAAGCTCATTATACTTCCTTAAAATAATGTGTGTAAAATCAGCCCTGAGCACAGTAAGACAATGGAGTAGTTAAGGGCACAGCCTGCAGCATCAGACAAACATGAATTCCAACCCTGGCTCTGCTACTCTACACAGCCCTGAGCAAATTGCCCACCTCCCAGAGCCTCTGTTTTCCCATCTATAAAATGGGATAATAACAGCACCACCCTCATAGGGCTGTTGTGAAGATTTAATGAGATCATCCTCGTAGCATGCCCAGCACATAAAAATGATCTGTTAATATTATTATTATTGTTATTACCATTATTTGAGTAGAGTTAAGAGCTGAACTTTTGGGCCAGGCATGCTGGGATCAAACCACAAATTATACCACCATAACACAGGGAATCTTGGTCAAGCCGCTTGACCTCACTGTGCCTCTATTTCTTTATCTGTGAAATGGAAATAATAATATTTCATACCTTCTAGGGTTGTAGAGAATGTTACATGAGCCAGTGCATGCAATGCCCTTAAAAGTGTGCCTGACACGTTGTAGATGGTTCTTAAGGGTTTCCTTAAGGTGGTAAGACCCAGGGCATAGGGCTTGGGTCTGTCTTGTTCACCACTGTATCCACAGCAGGTGCTTAGTAAATTCTTGTTCACCAAATTTCCGCATAAGGAGCATGCAGCCTAACAGGGAGACCACATACTAGCTGGTACCATCTGGCTGGGGTGATACATAGAGGTATATGAGATACCTCCACCTCCAGACAGCATCCACCTGCCTCTCCAGCTCAGCCTCAGCTTCCCCATCTGTGAAGTGGGCTCTTAATAGGATTTCGCCCATAAGGAGTGGGGGCCTAGCTGGCAAAACTTACTAAGCATTGGTGCACATTGGGAGCTTCCAGAATAGGCCCTCTGGGAAAGTTTCCACAAAGAGGAAGTGGGGTGGGGGCATGGTAAAATGTAGGGACTTTTTTTTTTAAACTACAAAGCTACTGTTGCAATTAGCTTCCATCTCAGCATTAATCAAGCTGTTGTTGAGTCCTGTTGTCTTTGGGTGAGGTTGAATAAAAAACCCTCAATTTGCTCAGAGATTTGTCAATGTTTGGTTTGGCCACACATTTGCTGTCATCCCACAGCCCAGTTCTCTGCCCAGTCCCTGCCCAACGCACTGGGCCAGGGAGATCAAGGTTAAGGAGTAGAGGTTGCACATGGCCTGGGGGCTTTGGGGATTTTACAGGATGTCCGGCAAATCACTCTGAAGTGCAGGCTTCAGTAATTAACAGGCCAGTGGGAAACTTTTGATCATTTCTCTTCTGTCTGAAACCTGTTGCCTGAAGGTTGGTTGTGGCCCTTTAACCCTTGCCTTAAAGTTAACCTCAGACCCTGAGTCAGACAGGCCCAGCTCCACTCCCACTGTGACTCTGGGCAATTCACCCCACCTCCCAGATCTTTAGAGGCCCCATTTGTAAAAATCAGATGATCATAGTAATTTCCTGATGTTGTCAGGGGTTTTCACGAGGTGATCTACCCACAGTGATCAGCACAGTACCTGGCACATAGAGCTCTCTAAACAGCAGTCATTATTATACTATAACAGTATCTTTTAAATTGGCTTCTTTTGTCTTAAGACAGGGTCTTGCTCTGTCTGCTGCCTGGGCTAGAGGACAGTGGCATCATCATAGCTCACAGCAACCTCAAACTCCTGAGCTCAATCGATCCTACTGCCTCAGCCACCTTAGTAACTAAGACTACAGGCATGCACTATTGTGCCAGATAATTGTTCTATTTTTAGTAGAGACAGGGTCTTGTCAGCAGGTCTCAAACTCCTGGCCTCGGTAATCCTCCTGCTAGAATTATAGGTGTGAGCCACTGTGCCTGCTAAACTTGGCTTCTAACGACCAAGGTTTCAGACTGGTTCTACCCCTCGTTACTGTGCAATTTTACTCACATCACTAAACCCTTCTGATCTTCCTCTTTCATAGGATGAAAAGAATTGAAGGAGGAGAGGATGATGAAGCGGATGGGGATAATCACCATCATAAGTGCAATGGTGATAGAAGGTTCCCCCATTCCGGCTGGACAGGGACTCCAATTTTCTAGGCATGAGCAAACAGACTTTTTTTCCCTCCAAGCCTTGCATTCTCTGAATACTAGGAGAAAAGCAGTTTGGCCAGTATTTCATGTGACGGGCCCCTCCAGAAGTGGAAAGCAGACATCCAGCTGCTTTGCCCAGAGCTAGAGGAACTGCATTCATTTGTTAATATGCTCACTCCCTAATCAACATTAGAACTATGTTTTCTGTCTGCCAGCTCCAGGCCAGCTGTGCTTTTTAAGACCTCCCTGTTTACAAATGGCATATAAACCCCTAGACAAAAGACCCACGTGGGGACTTCCACTCTGGTCTGCTCCCCTCCCCCTCCTGCCACAGGTTCTGTGGCCCTTCATTCCTTCTGTATTCCTTTTGGTCAAATAAATTCTGTCCTGTGACTCAGTGTGGTCCTTGGATTCATTCTTCAAATCTCCGAGATCAAGGATCCTCTGCAGAAGAAATTCCACCCACAATGGTAGCTCCATCACTTCACTGATCCTATCACTTACCTATTTCCCAAACCCTTCCCTTGTAGGTGTCCACTACACCACCGCCATTACCCCAGTCTGTTCCTCCTCATCTCGGACCACACTCATTCACTCAACAAACATTCCACAAGCACCACTGTGAGCCAGGCCCCAGTCTAGGCACAGGGGCTCAGTGAGGAATGCACAAACACCCCAGCCCTCAAGGAACTTCCACGCCAGGGCAGTAGTTCTCCGCTGGCAGTGGTTTTGCTCTTCATCTCAGGGAGCATTTGGCAATGGCTGGAGATGACTTTTGTCTGTCACACATCTGGCGAGTGGGGGCCAGGGATGCTGCCCCACATCCTACACAGCACAAGTCAACCGCCACCACAAAGAACAATCTGGCTCCAAATGTTAAAAATGCCAAAGCGGAAAAACTCCGTTGGGGAGGCAGGACATGGACGGTGAACAAAGTATTCGCTGGTAGACCAGAAGGTGCCAAGAGCTATGGAGGAAAGGCAGAGACAGGCGTGGGAGGGGGGCTCCCAGGAATAAGGGTGGAGGTGGTGAATGAAAGTGGTTGGATTTACTGATGATCTTACGTGAGGTAGGAGAGAAAGAAGTTAGTTAAAGATGACTCAAGGTTTTAGGCCTGAGCATCTAGAAAGCTAAATGAGCAGGGCAGCCGTCTCCGAGGGGTTCTGGCTATCGGTCCTTAACCCTCCATTCCCGGACAGTCTCTCCTCTATTCCCTACATAGCAGCCAGGGGGATCTTTAAATAGAAATTTCATGCTTCCATGGCCCTTCTTGCCCTTAGTGGTCCCCTTGCCAGGTGGTGCTCACCCTGACCCCAAAGCCTCGCATCTCTGGGTCCCTTCACCTGCTGCTCAACCCTGCTCCCTCACCCTCCCTCCGCCCAGGGCAGACTCTGCTCCCTTGAAGGGCTAGATCAGATGCTGCCTCCTATAGGAAGATTCCTCCATAGGGGTATTCACTGATCCTATCAGTTAGTAATTTCTTCCTTCTCCACCTAAGGAAGGTGAATTTCAGAGTACCCTGCTCACCATTCAGGGTGACTAACCATCCAGGTTTGCCTGGGGCTGGGATTTCCCGAGACAGTTAGCCATTTCCCTGTTCAAACTGGAAAAATCCCAGGCAAATCAAAACCTGTAAGTTGCTCTAATCATATCCCTGATGTTTAGCAGAATCTAGTCCTAGGTAAGCTCTGTTCATAACTGTTCAGTAAATGGCAAGAGATTTATAAATGTTTTTAAAATGGATGAAGTTCAGCATCAATGAGTTAATAATCCAAAGCTACTAGCTGGACGTCTGGAAACCCCTGGAAGACTTCAACCCTGGTCCATCCTGATTTGCGTTCCAAGGACCTTAAATAATCACTGTGTCTTTGCTCTCCAGCCAGGGCCCAGGTTCAAGAGCTGGAGTCAGGCCCACCTAGCCATCTCAGCAGAAATGGAGGTCAGGGCTGTAGGAGAATAATTGGGGCAGTAAGTCCAAAGATCTAATTCTCCTAGACCTGGATACCAGCCCACCCTGGGCCTGAGGCTCAGCTGTCCCAGTCCTTGGAGCCCTGGAGCCCTAGAGCCTGGTGTCTGGATTCTAATCCCCGCCTGGCCCTGCTATCTGAGCCTCCACCCAGGATAACTTATCTTCTCCCTTGCAGTAGCAGGCAAAACAGGCACTTGAAAATGCTTCTCAGCTTTTAGGGTTTTATTTTTCTCTTTCCTTTGTATTTTCTTTCTTTCTTTCTTTTTTTTTCTGGCGCAATCAACCTTCTATCCTTATCATGTTCTGAAAAAGGAGCTAATTGAGTCCTCTGGGTAGGTGGCCTCTGTGCCAAGACAAAAGATGTTCCAGTTGTTTTCACACAAGTAAATGTGGACCTCTGGGGGAATTGGGGGGTGGGGGTGCAGGGAGGCATACTCACAGTAAACTAGAGTAACTTGGCTTAAAACAGGATGTCAAAGGAGGTTTTCTGTGCATAAGGCTGAAGCCATCATGGTCCAGATGGGGTCCCCCAGCGATAATTATTTGGGGGGTCATGGGGGAGTTTTTCATAGGAGCCATGACTCACATACAGAAGACAACAGAAAACAAAGATGTACAATCCAATGAATTGCACAATGGATGCACACCCCGTAACCCCCTTTCAGGGTAAGGAGCAAGACTGCTAGCACCCCAAAGCCTCTCCTGTGTTCCCTTCTAATCAGCCTCCCCCAGCCCACCACTGGAGAGAGTTGGCTTCTTGACTATTATGGTAATTTTCCTTCTGGTTTTTCTTTATAATGTTTCTACCTAAGCACACATGCGTCCCTACACACTAGAATATAGTTCAGCTTCTATTCTGAGCATTTCATAATGAGAATGTAGTATGTGCTTTTCTGTATCCGGCCTTTTCATTCAGTATTATTTTTGCACACTGCAGCCTTTTGTCATCCAGCTCCACAGTGCTTCTTGTCACTGCTGTGTACTAGTCCTTGCTATGTCAGCCTCATTTTATTATCATAAAGAGAAAAATAAAAGAACATGTATACTTATTTCTGTTGAGCATGTATCTTGACATAGAATAGTGGAGTCCCAGGAGATGTATTGGGCCACTTTGGTAAATATTGCCAAACAGTTTTCCAAAGCAGTTGTGCCAATTCACATTCCCATCAGCAGCACAAGCATGTCCTAAGGCCTCCTTTTAAGTTTATCTAGTAACTCCATAACTTTTATTGTGTGTATGCAGGTTGCAGGCTGGGAGTATGAGCCTGGGAAGGAGCTGAACAAGACCCAGCTGGTTCCCTGACACTCTGCCCCACCCTGAGCAGTCAGCCTGGGAGCAGGCAGCCTGGGAGAGGTGATGTAGGTCAGTTACACCATCACACGGTGCTGCAATCGCAAACCCTGAAGGAATGACAGGGAGGGAGCTTAGGAGCCTCAGAGGAACTCTTAGAAGTAATGCTCCCTCTGACACCTGAAAGAGGGGTTGCAGTTAACCAGGTAGAAAGGGAACAGGAGGGAGTAGGCAGATAGCACAGCCTTGAGGTGGGAGATAGTAGGGTGAATTTAAAGAGCTGGGGGAATAAAAGGTCCAGAGAAGTCAAGAATGTCTCCTGAGATAACACAGCAAGTTAGTTGCAGAGCTGGCCATGGATTCCACTGCTAAGGGATCCTTGGTATCTATGGGTACAGCTGATGTGAATGCAAACTGGCTCCCTTAGAAGGCAGGGCCCTACCACACAAAAGGCCAGGGCTCTGGATTCAGGCAGGCCAGGGAGAGGGCCTATTACAGAACAAGTCAAGTGCTCAAGTCACTGCAGGGAGTACAATCCTTTTTCACCTTTTCCCCAGGCTGCTGGGGCTGTAGTTTTCACAGGAGGAGCTAAGCTTTGTTAAGTACTTACTAAGTGTCTGGCACCTCCTTAGGAGTCAGGAGCTATGGGGAGCTCCATGCTACAGATGGGAATACTGAGACTCAGAGAGACAAAGTGACTTGCCCCTAGGCACAGAGCTGCAGAGCTAGGATGGCGTCCTCCTCCCACAGAGGGATGGCGGCTGAATTACCTTCTCAGCCTCTGCAAAGGAAGTTTTATCCCAGGAAATCAATAGTGTGAAGCAGGAAATCAGAGAGAACATTAATAATCTCAGGCAGCAAAATGAACTGCTTCTAAGCAGCCATTCTCGCAGAATCCCATCCACGGAGCCTGTTACAAATGGTGCAGCTCAGACTAAGACGGGTCCTCCTCCCGAGGCCATTAGAGGGGATGCTGAATGCCCATGGCACATGCCCCAGGTTTCTAGAATGGACCAGCGTGTCTTTTTTTTTTTTTTTTTTTTTTGAGACAGAGCCTCCAGCTGTCCTCCTGGGCAGAGTGCCGTGGCATTACAGCTCACAGCAACCTCCAACTCCTGGGCTCAAGTGAGTTTCCTGCCTCCGCCTCCCAAGTAGCTGGGACCACAGGCACCCGCCCAGCTATTTTTTGGTTGCAGCCGTCATTGTTGTTTGCTGGGTCCGGGCTGGGGATTCGAACCTGCCACCTTAGGTGTACGTGGCTGGCGCCTTAGCCGGTTGAGCTATAGGCGCCGAGCCTGGACCAGCGTGTCTTCCAAAGCCATCGGCAACACGAGCTCTCTATGGTTCAGACAGTACAGGCTCTGGGGGCCCCAGGCTGGGGAGACCTGGCTTTGCAGGTAGTAGAACGCCTGAGCCCTCAGACATGCTCACTTGGCCTGTGTTCTAAAATTGCCTGAATTGGTAGAATTCTCTTGGAAAAAAAATTAAGAGATGTGATCACCCTGGGCTTGTGTTCTTATGTGGCATCAGTGGGCTGGGGCTGAGAAAGGCTGCCTCTGTAGCTGGGGTGCTGAGTCTCTGGCTCACCCCCCTTCTGTTCTGTCTCCTGCCTATGGGACCTTCCTACTCCTGGAGGCATCTGGATTTGGGACCTTTCCCTGTATCCTGTGAGCCATTATCACTTGCAGCTGGTAAAGTGACACACACAAGAGGTAGGGGCTTGTCAGGCAACTGGCCACCTTTGTCAACCAAAAGAGGAAAATGATCCAGGGCACTACAGGGGTTAGTGGGATGGTAGGCTGAGTCTTCATATCATGGGGTGTCTCCCACTGCACTGAATACTTGCTGAGGCCCCTTCCTGGCCTATGTTATCACCCTGCCGATCATTATCATAATAATAATAGTAGCAGTTGTAGCAACAGGTAGCATTTACTTAGCATATCATATGCTGAGATCAGTCTATATACCTTGAGTACCTGGTCTCACTTCATCTTTAGGACCACCCTCTGCAATGGTGACTTGGTGGCTTCTCAGTCATTTCAGCCTAACCAGTAATCTCTTCCCCTTCTTTGATTAACTAGGTCCTGATTTTCCTTTGGGGATCCATCTCTCGTCAATTAATTCATCCTTCCCCTCACAAAGCTCCAGGGTTAGTTATATGACCCTGACCTGATCAAATAGCAGAGATTCCGTGTTCGGGTTCCAGGAGGCTGTAGGTCTCAACTTCACAATTACTATAGCCCAGGCTCACAGCTGCCACAATGCAAGTATGGGGCTGCTGATGGGTATCTGTGCCCAGAAGAAGAGAGCCAATCTAAAGGGAAGCTCACACAGAGAAAAGGAGGCCAAAAGATAGGTAAAGAGTGAAAAAAGGAAGAAGGGAGGGAAGGAAAGGGAGATGCCTATGACACTGACAAGCTCCTGGATCCAGCCAAGCCTGAAGCTAGTTGCTAGTTACAAGAGCCAATATATTCCCTTTTATGATGCCTGAGGTTAAAGGAGCATGATGTTATTTAAGTTGGGTTTTTCTATCACTTGCAACCAAAAGAATTCTGACAAATGTAAACACAATCTTGATTTCTATTTTACATACGAATAATCAGAGGCTAAGAAGGTTGAAGTAAATTCCCAAGGCCACACAGCTGTGAATGGGTAGCACTTGCATTTGACCAAGATCTGCCCTATACCTAAAGCTGTTAGGTTGGAAATCTTGGGCTCTAACAGGGCTCTCTCTCTTTCTCCAGGAGTTGAGAGTTAGAGATTTTAGAAATAACATGTGTTCCGAGCTGTCGGTTCCTGTGATACATCAAGGAAGCCAGGGAGGGGGGACAGGAGACTGTACTGAAATGAAATATATAATTATTATTTAAATCAGGCAACATAAGGAGAAAAAAATCAGAGCTTTCTGTGGCATTTCCCCAGTGCCATTTTTAATTCTATTTTATCAAAACACGGCTGGGATTTGTTTTTCAAAAAGGAAAAATTCCTTTAATAATAATAAAAAAATCTCTCATAAAAGTTAAAATAGCCCACAGGCCATCAGGTGACAATGGAAGGAAGACAGGGGCATTTTAGCAACTTAAAGCAGATTAAGGAACTAATTTGTTGACTCTCTTTTTCCAAAGCTCACCTCTCCCTTGGAAAGCTGTGTGTTTTGCATAATGAGGCTGAATTCGCCGCTGTTCTCCCGGCTCTTTGTGGGATTTCAATGGGCTCCCACCTCAAGTGGGGGGTGCTTTCTTCTTGTTGCTCTGGCCAGGGTTTAATGGAATCATTTCATTCCTCATTACCTAAACTCTTTACAAGGCTTCCCACTGCTGCAAGGATAAAGAGCAGAACACTTAGGGCCCATCCAGTTTCATCCTGTACCAAGCCATTCTCCCCCCCAGAGCAGGAGCCTGGGAAAATGTGACCTTACATAGTAAAGGGAATTCTGCAGATGTGATTAAATTAAGTATCTTGAGATGGGGAGACTGTGCTGGATTAGCCAGGTGGTCCCAGGGTTTATAAGAGGGAGGCAGGAGGGCCAGCGTCAGAGACAAAGATGTGATGATGGAAGCTGAGGTTAGAGCGATTTGGGGCTTTAAGCCAAAAACTGTGGGCTGCCTCCAAACAGCACAAAGAGCAAGAACAGGCATTCTCCCCCTAGATTCTCAGAAGGAACACAGGCCTGTGGACTCATTTTAGACTTCTGACCTCCAAAAGTAGAAGATGATGAGCTGGTATTGTTTAAACCACTGCATCTGTGGGATTTGTTACAGCAGCCAGCATTAACTCATACACTCACTCCATCAAAGTAGCACAAAATTGAAGGCTCCAGGGGACCTGTCATGGATTGGGAGGTAACAGTCCAGGTTCAAGTCCCAATTCTGCCATCAGCTCTGTGAGACCTCAGACAAGTGCCACCTTCACAATGCCCAGGGGTCAGAGAGCTGGCAGGCTGGGCTGGGCTGCTCTGCTGAAGCTCAGACCACAGGTACAGTGATCACACAGCCAGCACCATCAGGACTGAGGGAGGGGCCAACGGGGCACATGGGATAATAAAAGCCCCTTCAAAGGATGATAAGGGGGAAAAGTAAAAGACCCAGGGAAGCCCAAGGGGAGAAGCCACTGGTGCCACTTGGTCTCTGGCACTCAAGGAAGGAGCTGTGTAGAGCCCAGGTCACCACCTGCATCCTTCTGAGCAATACATGGGTTTACCCCTCATGATCAGCCAGTACCCAAAGCCAGGGGACAGGCAGAGCAGCAGGTTGATGTCAAAGATCTTGACAGGAGGAAGCCCCTCTTGTACTCTAGGGATAGATCATGGGCAGAGAGCCCAATCCCATCGCTCTGCCTGTAGACAATTAGGTGACAGCTGCCAGATGAATCCACTTCTGACAGCATTTGAAATAAAAACTACCTAATAACGGTGATAATGTTAACAACTAATGCTCATTCTATGCCATGCACCACCATCCACAGACTTTTCACTTAGCCTTTCCAGTTTTGTATCTCGGGTTTACAGATAAGGAAACTGTGGGATAGAGTAGTTAAGTCATGGCCCAAGGCCACTCGGCTGGGAAGCAGCAGAGCCAGGACTGGAAGCCAGGCAGGCTGTAACGGAGCACGGTTCAGAGCGGCTCCACCATCCTCCCCCTACACACTTTATGAGCTCTTCACATATGAAAACTTTCCATACGTGAGGTCACATCATCTTTGCAATAGGTATACTGTCCCAGAGACACTGGCTTTTGTAGATGAGGAAACAAGTCCAAAGAAGTGAAGCTGCTGGCCTGAGGTTACATGGCCAGTTGATGCTCTGTCTGCTCCCAAACCAGGTGCCCCTTCACAGTTTTTCACAGCTGAGCTAAGTTCCCACCCATCAATGCTTCAGCTAGTAGTCTGAGTGAGTTTTTATTACTTATTACCCACTGTGCCCCATTCTGACATCCCAGAGCCTCATGTGGGTTTGCGTCTCCCCACTAATAATAATGATGATGAATATTGTTCTGAGCCCTTACTCTGTGCTGGGCATTGTGCTAGAGTTTCATGTAAATTAACTCTTTAATATCCATTGCAATCCTAAGCGGAGGCATTATTGTTATCATCCCCAATTTACAGATGAGAAAACTGAGGTACAGTGGTCAAGAGACTTGCCCAAAGTCAGAGAGTGAATAAGTGAGTTAGATCTGGGCTGTGAAGACTAGCAGTTCAGGTCCAGAGCCCGTGCTGATAACTCAGACACTACACAGCTTCTCATTCCTTCACTTTGGAGCAATGTACCACCCCAGACCCCTTCCTCTTCTCCAGCTCAAGCTGGGCTGAAAGAACTCTCCCTCGGTGCAAGCTCTGAATCTGTTCCAAGTGTCCAATTCAAAAGGGCTGCTGAGGGAGTCTTTCATAAAAATGGAAAGAAGAAGAACACCTCCTAGAATTATTACAAGTCATCCAGCCATAAATTCTCTCTTGTTTAAAGGTATGTTTCCCCCAATTAATTCCATCCCATGCAACCATCAAATTTTTTATTTGGAGATAGACCTTCTCTAATGCCTGAGGGATGATCTGGGAACTCATATCATCTTTCTTTTCTTTCCTAAGGTGGTAAATTGAGGCTACTTTTCTCAGACTGAGATCCAAGAATTCTGGGGCTCAGATAGTAATAGGACCCACCCATCCGATGGTACTAAGCATAGAACACTCATTCATTAATTCTCTCAACAAACCCTAAGCACCTACTATGTGCCAGGCCCCTCATGGTGCAGGGATACAGCTGTGAACAGGAAGTGCTCTGCTCTCCTCTCCCAGGACAATTATTCATGTGTCCCCTCTTTTCTCCTGGAGACGTCCCTATTCAGTTCTACCTAGTCAGACTTATCTCTCAGGGCCTAGTGCAAGACCTGGCAGCGCCAGTATGCAGTAGGCACTCAATAAAAGAGTGTTGTATAAACAAATGGATACATGAATATGCTTATGAATCAAATAAATCACTTAATCATGTTCATGGAAGGGGAAGCCAAAGTTCAAAGAGAAAATTCACTAGAGCTGCCCCAGCTGGTTTGAAAACGATGCAGAAACTGGCAGATTTACCTCCCCACTGGTCTGGGACAGATGCCCATAGATAATTTTTTTGGAGACAAAGACTCACTCCACTGCCCTCGATAGAATGCTGTGACATCATAGCTCACAGGAACTTCCAACTCTTGAGCTCAAGTGATCCTCTTGCCTCAGTCTCCTGAGTAGCTGGGACTATAAGC
>NW_003852433.1:5737076-5754238 GCF_000181295.1 Otolemur garnettii | reverse complement strand
CAGGGTCTCGCTCTTGCTCAGGCTGGTCTTGGTGGCCACTTTTTTTTTTTGAGACAGAGTCACACTTTGCTGCCCTTGGTAGAGTGTCATGGCATCATTAGCTCACAGCAACCCAGCAACCTCAAACTCTTGGCTCAAGTGATTCTCTTGCCTCAGCTTCCTGAGCAGCTGGGACTATAGGTGCTCCCACAACAGCCAGGTTGCTTTTTTTTTTTTTAGAGATGGGGTCTCACTCTTACTCAGAGTGGTCTTGAACTCCAGAGCTCAAGTAATCTACCCGCCTCGTCCAACCACAGTACTAGGATTACAGGTGTGAGCCACCTCACCTGGCCTGCCCATGAATACTTTATTGCTAGGAGGAATCTTAGTTCTGCCCATTGGAGAAAGTGACTTGTCTTATGGACATTATGTCCTTGAATGCCTTTAAGAATCCTATAAGGTAGGCATTATTATTCCCATTTTATGGGTAAAGAAATGGAGGTACGGCACAGGCAACTTGCCCACAATCACACAGCCAGTAAGCAACAGGGCTAAGATCAGAATATGAGCCTGTTCAACCCCAAAGACCAGTCTCCAGTCTCTCAGCCCAAAGACCAGTCCCGTAGCCCTCACTTGTGAGGCAGATCAAAATCAAACAGGCTATTTATGCCCAGCTACTGGACATCTATGAAGATGCACCATCCTTCATTGAGGCTGGGGCATCTATGACAGGCTGGCTCACCCAACTCCATCCCAATGTCCTGCCCTGCTGGTGAGACTTCCCAAATGACAGCCATAGGACCATCAGAATCTTATTGTTCAAGAGAGTTCCCTCCAGCCTGATTTCTGTATGTGACCAGCTCCCACGCAAGGTACAGAAGATGGCAGTGAACATGTCATGCTGTTCCTTCTGCCAAGCACAGACAAGAAGTTGTTTTCGTTGTACAGCAGCGGTAGCTCATTTGTAGCTGTCCTCAATGTACGGAGGATGCCACTAAGGCAGAAAGTGGGCCACTGGCTGTTGGTAAGTGGCTGAGATCTTTGCCTGATTTCAAAGAATGTTTATTTCTTGGGCACCTCCCACATGCCAAATACTCTTATGGGCAGAGTTTGATGTCACTTACCCACCATTGTGAAAAACGAAGAGCTCCATGGAAGTGAATTTTCCAGACACCTGAGGCTTCATACATGGAAATACTTACTAACTTAACCATTGTCCAAAATATCTGATACAATGAATTATTCCTTGCCCTTGGCCCTGTCTACTAAATAAGGTTTGCCTGTCGTTTCTTGGGGCTGTCACGGAGGCCAGCAACTACACTGTCCTCTAACATCGAGCTGTATACAAGCTACTAATATGAAAAGGTCGTTGGATGCCTGCACTAAATTCCCTCATGCTGTTATTCTTTTGTTTTCATGCTTCTTTATAATCTCTTCATCTGCACCCTTCTTCTCAGGCTGTCAGCTGTTGCTCCTGTCTACTGTCACTGTGGTTTCTCTGTCATCCTACACACTTCTCGTGTGCTCCTTCTATGTGCTAGAAGCTTGGGAAATCAGGTCACCAAGCTTATCAGAATGGTGTGCAAAGAAAGAGTAAACAGGCTCCAAGTGAGTGATTGCTGGCTTTTTCTGGTACAAACACTGAGAGAATTAAATTGGACTCCTGTCTCTTTTTTTTTTTTTTTTTGTCTTATATATACTTGAGTTTCCATGACAAAGGGCTTGCAGTTATGATGGTGATATACACTGAGAGAATTAAATTGGACTCCTGTCTCTCTTTTTTTTTTTTTTTGTCTTATATATACTTGAGTTTCCATGACAAAGGGCTTGCAGTTATGATGGTGATATACCTAAGAGATATGTGAAATATAAACCAGTCTGATTGTTCCAACGAGTCTAGGTTTTCTGCCCGGCCCACAAGTTAGGCATTCCAAATGCAAAGAGCCCAGGTCATGGGCCTATAAATGGACACTCATCTAGGGAAGAATTCAGGGCCTTTTTAGCAAAATGCGGCCTGCTTTGGAGGCAACTCAGGAGAAGAAGAAATGTAGTGGATCTACTGTCTCAAGGCCATGACTCTGATACTTCAGTATAGCTCATCGTGGCAAATGTCATGTGGCCTCAGCTTGCTGGAGGCTCAGAGACTTTCTCTGTATCTGGTGCCTGGAACACTCAGCCTACAGACCTGCCTGAGCCATCTGCTGTTCACTACACTAAGGGCTAAGGAGGCCTTCCTGTTGTTTGGTCACTTCAGCTCACCCAGCCACAGCCTTGGATGATAGATCCCCATTTACCATGCTTAACCTTATGGGGATGGACCCTAGCTTGTTCACGCCATCTCCACATTAGTGAATGAGAGGGAGAGAAGATGGAAAGCTTGCTCTAAGGACTCATCACTGCCAGAGTGAGAGACACTGGTGGCACCTTATCAAAGTGCAGAGGCAGGACAGAGGAATGGCTAATAAACACAGGCTTTGGGGTTAGACAGACTGGGCTCGAACCCTAATACTGCCACTTCCTGGCTGTGTGACCCTGGACAAGTGAATGAACTTCTCTGAGCCTCAGCATTCTCATCTGTGAAGTAGAGATAGAGTCTTTTAACTTACAGGGATTCAGTGAGAGAATGGAAGTGAAGCTTTGAGTACAATGCCAGGCATCGTAAACACCCTACAAATAGAAGCCATAGTGGTGATGATGATGACAATGATGATGATGATTCACCATCAGAAGTGTCTGCAGATCCGAGTCCTGCAGTACTACCTTGGAGCAATATATACATGTACATAAAGGCTCTGGAGATACTCCAACTAGAAAAGAAAAAGCAACCATGAAAAGTCAGACTAGGGAAGTCCTTAGCAATCATGTATCATTATCCTTTCTCTCCCATTTTACAGATGGGAAAACTGAGAGCCAGAATGCAGAAGGGACTTATTCAAGGCTATTAAGTCAACCAGGACTCACATCTCTTAACTTCCTATTCATGGGCTCTTCCCTTTGCCTGAAAATCCCAGGACAATACTCCTAGAATTTAGAGGAATCAGCAAACAACACAATACGTGGCAGGAAAACTGGAATTGTGAACATCTAGACATAAAAAGCATCATGCTGGCTCAGGCCCTCCTGTAGGGAGGAAGATAGAGGCTGGGGCAGGGGGATGCTGCTGTCCTGCCAGATGTCTAGGTATACCACACACAGTCACCTGAATCCTACAGTCTAGGTGGCCTTGGGATACCTCTTTTCCTTCTAGGTTTCCATCTCTCCATCTAAAAATTTTCCCAATTCTAAAAGTCTCTAGAGTTGCCACACTTTTCCTGCTCTTCTCTTGGTGCCTCACCTGTGGGGCTGAATGTCAACCCCTATGTCACCTGATCCACAGCAATTTAGCCAAGTCCACTGAATTCTTGTCTTGGTCCTCCTTGTCCAAGGGCTAGTACCCTGGCTAGGGTTCTTAGCTAAGGGGTCAGCAAATTATTTCTGTAAAGGGTCAAACAGTAAATATTTTAGGCTTTAAAGAGCATGTGGTCTCTGTCACAAATACTCAACTTTGTTGTTGCAGCTTACCAGCAGCCACAGACAATACATAAACAAATGGGGTTGGCTGTGTTCCAATAAAACTTTATTTACAAAACTGGGCAGTGGGCCAGATTTTGCTTTTAGGCCATGATTTGTTGACTCTATTCTTTTTTTTTGAGTCAGATTCTCACTATGTTGCCCTTGGTAGAGTACCGCAACATCACAGCTCATGGCAACCTCAAACTCCTGGGCTTAAGCAATTCTCTTGCCTCAGCCTCCCAAGTAGTTGTGACTACAGGCACTCACCACAATGCCTGGCTATTTTTATGTTGCAGCTGTCATTGTTGATTTTAGCTGGCCCAGGCTGGATTTGAACCCACCAGCCCCAGTGTTTGTGGCCAGTGCCCTAATCACTGAGCTACGGGCACTGCCCTGTTGACTCTATTCTAGATCCTTATAAGTTGGGTCCTTCATCTCTGGGACTAGAATAACCAACTTGTCCTGGTTTATGTGGGACTCATGGAATTTTAGCACTAAAAGTCCTACATCCTAGAAAACCATCTCAATTTCCTATCCAGAATCCAAAGGCTCCTACTTTCTCCCATCTTTGCATTGCTGTGGCCAAGACATTCAACTGTCTTCCCCATAAGGAGGAAGAGGAAAAAGAATAGGAGGAAGAACCGCTACCATTTCCTGTAGTTTCTGACGTGCAAAGCATTGTGCAAAGGCCTTTCTCAACATTATCTCCTCCAATCCTCAGAACAACCCAGTGAGGTATGGCTGGAACTCCTCCCAGCATGTGGTGAAGACTGTACTGGGACTCAGTCTCTCCAGCACCCAGGCTCTCCTGCTTCCACCCTGGGCTGTAAGCTCTTTGAAGACAGAACTGGGGTCTCTCATCTCTGTATCTTCAGTACCCAGCCCAGAACATCACACTTAAAAAATTCTGGGCAAATACTGATACCAAATGAATGAATACGTGAATGGGTGGATGGATGGATAGATACATGGATGAATGGATGGATTAGCAAATCTCTCCATATTCAGACACCTCTTACTCGTGTGACATAATTAACTCCTGCCAAACCAACCTCCAGGTGAGTTAAGGGGGAAATGGTGAATGCATGCTATGACATCAATTATGTCAAACATGCTTGCTAGCACGTGGGAGGCAACATGCCATGGTGTTAAAAACATGGTCTCTGACATCAAATGATCTGTGTGCAAATCCCAGGAAGGTTGCTTCTGGGCTTTGTCACCTGGACAAGTCGCTCCGCCTCTCTGAGCCTCACAGATGACTCTTATACAAGCTGCCTCCTAGGGTTGCCATAAGGAACACATGATAGGTAAAGGCCCAGCATGGTGTGTGCTCTTGGTAAACACCTCACAAACCTTACATATCATTATGACTACTGCTGATCTTGGGAATGGGCAGAAAGCAAGGCAGGGATGGGACTGAGTAGTACAGGTCTTCATTATGCAGCTCTGAGTGAGTGCTAGGATCAAACAGGAGAAGGGAATAAAGACGACTCAATAGAATCTGGGATGGTGAGCTATGACCACAGTCGTGGTGCATAACAAACAACCACAAAACCTCGGTGGGATATAATGAGAAGCATTTATCTAGCTAACCTTTTTTGGGGACACTGAGCTCAGCTCTTCTCTGAGGTCTCGGCTTAACATGTGTTCTAGGGCCAGGCTGAGGGGACAGTGGCAACCTCAGGGACACTTTTCCCTAGCCACAACAGGAACACACACAAGGTTCCCTAAGGCCTAAGCTTGCAATGGGCATGAGATTCTCTACCTGACTCATGGCCAAAGCTGATCATGTGGCTGAACCCTGAATGAGGGACGAAGGGCATAAACCAGCTTCTCCCCTCCCCACTAGATCCTCCCTTCCCAACCAGCTTCTCCCCTCCAGGGCCTGCCCTGTCAGCTCTCAGGCAGAATCCGGAAGGTCCCTGTGCAGTAGCACTTGCAGTTCATGGGGATCACAGACCCACCCACGTCCTACCTCAATTCCCATCTTCCCAACATCTGGACCTGCTCCAGGGAGCCATTAATCTTGGGCAATTTCTTCCCTCACTTGATTTGTTTATTTAAGGAAAACAAGTTGCTCCTAATTAGAAACACTGCTGCCGAGATGTTCAGCACATCCTAGGCTGACTATTTTCAGACCTTCTGCCTAAAATTATACCTGCGCTTTTAACATCTGCGAGTTTGTTCAGCAACTGTCCTAAGTGGAGGCTTCTGGTGAGAGAGGTGGAGGCTGATGCGCGGGGTAAAGGAAGTGGGGGCAGTCAAGGGGCCCTGGAGCACTGTGAGCAAAGGCATTTGGAAAAATGAACACGAGACGTCCCACCCTGCTCAGAGCCAGCGCCTCCTGCTGAATCGACATTTAGAAGGTGCACAGCAGGAGCACAGTGCAGCCCTGAGGGCAGGGAAAAGAGCAGTCTTAAAGGTTCGGAGATGGTTTCCCTTTGGAAGCTCTCCCATGAGTTCAGACTCACGCACACACATTTACAACCCTAAAGACGCTCGGAGGCACTCTCAGAGACATACACGCTCAGACGTATGCACATACACGTGAGGCATGCACCAAAGTTACACTGCTGCACAGACAGGCAAACACGCTCAGAAATATACACATGTATGCCCAGAGACTTTCAAAAGATACAATGCACCGCTCCGAGTACACGTATACACACTCAGAAACTCACACACACAGACATGCATTCAGAACATGCATTCATATATAGTGGCATGCACACACAGACACACTCAAATGTACCCCACAACCAACACACACAGAAACACCTGTGTATATACAGACAAGCACAAAAAGTTTACACTGCCATACACACAGGCACACACCCACAGAAGCACATATATACACAGAAACACAACCAAATATATACCCTAACGTTCACAGATGCACATGTGCAGAAATTCACACATATACACAGAGACAGTCACAGAAGTTACACCACAACAACGGGTGCACACATAGACACAGAAAGAGACAACAGAGTACGCAATGCTCCACATGACAGGCACATAGAGATACACACAAAGGTACACTGGACAATATACAGATGCATAATGCCTGTAAGTGCACAACCCAAAATCACACACACACTGCCGCAGCACAGGTGTACACTCACAAATGCCCACATCGACATGTGCAGACAGCACATACAGCTATTAAAACATGCATCCCGGCAGATATGCACAGCTTCTCACACGCAGGTCTGCCTGCACAGACACTTACTGCACCCATGTGCATCTGTGCAGGAACGAACCTGCTTGGTTACAGACACATATAAACACATTTGACTTACATACACATAACTGCTTAACACGCATATATGCACACTGACACCAATTCACACATGTACCCTTTCTCCTGCAGGCATGCACACATACACATGCATAAATCCATAGACATCAGGGCACTAACACTACTCACACGTGTGCACACACACACTCCTAAGGTTCTCATGTAAGTCAGGCTGACGTGAGCCCTTGCACACAGACCTGCATGAGCACGCACATGTATGCACGCATTGGCATGCCTGTTCATTTTTTCAGAATCCCACAAGTCCAGCCCACAGACTAAGCCAGCACGCAGTAGAATTGCTCCTGCCCCAGTCCCAACAGCATGGCTGTTAACTTACTCCATGTCAGCCAGGATGAGGACTCCCTTACCCACCTTTGGTTCCAGCATGAACCCAGTGCAACCCTCTAAGCCTCAGAACTGCTCAGAGAGAAACCAGACTGACCAGTCGGCTGCATTCCCCTATAATGTCAACACCCCCAACACTCACACACAATGCTGTAAGACACTTCTTTCCTCAGTGTGGCTGTTTCTGTTGGGAACGGCAGTCCACAGGCTCTCAACAGACTGGGTGCCTGACACCCAGACACACTGAACTTCTCTGCCCGGGGTCCCTAGACAGCTGCAAAGTGGAAGCCAAGGAGACAGCTTACCTCTACCTCTTGTTGTCATGGAGACACAGAAGCTGGGTGCATCCAACCCTCCAAGACCACCCCAGGCTCCTGATAAGAGCAAGTGAGTTGCTCCCAGCAGTGCTTTTAAGAAGAAGCAGGGAGGGGTGGAGACTGCAGAGTCAGGTGATTGGAGAAAACTGAGGCCCTGACCCGAGTCAAGGATCACTTGGTGCTCAGTGGGATGGGACCAGCCTCACTGGGGGAAACAGACCCAAATGCCAATGCAGGAGACCTGAAAGCAGATAGCCTTGGTGCTGTCAACCTTGAACTCCATGCTTAGTTAAACTTTGCACTAAGTACCCTCCACACACTCTTAGTCGTTCCAACCCCCTCTGAAATAGTAACTATACGCTCTGTTTCACAATGAGAAACCAAGGCTTAGAGAGTGAAGTGACTGATCAAACTCAGATCTGATCTGAGGCCTAAGTCTCTTAAATTCTAAATTACATCACCTCCGGGATCTCGAAAATCTCATTAGTGACAATCACTTATGGCCATAAAGTGTCTGAACTGGGGCCTCTGAGGATACATGAAAGCTCTTCATTTTTAAGAAGCAGCAAACAGAATCCAGAGAGGTCTAGTGATTTGCCCAAAGTCACACAGCAAACAAGGGCAGACTTGAAGCTCAACCTCCTGACCTTCAGATGGAGTTTTTCCCAGATCATCAAGCTGGATCCTGACACCCAGGAAAGCATCACCTAGCCCGGCCTGGAATCCAAGTCCCAAGAAAGGGCAGGAGGTCCTCAGATTCCCATCTCATACCCCAAGAACTGTCTAAAAGCACACAGCAATGCTACTCCCCAGAGGCAGATGTCCTGCTCAAGTAGGCAGCACCATGTCATCTCTGGGGCTGTGACTACTGTGGGGGTGGCTCCAAAATGATCCTCAGAGACCAGGTGACCTCCTTGGAATTTGCTTTTTCACTGTTAACAAAAATAATTTGGCGGAATTCATAAGCTACGCGCAGGGCTCAGAAGAGCCTCCAGGGGCCTGGAATATAAAGCCCCCACCACCACCACCACCAGCCAAGGGCTGAGACCAGAATGCTGGGAGCCCCTATCCACTTGTCCCTTTCAGCCCTTTTCTGGAAAAAGTTTGCTCCTCCCCAGGCTCCAATCAGAATGGTCTAATTGAATAGCCCAGGAAACTTCCCCCAATTTTTTGCTCACCTAAGAAGCAGCCCCTTTGGGGCTGCAAGAAATGGCAGGTGACCTCCACCCCTCCACCTGGCTTTGCCAAGGAAGTGAGTCGGCTCTTAGGAAGATACTTGGGGCTTCTGGAAGGGCTTGGATGCAGGCGATCTCACTGGGAGCTGGACCCCAATCTCTAGTTCTCTCTCCTTACACATACATGCACACCTGAGAATGGGCATAAGCAAGTCTGCAAAGCACCCTACATAAAGCCCATCACCCGGGCAGCCCTGGCTGCTGGCTTCAGATGACAGGCAGCCTCATTCATCAAAGAATCAACCTCCACAAACACCTTGTAAAGCCAACTTGGAAATATGACTAGTTCCTTCTCCCTTGCAACTCTGAACTGGCCACCAAGGAGGGTGATTCATGAACCAAATTAAAGGGCCCACTACTTTTCCTTTGGCCCATCTAAGTCCAAGAAGCCCTCCAGGGCACGCCTTTGGAAAGCACCGAAGAAGGACGCCTGGATAAGCCAGTGTCCGACCATCTGCCAGAGGAGAGAAAGTTTGTCATCTACCCAGTGCCGGGCTGTCACCCCTGTGGGTGGTTCAAGCACCTGGCTCTGGGCGTTGGGTCTCCAGCCTGCGGGGGATGGGGCTGGGACTGGAAGCCCAGACCTGGAGGCAGCGGAGGCTTCGCAGCAGCCTCTTTCTCTCATGGAACCCTCTTAGCAGGTCGTGGCCCCTGAGTCCTTACCTGAGGGGTCTCGGTCACTTGTAAACTCTGCCTGCGGAGCTCAGCAGGCGCCTGGGGGCCCTCGCTGAGACTCCGGCGTCCCGCTGGGCGAGCCCGTTCTGTGGGCGCCTTCCCCGCTGCCAGCTGCGGCAGTGGCTTCATGGAAAGCGGAGCCTGGATTTCCTTTCTCTCTACCAAGGCTCCTCCGGCCGGGCCCGGGGGCTATTTCTCCAGGTCTGGTGCAAGGGGTATCTTCCGCGCCTCCAGTGGGAAAGTGGGAGAGTGTGAGTCTTGGATTGCAGCAGCGGCGACAGCGGTGGCCGGGGACGAGGAAGCGGTGGCGACGCCAGCCGGCGAGCCGGGGAGGCGGGCGGAGGCGAGAGGAAGTAAAAGCCGGGCTCCTGCGAGAGCCTGGCGCTCGGGCGGCTAACGGGCGGGCGGGCGGCACTGCGGGAGCCCCGAGCCGCGGCGAGGCCCCGCGCGGACACCCACCAAGGGATGCCCGGGCCCGGGGCGCTGAAGGCGCCGGCGGCGGCTGCTCGCGGGGCTCTGGACGCCTAGCCGGTCGCCCTCTGCCGAGCTGCTACCTCGCTGGTTGCCTCGATGGTTCCCCGGGACTTGACGTCTTCAGCCTGAGCTCCCCGCACCGCCGCCGCCGCCGCCACTGCCACCGCCAGCAGCGCGCCTCAGCCCGGCGCTGCTCCTCGCACGGAGCCACAGCACTGCCTACCGCTTAACTCCTTGCATACCACCTGCCCTCCCGCAGCCTTCCGGGGCGCTCGCAGAGCCGGTGCCAG
The DNA here is from genome assembly GCF_000181295.1 of Otolemur garnettii. Lineage (NCBI taxonomy): Eukaryota > Metazoa > Chordata > Mammalia > Primates > Galagidae > Otolemur > Otolemur garnettii. The sequence goes on along the minus strand of NW_003852433.1, from coordinate 5,744,070 downwards.
GCCGGCAGAGGAGACCCAGCAGGGCCTCTGCAGCATAGCCTCCGTTGCCTGGTCTGTAAAATGGGTGCAAGACCCAAGTCATGTAAAGTTGCTGGAAGAATTAACTGAGCCCTTTACACAAAGTGCCAGGCTGCCTGGCATTGCATATGCACCCAGCGATTGCTGCTGCTGCAGCTGCTGTTGTTCCTCCTAAATTGTAAAAACCCAGGAAATGGCAGTTTCGTCTTTTGTGTTCAGTTGTGTCGTTCTAACAGGTGGTATAATAGGCTTTAGCTGTGTGACCTCTGGGTGATCACTTCCCCTCTCTGAGCCTGTTGTTTTCCATACTCTGTGACCTTGGCAAGTCACAGCACTCCTCTGAACCGCTGAATCTTATCTATAAAGTGCCATGCCCTCTCATGGCACCTGACAAGAACTGGACATCTTTTCTTTCCTGATCTGGTTGGTAATTACACCAGTGTTTCTGTTTCTTTCTTTCTTTCTTTTTTTAAGAGACAGAGTCTCATTTTGTCACCCTTGGTAGAGTGCTGTGCGTCACAACTCATAGCAACCTCCAGCTCCTGGGCTTAGGAGATCCTCTTGCCTCAGCCTCCTGAATAGCGAGGACTATGGGTGCCTGGCACAGTGCCCCGCTATTTGTTGCAGTTTGGCAGGAGCCAGATTCGAACCTGCCACCCTGGGTATATGGAGCAGTCCTTACCCACTGAGACACAGGGGCTGCCTATACACAGGTGTTTCTGGTAAGTCAATGACCTGTATATTTACATGTCAAGCACTTTCCTGCACATGCATTAAATCTTCTGAAAAATCTGGTTTTTTGAGTGACAATTCTTTGAGTGAGAAAAGCGTGGGCTCAGCTACTTTCTGGCTGTGTGATCATGATGAAGTTGTTTTCTGTCAATGAGCCTCTGTTTCTTCATTCATCAAATGGGAACAATGATAGTACCTACTTGATGGGTGATATGATGATTCAGGGGTTTCAAGTACAAAACTTAAGGCCTGAATTCAATCAATATCAGATGGTGTTGATCATATGTTCTGCAGTCTCATATATGTCCCATTGGAAAAGGATGTCTGAGAAATAACTGAGAGAACTGAGTCTGAACCTCAGCAAGAGTTGGCAGGTAAAATACAATGAGCTCAGGTAAACTTTTAGTGTAAGTCTGAAATTGTACATGAAACATACTTATACTGTTTTTCCCCACTTTTTTAAACCTGGGATTCAAATACAATCAGGTGTCCTGTATTTTTATTTGCTAAATCTTACGATCCTAATCCCATGGTTATTAGCTGTATACCCAGAGGTAAATTGACAAAACTCTCTGGCCTCAGTTGCCTCATCTGTAAAATGGGAATAAAGGTCTCTTGCAGTGTTGACAGAAGGAACCTGATGAGAGTAGGTGGGTGTTCCCAGCACAGATTAAGCACTCCATCTTTGTCTCTTGTACCTTCTGTCACCTCCTTCCTTCCTTTTCTGTTTTTCCTCTTTATCCTTGCCTAAGGTTTGAGGTTGCCAGACCTCCTGTAAAGATTTGTTAGCCCTTTGCTGGCCGTCAAAAGTAGAAGATTAGGATTAGCTATAAAATGTAAGTAGGGCGGTGCCCATAGCTCAGTGAGTAGGACACTGGCCACATACACTGAGGCACCAGCCTGCTAAACAACAATGGCAACTGCAACTATAAAAATACCCCGGCACTGTGGCGGGTGCCTGTAGTTCCCCCTGCTTGGGAGGCTGAGGCAAGAGAATCACTTCAACCCAAGAGTTTGAGGTTGTTGTGAGCTGTGACACCACGACACTCTACCCAGGAGGACAGCTTAAGACTCTGTCTCCCAAAAAAAAAAAAAACAAAGGTAAGTAGTTGAGTTATAGAATTTCTATCTGAAACACAATATTAATTTTGGTAAGAAGGAATGAAGTCTATTTCTTTCAGATCCAAACACTGAGCAAACTCTATTTTTCTGTTGGCTTGTACCTGCCATCATTTGTGTTAGCAGCTTCTGTGAGGAGCCTCATCCTCTTGCCATGTCTTCCATTTTAGCTCAGAATTTTATTTTTCCCAGCTAAGGTCTGTTGTAGGACTCATGGAGGAGAGAGCAGAAACAAAGCGATCTTTGAAATAAATGATAAAGATCAAAATAGGGTGATATAAGAGAGTTTCCAAGCAGAAGCTCAGGTAACACCTTGGAACTACGTTCATAAAACGAGTCACTAACCCATACATCACTGTCATTTGAACCACAGGGTCTAAAAATAGGATTTGCTCTAATTTCCTTAGTAGCTGAAGCAAATGGAGAGAATGCGTGAGTAGTGAGAAGGCTGTGTCAGGAGGCAAGTAACTTCCTTTTGGCAGTATTGTTCTAAAGTGGAAAGAAGGGGACTTGTCTTCAGAAATGTCAGCCATAGGCTCAGCGCCCATAGCTCAGTGGTTAGGGTGCTGGCCACATATACCCAGGCTGGTGGGTTCGAACCTGGCCCAAGCCTGCTAAACAATAATGACAACTGCAACAAAAAAATAGTTGGGCATTGTGGCAGGCACCTATAGTCCCAGCTACTGGGAAGCTGAGATAAGAGAATCACTTAAGCCCAGGAGTTTGAGGTTGCCATGACCTGTGACACCACAGTACTCTACCAAGGTGGACAAAGTAAGATGCTGTCTCAAAAAACAAAACAAAACAAAACAAAAAAAAGGCTGGGCTTTGTGGAGGGTGCCTATAGTCCTAGCTACTTGGGAGGCTGACGCAAGAAAATCACTTAAGCCCAAGAGTTTGAGGTTGCTGTGAGCTGCGATGCCATGGCACCCATAGTGAGACTCTGTCTCAAAAAAGAAAAGAAGAGAAATGCCAGGCATGTCCTGGTAGAGCTCAGAGAGAGTTAAGGTGGAGGACTTTGGAGTCACCCAGACCTGGGATGGAACCCCAACTCTGCCGCCTCCTAGCTGGGTAGCCTTAGGTCAATCCATTAACCTTTCTGAGCCTTATCATTTTTTTTTAAAAAATGAAGACGATAGTAGTTTCATCCTTAGGAGGATTTTGTGCAGATTACATGATAGGCACACACAGACTGTTTACCACAGTGCCAACTGTACATGCATTATGCACGTGGGCCGTGACCTATTATTATGATTCCAGATGGGCAGGATGCACTCAAGGCAAAGTGAGAGTGCCAGTAATTCAGGGCACCAGAGAGAATCCCAACCCTGGAATTCAAGCATGTGTAGGCTTCCCAGAGTTGGATTTTCCCCCCCTTTGGCACTTAACAACTAACTCACACATCAGGGTTAACATGTCAAAGAGAGAATAAGGTTGAGGAGAGGGAATTGCAATGGGTTGCTGTGACTTTGTTAGAGGGGAGGAGGACTTTTCATTTTAGGAGTCTGGGCACATGCCCAAGGTGGGATGGTCCCTCCTTTCCACAGTCCTGTGTGTCTTCTTCACCCATGGAATCTCTCTGAGCTCCCCAGCCCCTTCATTCAGAGATCCCAGAATCCATCCTGTCTGACAGAGGATGATGCTTGGGCTGGAAGCAAACTCCTAGAGATCAAGAGCAGTGTCTTGTAACCACTTCTCTGACCCAAGCACCTACATCAGGGCCTGGCACATAGTCGGTGCTCAGGAAAAAAATTGATGAATGAATAAAACTTCAACATATTATCACAGATATATACAGATCAAAAGAAAACCTGGTGCTTTGGTCTGTTCGGGTTATTATAGCAAAATATAGTGAATTAAGTGCCTATAGATGGTAAGAAGGAATGAAGTTTATTTCTTCTAGACCTAGCCATTGACCAAACTCTAGTTTTTGCCGAGGGCTTTTTCTCCCCCCTGCATTTATCCCTGACATCACTTGGGTTTCTAGTTTCTGAAAGAAGCCTCATCCTCTCTACATGCCTTCTTTTTTAGCTCAGAATTACATTTTTTTCCTGGCTAAAATCTGTTGTAGGACTCATGGAGGAGGGAGAAGAAACAAAGTGATCTTTGAAATAAATTATAAAGATCAAAACAGGATGATGTAAGAGAGCTTCTGAGCACAAGACTAGAACTTTGATTTCTCACAATTCTGGAGGCTGGGAATTTCAAGATCAAGGCAATGACAGATTCAGTGTCTGGTGAGGGCCTTCTGGTTCCTCATGGCACCACCTCACTGTGCCCTCACACAGTGGAAGGGGCTATTTGGAGTCTCTTTTATAAGGGAACTAACCTTAACCATGAAGGCTCCACCCTCATAACCTAATCACCTTCCAAAGGCCCTATCTTCGAACACCATTGCTTTGGGGGTTAGGGTTCAACATATGCATTTTCAGAGGACACACATATTCAGACCGTAGGAAGCATCTGGTATGATCAGAGAGTTCAGCCATCAAAATTTTAGTGCACAAATGTAGGAGAATGTATATTGTAGCACTTTTTCATGATGAAAACCTGCAAAGAATCTGAATGCCCATCAACAAAAGAATAGATGGATTGATTCCAATATATTCTTAAAGGGAAGCACCATGCAGCAGTGAAAATTAATGAACTAGAACTCTATGCATCATCGTGGATAAATCTCAAAAATTATAGTGTTGAGCGCAGGGCAGGCGGAAACTCGTTGCCATAGGACACATACAGAATTTTTTTTACCATCTAACAACATTAAAAACATGAAAAGCAATTCAGTCTATTTTTATGAGTGCATACATATAGTAAAAGCATAGATCCATGTCTGGGAATGAAGAACACCCAACTCAGGAGAGAGGTTACTATGGCTGGTGAAGAAAGGAGGCTGGGGAGGTTTCAAAAAGAGCTTTAAGTGTGTTTTTAGCGAGACAGTTTGGTGGACCCATAGATGTGCATTGTATTGTTCTCTGGACTCCTTTGTATTCCTGAAAGATTTCATTAAAGAAAAAAGGGGACCACAGTTATGAGTGAAAACCTGAGTGGAACTGGCCTCATTCTTACCCCTGTTCTGCTATTTACTGGCTATATATCTCGAGTAAGGGATTTACTCTCTTTGAGCTTCAATTTTCCCAATGTTAAAATTCTTCCAACATTATATCTTTGAAGGATTAAATGAGTCAATGTGTAGAAATTTATTTGAGGCAATGTTAAGCATTCGTTAACTATGATCTTAATTATTACTCATTAACAGCAAGTCAACCCCAAATTATTTGGGAAGTAGAAACATCTCAAAAGAGGGTCCACGGCTAATGTTTCTTTGCAGATAAAACCTCTGAGTCTAAAGAGGTTGAGTAGGTTGTCCTTGGTCATGCTTTACATATATGGAGGACCCCTCTGAATAGTGTATGGGGCATTCACTTCAGTACTCTTCCCGGAAAACCTACAGAAAACCCTACTTCCTTCCCATGGACTGAAAAACTAGGGCACAGATCCCAGAGGCAGCAGGACACATGTGACTTCAGGACTCCTAATGTGGCTCCACCCCTTCCTTCCCAGATCCAGAAGCATAAGATTAATAATGTTATCAGGTCCTCCTTTTTTTTTTTTTTTTTGAGACGGAGCCTCAAGCTATCCCCCCTGGGTAGAGTGCCGTGGCATCACGCTCACAGCAACCTCCAACTCCTGGGCTCAAGCGAGTCTCCTGCCTCAGTCTCCTAAGTAGCTGGGACTACAGGCGCCCACCACAACGCCTGGCCATTTTTTGGTTGCAGCCATCGTTGTTTGGCGGGCCCGGGCTGGGGATTTGAACTCGCCACCTTAGGTGTATGTGGCTGGCGCCTTAGCCGCTTGAGCCACAGGCGCCAAGCCAGGTCCTCCTTTTCTACTTTATATTTCTAAATAACAAAAAATAGTTGATACTGAACACAAACAGGCATATGTTTTCACAGAAATACACACAGGAAAATGCACAGTTGATAATATTCCAAAGCTAGAGGCAAGTCAAATGTCCATCAGTGGAAGAATGGGTGAATAGCATTGTGTGCGTTCAATGGAATCCTATATAGCAGTGAAAAGGAGCGAGCTATGGCTCCCACCACGATTTGGAGGCATGTCACAGAGCATTAAACAAAAGAAGTCAGACCAGGGCAGTACATGCCACTTACATAAAGTTTAAAAGTTGCAAAATTGGGGTGGCGCCTGTGGCTCAATGAGTAGGGTGCCCACCCCATATACCAAGGGCGGCGGTTTGGGCTGTTTTGAACCCGGCCCTGGCCAAACTCCAACAACAACAACAACAAAAAAGTTTCAAAACTAACCTAGCTGCTGGAATTTAAAAGAATGTGTACACTGGGGAGAGAGGTTGCTACTGGAAGGGAGATGGTAGGATGGGGGCATTTCTGAGGCTAATAATATTCCTTTTGTTGATCTGGGTGCTGGTTACATGGATATGTGCTTTTTAAAAATGCTTCAAGCTATACACTTATAACTTGTAGACAGCTACATACAGGGTATCCATAAAGTTTGTCTTCAATTTAAAGTAATTTAACATAGTAAACTGCACACAAACTTTATGGCCACCCTGTATATATATTAGATTTCGGTTAACAATGTTTTATAAGTATAAAAAATTGCTAATTTCAATATTTTAACTTTTACTGGTTACCAATTCCTACGCACCATCCTGGATTGAACTACAGAAAAAGGAAGGTAAATGTAGGTTTCTAAATTAACATCCCCTCCTAAGCCTTGACCTTGAACATACCAACTGAAACTAGCTTTCAATTTCAGGCTCTCTGAAAAGAGGATTGTCTACCCAGAACCAGGCCAGGTGGAGACAAGACCATTACTCAGGACATCTGATCCAGAGAGACAGGCAAACCACCAAAATTATCTGATTTGGCAGATTCCAGGGATCAAATGACCCAGATAATTGTCAAACTGCCATGGTAACACCACACACTGTAGCCAAAATATCTGTGAGGTGGACCATTTCTCTGGGGCCATATTCGTGGGCAGAGAGAACAGAGGGCTGTGACTCTCCTGGGAGCCGTGGGAGCTCTTTGAGAGTTTGTGGAGGACATGGAAAGGTAAGACAGCCCTGGATCCCCAAGGGGTT
>NW_003852433.1:5728391-5736889 GCF_000181295.1 Otolemur garnettii | reverse complement strand
GGTTTATCAGTAGGCTGGTTATGGAGGCAGGAGGGGGAGCAAAGTGTTTCTTAAGAGCATCATGGTATTATAATTATTACATGTCTGTCTTCGCCTCTAGACTACACGCTCCACAAGGATAGGAATCCTCCTGCCCAGAGAGCAAGGCTGGCATGCAGTGGACACTCAGTTAGTATTTGTGGGCTACCAGACTATTCCAATTAATTCCTCTGTGTTTGTTGATTGTCACACACCTCCTGAATATGTTCCATGCAGTGTATTTTTTTTTTTTTTTTGAGACAGAGCCTCAAGCTGTCCCCCTGGGTAGAGTGCCGTGGCGTCACAACTCACAGCAACCTCCAACTCCTGGGCTCAAGCAAGTCTCCTGCCTCAGCCTCCCAAGTAGCTGGGACCACAGGTGCCTGCCACAACACCTGGCTATTTTTTTTCGGTTGCAGCCATCATTGTTGTTTGGCGGGCCCGGGCTGGATTTGAACCTGCCACCTTAGGTGTATGTGGTTGGCGCCTTAGCCACTTGAGCCACAGGCGCCAGGCCCCATGTGAGCCACAGGCGCCAAGCCCCATGTATTTTAATGACAGGATGAGGGATTAGGTGTTAGAAATGGATTCAAGTCCGTGGCTCCCATAGCTCAGTGAGGAGGGTGCCAGCCACATACACCAAGGCTGGCAGGTTTGAGCCCAGCTCAGGCCAGCTAAACGACAATGACACCTGCAACAAAGAAATAGCCTGGTGTTGTGGCAGATGACTATAGTCCCAGCTACTAGAGAGCTGAGGCAAGAGAATCACTTAAGCCCAAGAATTTGAGGTTGCTGTGAGCTGTAACGCCACAGCGCTCTACAGAGGGTTACATAATGAGACTCTGAGACTCTGTCTCAAAAAAAAAAAAAGAGTTCAAGTCATAGACTCAGCTCTTCCTATGTGACCTTAGGCAATTCATCTCACCTCTCTGGGCTTCAGTTTACTCATTTATAGAAGAGGGACAATAATATCTGCCTGTGGAGTCATTCTGAAGATTAGGAACAATCCAGTTTATAACAGTATTGTTATCATGATTACAATGAACAGACTTATAATGTATACCTGCTTACGTTTAGTGTTTGCGATTATTCTAATAAACTATAGGGCCTCTGCCTCAAAGACATGAATGTCATCTCGAAGTATCATTACTTCCATGGAGAAGCAATGATATTCATATTCAATATTCAACATACAACGACTCTTCTTTTATTGAGAGAAACTGTAACAAGAAAGACTATCTTCTCCTGTCATTTGTCGTATGTTCAGTTATCTGTACCACAAGCCTGCCCTCTAAAGCAGAAGCCACATCTTGTCTGCGTATCGCTGGCACTTAGCAATGGGATTGTACACTGCAGAGACTTAATAAGTGCACATTCCTGACCCTAAACAGGAGCCACGTGGCTATGTGCCACATGCATCCGTGATTTAATCCTCCCCACAGTCCTGGAGACAGTGGGCAGGACTGTTTCCATCCTGCAGATGTATAAATAAGACCCACAAGGTAAAGCAACTTTCTTAAACTCTCAGAAATTGCAGGTTTCAGGCCCGGGTGGTTCTTGCTCCACCCTGGGGATTTTCCACTGGGACACGTGGCTGTCAGGACTGGCAAACAGGTCAATCCCAGATGCAGCCTAAAACACAGCACGATGCCCTCATTCTCGCAGGAGACTCCAGTCTGGCCTCTAGAGAAATGCTCTTGGAAAGCAGCCTCTTCTGGCACATTCCAATTTAGACACATGAGTCTCCTGGGGAGAGAGGGTGCCATAGACTCATGGGCTGGAAGATTTTTACCTTGGAGTTCAGAGGAGTCAGCCTGACCTGGTTACAGAGGCTCCAAGAAGCTTTTGTCTTTTGAGTGTTATTTATCCCCAGTGTCGGTCACTGTTCAACACTTTTCCATGCAAATTCACTCAGGAGCCACAGTCCATTAATAATCATAGCAACATTTGCTGAGCTTCTGCTCTGCATAGGTCTGGGGCCCAAGGGTCCAGGGTCATCACATCCATTTCGGCCTTGCAGCCTCGCAACTGCTGTGTGAGGCGTGTATTCCCCAGATGGGAAAACGGAAGCTCGGGGGAGTTCAGGTTTCCTGTCCAGTGTCACAGTGCTGGGAAATGGTGCAACTGAGACCTGGACCCTGCCTAGCCGGAGTCTGAGCATGAGAGGAGGCCAGTACACAGGCAGCCAGAAAGAAGCTTGGTATTCCTCCGCCCACTCACCAAGCAGTAGTTCTTTAAAGACATATGGGCACCCTGTAGTCCTTGGCACCCTGCCTCCCCTCACCATCTCGCCCACCCCCCAAATCTCTTAGAACACATGCAGCTCTGGCTCTGCTTAAGACCTCCATGTGGCTTCACAGCATCCACAACTTAGAGCCCAAATTCCTCCACATGGTGCCCAAAGCCTTTTGAAGTCCAGCCTCTAGTCTACTTCCCTTGGGTTTCCACTGCTCCCCTCCGCACCCCCCTTCACACCTCCTTCCCTACCCCCCTGCCTCTGCATATGCTGTTTCCCCTCCCTGAATGCTCTTTCCTTCTTTCCGTTTCTCCATCCCACAAACTCCTGCTCAGGCTTCTTTTTCACATGCTGCCTTTTTTTGGGATATCTTGGTTTCCAGAACCCCACAACCTCACTCAAGTAGCAGGCTTGGGGAGAATAGAGGGAAACCATTTTGGCCAGTGGAATTTTACTGTCCTCATTATGCCTTTTGACATGATTAAAGAAGGCCATCTCATATCCCTGGTCTAGCTCAGAAACTAGTCACAGCAACCATCTACTCAAGCTAGGAACCCTTCCCCTTCTGCACACACATGTTTGTTGTTTTATTTGCCCAGAAGAGCATAGTCCATCCTTTCAGGAACTGGGTTTCCTCATTCCAGCATTGTGTATCTGGAGGGGGCGCCTTTGAACCTAGTTGAGCCAGTCTTAGAACCCCACTGCCCCAACCACTGTGGTTGGTCCTAGATTTGGCACTTGACCCAGCCCAGACAATCAGACACCTTCCCTGGGAATTTTCTAATTGGGCTTGGTGAGTGTTTTGCAAGCCCCTAATTGAATTGAGGCTCCAATACCAGAGTAGCTAGAAAGCCTGCCCTAGTGGGAAATGAAAGGGAGGTAGACAAGAGTGTTTACAGTGTGCCTTTTACTGGAATTTCATTCATCTGGCAGATGTCCTAATGCCTACTTGTCTGACCCGTGAGCAAGGGCTCCCTCATATGGGCAACTTGTTTATACTGGCAGATGCCCTTGGGGCTCTTATCTAACTTGTGTCTGGTTTATCCCTGACTAATCATCACTCTGGTACTCAGAGTCTGACCTTGTGTTCTCTCCAGAGTCCTAGGGAAAAGCTGGCCTGGGGCAGCCCCTTGTTCTTCAGATACAAGAAACAAATGCTCTATACCACCGCAATAGGAAATATGTTTCAATTATTTTTACTTTCAGATTCAGGCCAAGGAGTGTTCAATGAGTTGGGAGGGCAAACCTCCTTCCCCGGGTCACTCGTGGCAGGAATGAAGAGTCAGGCAGTGAGTGACAGAGGTGTGTGGAGTATAGTCTATATAAGGGGAAAGGGTGTGGGTCACTTTAAGTTTGCAGGCAACTGCCTGAATGGTGCCTTCAAAGGATGTGACAGCAAAGTAGGGAGCCCAGTCTGCTAGGCAGGACAGATGACTCAAAGTTCTTATCTCTGGCCACTAGCTTGAGCTGTTTGGGTGTGTCACAGAACTGTATAAAAGGTGACTGAGCTCTGCTGCTGGTAGGAGAAAATTAAACTTGTGTTCAAACAGATGCTGAGGCCACAAGAAACATATAATAATTCACTAGGATAGGAAACAGCTCAAAGTCATGTGGTCATAAGGCCCGAAGTTTGGAGGTCCAGGGCTGGCTGGACACTTCCTCCACTGGGGATGAACCCGTATGCAGACAAAAGATCAGAGAAAGAATATGTTGGTGATTTAGGTCCTAGTCCAACCCTCCTAAGACTGGCTACACCTCTGATCATTCTACAGTCTGGTCAAAAGAGCCAATTGGTAGATCTTTGGTAGGTTCAAGTTCAAGATGGGTTTTATTAACTTACAATCATAAAGTTCTGACAAACATGGTTTAAAGCTTCTTCTCCAACTATATTACATCATACTGTTCTCAGTAAATATTTATTAAGGACCCATTGTAGACCAGGCACTCCGCTATGTGATAGGACAATAAAGTGAGATAAAAATATAGTCCCTGGCATACAGAGCTTATGTTAGGGTTTGGAGCCATGAAGTCCAATGCAGTAGCCACTAGCCACATGTGGCTATTTAAATGTAAAACCATTCAAATTAAGTTACATTAAAAATTCAGAGCAAGAAAACAAATAACCTGATTGGAAAATAGACAAAAGATCTAACTAGAGATTGCGCAAAAGAAGACATACCAAAGGCTAGCAGACATATGGAAAAGTGCTCAACACCACCAAGCAGCAGGAAAACACAAATCAGAACCACATGGGGTATCATCTCCCACCTGTAAGGATGCCTGTTATCAAAAAGACAAGGGGTTACAAGTGTTGACCAGGGGATGGAAAAAGGAAACCCTTGTACACTAATGGTAGGAATGTGAACTGGTACAGCCATCATGGAAAACAGCATAGAGCAGCGGTTCTCAACCTGTGGGTCGCGACCCATCGGAACTGTATTAAAGGGCCACGGCATAAGAAAGATGAGAACCACTGGTATAAAGGTTCCTCAAAACATTAGAAACAGAACTATCATGTGATCCAAGAATCCCACCCAGAGCAAATGAAATCATTAAATCAAAGAGATGTCTGCAGTTCCATGTTCATTACAATATTATTTACAATAACCAAGATAGAGAATGAACCTAGGGGTCCTTCAATAGAAAAGTGGATAAGGAAAATGTAACACACACAAACAAGGTAATATTATTCAGCCTTTAGAACGAAGAAATCTTATCATTTAGGACAATGTAAATGAACCTGGAGGACATTATGCTAAGTGAAACAAAACAGGCACAGAAAAACGAACACTGCATGATCTCACTTACATACAGAGTCTGAAAAAGTCCAGGACATAGGAGCAGAAAGTAGAATCGTAGTCCCAGGGACTCAGGGGTGAGGGTCTGAATAGGAAGAAGTCCATCAAAGGGTGCAAAGTTTCGGTTATACAGGAGGAGTAAGTCCTGGAGATCTAACATACAGCATGGTTACTACAGTTAATTATATTCTATTGTGTACTTGCAAATTGCTAAGAGAGTAGATTCTAAATGTTCTCATCACAAAAAAGGAAAAACTGGTAACTAGGTGATTTGATGGGCATGTTAATTAGCTTGATTGTGGTAAAGGTTTCACAATGCGTATGTAGACACATGTGAGAACATCATGTTATAAACCTTAAATGCACATAAGTTTTCCTTGCCAATTATATCTTAAGAACGATAAAGTTTTTTGTTTTTCCTTTTAAAAAACCTGAGTCTTCTTTGTCCTCTTTTGACTCTTTTTTTTTTTTGGAGACAGAATCTCTGTTGCTCTGAGTAGAGTGCCGTGGTGTCATACCTCACAGCAACCTCAAATTTTGGGGCTCAAGTAATCCTCTCGCCTCAGCCTTCTGCCCGGCTGGGACTACAGGTGCCGGCCACAACACCCAGCTAGTTTTTCTATTTTTACCAGAGACAGGGGTCTCACTCTTGCTCAGGCTGGTCTCAAGTTCCTGAGCTCAGCCTCCCAGAGTGCTGTAGGATTACAGGTCTGAGCCATCACACCCAGCCTCCTCTTCTGATTCTTAACTTGCTTTTTCAAGAAGAAAATTGAGTTCATTCCTGAAAGCTATTTGAAAGTTAATGTTGAAGCCCATCTAGAAGCCTAGAATGTATATGTGCAGGTATATGTGTACATATGTATGTATAAAAATAGAACTGTGCACACACACATATATAAAGGAAAATACAATGTTTCCTTTTGGCTTCACGTTTATTTCAAAGGTTTGATAAGCCTTCCAATGCCCCTTTCTAAGCATGAACTTCCACAAAATGAAATGACTCAGATGTTACTACTCTGGCAATTTCCTACAAGAAGCTCATCCTTCAAAGTATTTAAAAATAGGGGTCACCCGTAGTTCAGTGGGTAGGGCGCTGGCCACATACTCCAAGGCTGGTGGGTTTTGGACACGGCCTCTGCCAGCTAAAACAACAATGACAACTGCAACAACAACAACAAATAGCTGGGTGTTGTGGCGAGTGCCTGTAGTCCCAGGTAGCTGAGGCTGAGGCCAGAGAATCACTGAGCCCAAGAGTTTGAGGTTGCTGTCAGCTGTAACACCACTGCACTCTACCCAGGGCGACAGCTTGAGACTCTGTCTCAAAAAAAAAAAAAAAGTATTTAAAAATAAAGGATCCCTCCCACCCAAGATCGGTTCTTTACTCTCACTCGCCACATTTCAAGTATTCAAAAGTCATAGGCAGATATTGGCTATGGTGTTCGGCAGCACAGATAATAGAACATTGCCATCAGCACAGAAATTCTACTGAACAGCCTGGTCTAGGGAGAGCCTCACCGCTCAAAAATTATTATCCTCAGACCAGCAGCACCAGCCTCCTCTGGGAGCTTGCTGGAAATACAGACCCTCAAATTCAACCCCTGCCCTGTGGAGACAGAATCTTCATCTCGGCAAGAGTCCTGGTGATTCGTGTGCACTTTGAAGTTTGAGAGCCCGTGTGCCGGAAGCCAGTCCTGCTTGGCAGCCTAACTCTGTCACAATCTACCTTCCTGTGTCCTCCCTCCCACAGAGGGTCCTGACCTTGAGAGGGACATAGCAGTTCACCTACTGATCAAATCACGGGCCCCTCCTTAGCCACAAAGTAAACTGGAAAGGTGTTTAGCCATGATCAAAGGCTTCAAGGGACAACACCAATCTTCAGCTCAACAAACCCCTCCCATTGCACTAACCAAGTTGGTAAACAAGATCGGCTCCAATAAAGACCACTGGGCTAGATGTGGGTTTGGTGGCAATCCCACTCCGTGGACAGTTTTTCAATGATTTACTTCTTCAGGATAAAACCACTGCAGACTGCTGAAGGCAGCCAGGGTTTGTGTTGTGTTATATTTTTATTTTACCAGAAAAAGGAAGAAAGCTCTCGCTGAAGGTCCTCCCTGTTCTCCTGCTGTAAAGACCTTGCCTACCCCGTGTGGGTTTCAAGATTCTCAAGCCTGATTGAGAAGCCCCAGGAGCTCTTTGAATAAAACCCTCACACACACACACACACACACACACACACACACTTGAACTAATTGGTGGCACCCAACCATAACCAAGAAAAAAGGCAACAAACTACCCACATTTAAATTGCAGATTGTGACCTTTATGCTTGAAATCCTTTCAAACATCCTCTTTATAGCTTTGGGGTTCTGGCACTCAATAATCCTCCACATTATTTTCCTCAGTTTTTTTTTTTTTATGGTTGTTATTATGTATCACATTCTCCCAATTTCTGGGCCTTACCCCCAGTTGGTTTCTCCAGAGAGTCTAGGTAATTTGAAAATGCCTGCAGCATGACTATTTTGCTCTAATGTTGCCAGTTTATTCCACTCAGCTGAACCAGCTGCAGAAGCTGGTGAACGATGCTTCTTGGCCCTGTCCACTCACCACAGAGGGAGGGAAGGTAAAAAAAAAGGGGGGGGGGAGGAGTGGGAGAGTGAAGGCCTTTTGCTCCACGCTATAAAACTCCTAGGACCCAAAGGCCTTTAGCACAAAGGTCAAGGTTAGCATTCCCAGAAGTATTAGTAAATTACAAGGGAAGACGGTAGTAGGTGTTCTGATGCAACTCCAGGTCGAACAAAAGTGAAGGATTTTTTAATGCAGGACTTCTCAGGCCTTTAAATGCTAAAGTTCATGAGGAACTCTTTGGCGTGGAGTGGGGAAGCGGGTCTATTATGTAGTTTCCAGAGTTTATTGAATTAAGGTGCACCTATTTCCCTGGATAATGTCACAAAACTGATGGCTCACAGCCCACTTGAGAGATGCTGCTTGTTTTGGATATGATGACACTATTGCAGCAAAGTTTATTATTTTTTTATTTGTTTTAGGGACAAGGTCTTGCTGTGTTGTCCAGGCTGGTGTGTAGTGGCTATTCACAAGCATAAGCATGGCTCACTGCAGTCTCAAATTCTTGGGCTCAAGCAATCCTCCTCCCTCAGCCTCCCAAAGAGCTGGGACTACCATGCCCAGAGTGTGGCAAGGTTTTTATGACCCTGTATCTCAGGCTGTCATTTCTGCCACATTCTGTTGGTCAAGAAAGTCACTAAGGTCTGCTCAGATTCATGGGACAAGAAATAGCTTCTGCCTCTCAATAGGATGTGTAGTACCTTCAATCCACCATGATGCTCTGAGCTTCCCAAATGGTATGGTAAGGTTGGACTCAAAGACTGGAATGAGCCCTGCTTCTTGGCATATTAACATTTTCCTTTTAAGAACCAACTCATCGGCTC
>NW_003852433.1:5712796-5727988 GCF_000181295.1 Otolemur garnettii | reverse complement strand
AAAAAAAAAAAAAAAGAACCAACTCATCCCCCTCTCCGAGTGTACCTGTAGACATTCTAGGCATTGGAATGGATATAGTTATTCCTGCCTTCCCATTTCCCTCTCCACTTTCTTTTAGAAATAAGCCCCCCTTTCCTGAAAGAGAACACATAGGTATTTATGCTTAGCCCTTTGAGAGAAACAGCCCATTTGATTTCTCTCTGACACCTGAAGCACAATAAATGTTTGATGCCTGAGTTGAGTGGATCAAGCAATGATTCCAGCAAAAATAAATAATAATACTGTGTACTGGGTGCCAGGCACAGGGCTCAGACATTTCCTCTTCACTTACTCATTTAATCCTCATTATAATTCCAGGAAGTGATTACTAGAATTATTGCCATTTTGCAGATGAAAAACCCAAGCCATTTGCCACATGGGCAATAAGGAATACATCAGAGATTCCAATCCAGTTCTGCCTGACTTCATATCTGAAATGCTCCGCAACTGGATGGATGGACAAAAATGCAGCCAGTACCCAGGATGGTTCTTATGTATGAAATACCTCTGTATGCAAGACTCACGGATTGCTATTTATTGAGCATTTTTTGTATGCCAGGCTATGTTCTAAGAACTGTATTTATTCATTTAACCAGGTTTATTATCAGTTGAGGAAACAGAGGCATGGTAATGTTAAATGACCTACCCAGTGCCACATGAATTGTTAGTTGCAGAGTCAGGATTTGAACCCAGGACTCTGACGCCCAGGGCCTGTATTCTCATCTATTCTGCTCCCATAAGAAAGCACTATATTTACCTGTCAGATGGCAACAAATCTGGGGTCAAACACTCCAGTCTCAATTGCATACAGCTCTTCTAGAATCTTCCAAAGCCGAGCTTCAGCAAGGTTGAGGAAGTGTCCTGCCTCCTGCCTGGGTTTCGAGGACATGTAACTTTTCAGCTTCTCTCACGCTTGCTGGGCCAACCCCTGTGTGAATCAAAGCGTTTGAGGAGAAGGAAAACTACAGCTGGGCCAGAAGCCCAGACGCAGGGGTCCTGCTTGCCGGGCTGTCTGTCTGAATGGTGCCGGTTACTTCTCACCACCACTCTGACACCAGGGTGGGGAAATTCTAGTTAAGGGGCTCTGAGGACCCACCCTGCATTCTCTGCATTCCCTACTGCCATAGGGCGGAAAAAATTTCCAACCAAACTTGGCAAACCAGGAAGGTTTGTGGTCTGGCTACTCCCTTTGGAAGTTGTGATACAGCTCTAGCGGCCCAAAGAACCTTTTTCCTCTCCTAAGTCACTGCTAAGAATAACCAGGCCACCTCTACACTAACCACTATGGCTGTAGCCTTTTCTGAGATCTCCCTTTGCTCAGTTTATTTACTTATTTATTTCTTGAGACAGAGTCTCCCTTTGTCACCCTCAGTAGAGTGCCCTGCTAGAGTGCTCACAGCAACCTCAAACTCTTGGGCTTAATTGATCCTTTTGCCTCAGCATCCCAGGTAGCTGGGATAATAAGCACTGGTCACAACATCCAGCTATTTTTAGAGATAGCATCTTGCTCTTGCTCAGGCTGGTCTCGAACTCCTGAGCTCAAGCAATCTACCCGCCACAGCCTCCCAGAGTGCTAGGATTACAGGCATGAGCCACCGTGACTGGCTTCACCTTTTGCTCAGTTTAAACCCTCTTTGGGAGAAGTAAAATTAGACTGTGAGCCCCAAAAGCTGTGATTTGAATCTGGAGCACTTTGTCTTTCTGTGCTGGGGGAAACCACCCATACATGGAGCATTTCTGGAGATCAGAGCTGTTTGCCATTAGGACTATATCTGTGTTGTAGGAGCTAGCCCTCAGAAACCCTTGGGCAGATGCTGTCCGTGCCCTCCCCATGTCCCCAAGTAGTGCAGGACATTCATGCTGCTAGCCTGGGTTGCCTGAGGGATTTCCACGAGCCAGCCACCAGAAGCGCTACGGAGAGGATCTCCCAGGAACATCCCTCCAACAAGGATAGTGAGGATTGTGGATAAACACCCCGAGCCTCTCCTTGTGCCCTGGGGTGGGACAACTCTGAGCATGTCCTATGCTATCTGTCCACCACATTTCCCCGACGGAATTGAGCCATATTTATCACAACAGTCACCTGCTCATACCTGTGTTGACGTCCTTCCCTTTCCTGACTCAATTTCCCTCTCCCCTGCTGGCGTTTCTAACCATCTGCTTTTTGTCTCAGTGTCAGCTTCTGGGGGACACTCAACTCAAATACCCTGGGAGGCTCCTGAAGAGGGGGAGTACAGGGGAGCCTCTTACCTTTAGAGACCAGGCTTTTAGTTGTCAAGGCTCGTGAAGGTAACAGGGTGCACTGGGCACGCAGACACATGGGTGCACTGGCCCCCAGATCTCCAGCCTGTGGCACCAGAATCCCTTGTGTGGGTTTCTTTTGGCCGCAGCTACTTTCCTTCCTGCTGCTGTGTGGCTCAGGAAACTTTACAAATCATTTGTGGTTTGAGAAGTTCATGTGCTGAAGTCTACACTAGGCATTGGCCATGTGTCAGGCATGGTGCAGGGCTCTGGAGGCCTGGTGGCGAGGGCGCAGAGATCATTTAGCAGAGGGAGTCAGCCCAGCAGGCATCCAAGAGGTCTTTCTGGAGGTGAAGATGCTGATGTCTGCACCCTACTACTGGAGATCTCAATTTGAAAGGTCTGGATGTGGCCACCACACCGGCAGCTTTACAATTTCCCCAGGTGGTTTCAATTTGCTGCCAGGTTACAGACCCACTGCTTTAAGGTCCCCTAGAGACCTAATTATGCTAGATGAGCTGTGAGGGAAGAGGGGAGAAGGTGAGAGTATTGATGGAGACTTCTGGGCAACAGTATCCCTGGCCTTTGTTGTCCTCCTCATCCTGAGCCATAGGAGTCCAGAGGGTGTGGCCTATAGGACACCTGTGGCAGACGAGTCTGGTCTCCTGGGGGCCTTTGAATGTATACCTAGATACTCATCAGTCCATGCTAACCATGCTATGAGCAACGCTGAGAACTCACTTTTCCTTGGAAATGGAGTCTGTGGCCCAGTGAAAAAGTTCCACATTACCCTGGGACAAAAGTCCAGCTGTGAACCAGATTATACACACACAGAGAAAGAACATGGGACCAGGCACAATTAGGTGCTCAATAAATGCTTGATGAATAAATAAGGGAATGAATGAACCCGTGAATTAGTAATGCTAATAATAGTATTTCCCACCACTCTCAGCACTTAGATGGTACGCGTCTCTGAGACAATGCTAAACAATTTGTATACATTATATTGTAACTCCTGGTGATGATCATAATTGCCAATTTCACTATCCCCATTTTCAGGGTCAGGCAAGGAAGGCTAGGAGATGCTAAGTACTTTGTGTAGGTCACCATGCTGCACAGCTGGGATTTGAACCCTGGCAGATATGATGTGGAAGTCCAGGTGTGACAGAACCATACGGAAACTTCTTTCCTAAGATGGAATGAATGTGTTGTTGAATGTTTGAATGATTGAATGAACTAACGAGTGAGTGAATAAATGAGTGAACTGGTTGGCTGTGACTTTTTATGTCTAATGGTCCTCTTCTCTTTCCCATGTGATTTCAATGAATTAGGTGCCATCCTTGAGCCGTCATGACAATCTCATTGGTAATGAACTTCCTGGTCTTGTTCCCTGTGGAGTCCCCAGACATTGTCCTTACTGCTGACAAGGCTGCTAGAAGCCAAACATAAGGCAGGGTCACCATTTTGCTGTCTCCAGGCCATCATTTACACTGAGACTAGAAACAGCGTCCCCTGTAGCACATGCTCCAGAGACATATGTGATCCCTGGAGTTGTGCGATATGCTGGCCTTGCTGGGCAAACATTCAAAAATATGAAATGATTCTCTCTCACCCTCCCCAAAGAAAGTGACCTTCCCAGCCTAAGCCCACCCACTTCCTGCTCACCCATTTTAGTTTTCAGTAGTGACTCTCACTCTAACCTCTAATAAAAGTCAGAATGTTGAAGGTCAATATTCCCCCAAATGGAACAGAATTATCAGGATTCCCTGTATGCACCTCCACATCCTATGGAGTCAGAAAGACCTGGGTTCTAATCCCAGCTTCACCACTTACTAGCTATGTGACTGTGCAGGAGACGTCCTCTCTCTGTGCTACGGTTTCCTCATCTGCAACACACCTCACAATGATGTGAGGATTCAGGGGAATAATTATGCCAATGCTTCTCACCTGGGACTAACTGTGCCTCCAGGGTAGCAATGTTTGAAAGCACTTGGGGGTGTTACAATTGGGATGATGGTGCCGGTATCCATGGGGTAAAGGTCAGGGATGATACTCAGCATCCTGCAATGCACAGGACACCCATCCCTCTGTCCCAGCAAAAAACACTGCTTGGTACAAAATGTCAGTAGTACCCACATGGTCCAGCAGTTCCACTTCTGGATATAAACCCCTAAGAACTAAAAGTGGGGTCTCAGACAGGTATTTGTATACACGTATTCATGGCAGCATAATTCACAAGAGTCAAAAGATGGAAGTAACTAAGTGTCCATTAATGAATGAATGGCCAAACAAAATGTGGCGCATCCACAGAATGGAAATCATTCAACCTTAAAAGAAAAAGGAAATTCTGACACCCGCTACAGTGTGGGTGAACCTTGAGGACATTATGCTAAGTGAAACAAGCCAGTCACAGAAAGACAAATACGCTATGAGACCATGTACATGAGATGCTTAGAGCAGCCATCATCACAGAGATGGGAAGCAGAACAGTGGTTGCCAGGGACCAGAGAAGGAGGAATAGGCCGTGTTTAAGAGGGATGGAGTTTCTGTTTGCAAGATGAAAGAGTTATATAGATGAATAGTGGTAATGGTTGCCCAATTTTATGAATGTATGTTTAATATCCAAGCTGTACATGTAAAAATTAAGATGGTAAATGTTAAATTGTATGTTTTGTTTTGTTTTTTGAGACAGTGTCTATGTCGACCTCAGTAGAGTGCCGCAGCATCACAGCTCACAGCAACCTCAAATTCTTGGGCTTAAGCAATTCTCTTGTCTCAGCCTTCCGAGTCTTTGGGACTACAGGTGCCTGCCACAACACCTGCCTATTTTTTCTTACAGTTGTTATTGTTTAGCTGGCCCAAACTGGGTTCGAACCTGCCAGCCTGGGTGTATGTGGCTGGCACTGTAATCCCTGTGCTACAGGCACCCAAACCACGTTATATGTATTTTACCACAATTTGCAAAGTTGGAAAAGACTTTTTAAAATGTTAATAGTGCTATTTTTGAGAAACTCTGATCCAAGTAAATCATATAACACTGAACTGAACACAAAGTAAGTGCCCTTGAAATATTAGTTCTTTTTGGTTCAGCACCTATAGTTCAGTGGCTAGGGCACCAGCCACATACACCAGAGGTGGCGGGTTTGAATCCAGCCAGGGCCTGCCAAACAAAAAATGACAACTGCAACCAAAAAATAGCTGGGCATTGTGGTGGGCACCTGTAGTCCCAACTACTTGGGAGGCTGAGGCAAGCGAATTGTTTAAGCCCAGGAGTTTGAGGTTGCTGTGAGCTGTGATGGCACAGCACTCTACTGAGAGTGCCATAGTGAGACTCTGTCTAAAAAAAAGAAAAGAAAGAAATATTAGTTCTTTTCTATTTTCTTTTTTTAGTGCCCAAATTTAAAACATTAGGGTGGTCCTAGGTAGCATTTTATGAGAAAAATTTACTAACTAGTAAGTGCAGGGCCCGTGTTCTCTAGTAGAAATAAGATAAAAGCCACAAATGCAAGCCACACATGTGATTTTAAACATTTCAGTAGCCACATTAAGAAAGGGAAAGAAATAGGTGAAATAATATTACAATATTTAAAATAATATTTTAATTTAACCCAACATAGCAAAGATATTAACATTTCAACAATCAATCTATATAATATTATTAATGCAATATTAGGTACTTTTGTTTTGTACTAAGTCTCCAAAATCCAGTGCTTATGTGCTCTTCAGATACCACGTAAATTTAGACTTGCCACATATTCAGGACTTCATGGCTCTTGTATTGCAGAACACAATGTCAGATAAAAAGCTTCTCACTCATAGATGCTTGGTGATGAACAGGAAAAGAAAAAAATAGAGGTAAGGAGAAGCAGGAAGAAAGGAAGGTGGGAAGGGAATCTTTCAGAACATATAAGCAGGAAATGGGACTAACATCTCCAAAAAGGGTCTGGGGGCCTGTTGTCCGGCTCTCTGCACGGCAGCTGGAGAAGTCATCTGCACCCTGTTTCTCTTGTCCAGGACAGCCTGATTTCGGGTCATCCTGGTCCCAGGGCAACGAGAAGTCCGGCTTGTTCCCTCTTAGCTTCCCACAGTAGGAACACAAGGCCCTGGAAAAGGGTCATAAAATCCCCCCTTCCCAAATCAAATCAAAGAGCCCATCTATGTGAGGCTCATCCAAGTCTGGCTCTTGTGATATTTTTAAATCACCTTTGGCTTAGGCAGGTTGAGTGCCTGCTTGTTTCATCAAGCAGCTCCCAGGATGAGACAAAGCACATTTCCACTGCTAATAGGATGGAGCATTTGGGGAGGGTTGAATCCATTAGGGACCAAAGTGGTTTCCTATTGTCATCAGCCAAAATCCGATGACTATATAGCTCAGGGCTCAAGGGTGGAGGCCCCAGGATCAGGGTATGGATTCCCAGATGGACGCTATATCAGGGCAGCCTGATTATGGCCATCTACAAAGTGATTAAAGGTTCAAGCACTGGGGTCAGGCCACCTGGGTCCAAATCCCAGCTCTGCCACTTGCCATTTGTCAGTGGGCAAGCAATTTAAATGCTCTGAGCTCTTTTTTCTATTTAAAAATATTTTAATTAGGAAATAATCATCATATATATTTATGGGGTATTAGGTGATGTTTTTATCTATGTTGGCACTGTGGAATGGTGGATTAAGTGGAGCTAATTAATATATTCATCACCTCATCTAACTTATCATTTGTGTGTGTGTGTGGTGAGAACATTTCAAATCTACTGCTTTGTATTTTTGAAATATACAATATTGTTAATTATAATCTCCGCGCTGCTCCCCCGTCTAACTGAAACTGGACCCTTTGAACAACATCTCTCCATCCCATCCTACCCCGCCCTCCCCAGCCCGTGGGAACCACCTTCTGAGTTCACCTTTTTAAAATTCGAGACGTGAGCTCATGTGGTATTTGTGCCTGGCTGTGTGCGAGGGCCTTTCTTCATCACCATGGTGGAGGTCAGGGCTGTTATTTTCTTTGCCTTGGACAAACTTTCCCCCGACACGTACTTGAATCTCATGCTCATCTTTCCCCAGCTCCTGCCTTCTCTTCCATGCGGTCTTCCCTCCCTTGACTTGTTAGAAGCTGCCATGCCACCTGCTTTCCATGCTTTTATTTTTGCATAACTTGTATCACTGAATATACTACATGATGGGTTTATATAGGTATTTTTGTTGTTATTGTTGGCTATCTCTCCCCAGTAGACTATCAGCTCCAAGAGATCAAAAGTTTTGTTCCCCGCTATGAGGGAACATGCCCAGAATGAGGCAGGTACTCAATAAATATTTGTTGAAATAATTTCTTAATTAAATGAGCACCTACCAGTGCACATAGTATTTCATTTTTATTACTCAGACGTTGCTCAGAAATCAGATAAATGCCACACAGTTCCTACTTTCACTGTATGAATGCATCTAGAAGTATTTCTTGTGCATATACTATGTGCCAAGCAGTGTGCTGGGTTCTGCTGAAACAAGGATGGATAAAAAGACTAACAGATCAGCAGAGAACTTCCCTCAGAGGTTATTGTGGGGATTGAATGAGCTAAGACACGGAAAATGCTTTGTACACTCAGGAGCAGAGTGTTTGCGCAAGTCATCTTTTGCTATCATAAGGCCGTGTGACAAACACTCCCAAAATCTCATGGGTGGCTGCCAACAAATAGTTATTTCTCTATCACATGCTTGTAGGTTAACTGTGGGTCAGATTTGGGTCTGTTCCATTTGTCTTCTCATTTTGGGACCCAGACTAAAGGATCACCTTCTCGCTGGGCATGCTATTATCTTAAGAGAAAGCAAAAACTGGGATAAACCTGTTATGCCTCATAAAGACCCTGCCTGAAAATGCCATATCACATGGCCAAATACAGTCACATGGCCAACTCCAACACCAAGGGAGTGAGGAAATATACTCTGCCCATTGATCAGGGAGAGTGACTATATGATAGATAATAGTACAAAATATCATTTTTTTTTTTTTGACAGAGCCTCAAGCTATTCCCTGGATAGAGTGCTGTGGCATCACAGCTCACAGCAACCTCCAACTCCTGGGCTCAAGAGAGTCTCCTGCCTCCGCCTCCCAAGTAGCTGGGGCCATAGGCACCTGCCACAATGCCCAGCTATTTTTTGGTTGCAGCTGTCATTTTTGTCTGGCAGGCCTGGGCTGGATTCGAACCCGCCACCTTAGGTGTATGTGGCTGGTGCCTTAGCCACTTGAGCCACAGGCGCCAAGCCATATCATATGTTTAATACAAGTTCTTTATAAGGAAAGAAAAAAATGTTTCTCCCATAAACCTCAATACAGGAAGTATTTGGCAGTTACACATTGTTCCAAAGACAGCCAACTAGATGGTGGTAAGGATGGAGACCGGTATTTGTATGAAGAGAAAGCATGTGTTTGCAGTTAAGGCAGAATCAGGATTCAACTCTCAGCCCTATAGTTAAAAACAGCCCCTTGCCATGTCCTTTCACCTCTCCAGGTAACATTTATAAAATGAGGCTCCCACATAACTTTTGGGGCTATTTTAAAGAGCTGGAGGTCTAATGAGTAGGCAGACCATCTGTGAGCTATGCACACCCTGGGGCTATTATTCGGAGCCATTGATGTATGTGATGCCCAGTGGCTCAGCTTAGTGGGTATCCGTCCCGGGGCCACTCCCAGTGGAAATCTGCATAAAGGGCCTATTGAGGGTAACATTAGAATATTTCTCTTCTAGTTCCTTCTCCAGAATTTTCCATCTCTCACTCAGAGTTCCAGTCCTAACAAATAAATCATCCACAAAACAAATATTTCTTGGGCATCTTGATGGGCCTGATACCCTGCTGATGGCTGGGATCCCAGTAGCAAAAGAGACAGCAGCAGTAACAACCACTGTTATGAAGTTCAAGTTCCACACAGTGTTTTTCAATCTTTATAATCTCACTGCACATTTGAACCTATAGTTAAACTTCCCTGATACACTTAAATTATGTTGATTTTTAAAAAGGGTTAAAAAAAAGAATGTATTTATTGTGCTTTGAAATATACAGTATTTACTGTGCTCTTTTGAAAATAATTTAATTAATGATCTTTAAAAATTTTTGTTGCACACCTTCAATGCTCTCAACAGCACGTCATTTGATAATCACTGTTCTTCAGGGCAAAGCACTTTGGTTAAGTAATTACATGGGGAGAGCTGAGGCAGAGCAGGGAATAATGGATGGGAATGACTTTGTTATACGTCTTCCTTATAACATACACATCCAGGGCTGTGGTGAAGACTAGCTTGGCAAGCTGAGAGAACCTAGTGGAGCTACCTGATCCAGGCTGGAAAATCAGAGCGTGTCCCTGGGGAGACGTACGAGACCTTGGTGGATGGCCCCCCACATCCTCATCATCAAAAGGTGACTGAATGTGTCCAAGCCAATGATAATATTGTCTTCCTCCTTCCTGTCAGTGATTGGCTTAGGAAATGATATGCGACCAATCCGGGCCAAGGACCATCCTCCAGGAGGCTACAGAGAAAGGTTTCCTTGGTTCTTAAGAAAAAAAATCTCTAATTTCTCTGAATATGGCTAGATCTGAATATGATGCTACCTTGCAACCTGCCTAGGGTGAAGCTTTCAGAGCACAGTAATGGAAGAGATGGAGGTCTTTGAGAACACCATTGAAGAAGAGATTTTACTATTTCTTGCTGTTATGAAAACCTGGCTTGGGTATTGAAGGATGAATAGGAGTTTTCCAGATGAAGAAGAAGGGAAGGTCAACTAAGGTAGAGGGAGTAGCCTGGGCAAAAGCACAGATACTTTTGGAGAAGGATCCCAAGGGAAAGCAGAGGTCCAGGCTGTGAAGGGCCTACTATATACCAGGCTGGGGAATCTGGCTTTGCCCTGAGAATGGGTTCTTTATAGATTAGGTAAGGCCCTCAGTGAGGAAGTATAAAGCAAACTCTGGAGTCAGACAGGCCTGAGTCCTAATCCTGCCTTCCCCACTTGAAAGCAACTGACATTAGACACTTCATATAAACCTTCCTGAGCCCCTCTATAACATGGGGCTGATAAAACCTATTTTGTAACTCTTATTGTTACTACAATTTTGTTATTTTTATGTAATTATCATCATATATACACTATATCACTTAGCTGTTGCTGTCTGACAAATGATCCCAAAATTCATTGCTTCAATTATTTTTCTCATTGTCTCTGGGGTGACTCTTCTGGCCACAGCTGAACTCACCTAAGTGTCTGAGTACAACTGGAGGTCAGGTAGGTGGCTCAGTTGTCTTGGCAGGGCTTTTAAGTATTTTGTGGGTCAATGGGCTATAGGTTAACCTAGAATGACCTTGGCTGAGATGACTGGGTTCTCCTCCCTAAGTCTCATTCTCTAGTAGGCTAGAGTGGGCCTGGCCTCATGGTGACTGGGCAATCAATATTCCAAAAACAGAACTTAAATTTTCTAACTGTTTTGAACTCTGGGCTAGGAATTGTTACAAAGTCATTACTAGTATATCCTACAGGCCAAAACAAGTGATAAGGCCAGCCCAGGATCAAAGGATTTTAGGGAAGCAGGCTCTCTACTTTTTAATGGGTGGGAGCTGCAAAGTCACACTGGAAAGGCGGTGGACACAGAGAAGGGTAGAGGAGCCAGCCCTTTCTGCATCTACGGCACATAACTCTGAGGTCTATTGACCCTAACTGCCCCTCTTAGGATTTGCCTGATAAGAGTCTCCAGCCAGCAAATGTCCAGAAAGGGCCTCGGCCCTCTCTGAAGGTCTCCCTCAGTCTCCTCCTCTGCTGTATTTGCATACTTTGGTTGGCTCTCCTATGTACTGGTCTCAGCAGGAAAAGTCTTCCTTGTCACCAGCCCCTGGAGAATGATTAAAATCCCACGTACCATCCAGACCTTAATATGAGACTCCACCTGGAAATCTGACTTGCCCTAATTTTCCGTAATTAACTCATCAAGACACCTGGTGTGGCTGCTGTTTTCCTTGGGGCTCTCTGGCTTTCCTCAAACTGCCCAGTGAGTCCCTGCATTTCCTAGCTCGCTCTCTCTCTCACTCTTTCTTTCTTTCTTTTCTTTTCTTTTTTTTTTTTTTGTTTGAGGCAGAATCTCACTAAGTTGCCCTCAATAGAGTGCTATGATGTTATAGCTCACAGCAACCTCAAGACTCTTGGGCTCAAGTGATTCTCTTGCCTCAGCCTCCCAAGTAGCTGGGACTATAGGGGCCCGCCACAAGGCCTGGCTATTTTTTTGTTGTTGTTGTCATTGTTATTTAGCAGGCCTGGGTTTGAACCCACCAGCCCTGGTGCATGTGGCCGGCGCCCTAACCACTAAGCTACGGGTGCCAAGCCTGCATTCCCTACCTCAAGGGAGAAGGGAGCATACTGTTATGGAGCATACTGTTTACTCTTCACCATATAACAGTATGGTGAAGAGGGGTGAAGTGTCAGAGAGGTGAAGTCACTTGTCCAAAGACACACAGCTGGGAAGTTCCTGAACCCAGGTGGTATTTGGTTACCTAGGAGCCCACACCCGGCCAAGTTCCAAAGAAATTGAGGGTGAAAATCAATCCAGGCGCCTTTCTCTGGGCAAGGCAGGCCCTCAAGTGGTCTGCCGTGGCCACATCTGTCTTCCCTACTGGCTGTGACAATGCTCAGAACCCCTCCATTATACTTTCCACCACTGTCACCTAAAAGTAGCACCAGGCAGGTATACCCATTTAAAATACAAATAGTGTGGATCTAAAACACAGGTTCCTGGGCCTCCCCTCAGATCTTTTAATACCGACTCTGTAAGAATGAGGCCCAGGAACCTGTTATTTTTCTGTTCTCCTAACCAGGTAATTCTGATGCATAAACAACATCCTGCATGGAAAGATACCCACACTATGCGTTGTCGTTGTTGTTATTGTTAAGTGGAAAAAGCAAGTAACATAAGGCTTGACCTTATGTTTGACAAAGAGATCTCAAATAGGGACGGAAAAATTCTCTAAGAACACAGTGGAAAGTTCCCACTCAGAAAGGTGTTGCTGAGCTGGGTCACAATGATCTGTATTACTTAAGCATTGTGCGATGATCATGTGTTCCCTTGTAATCAGAAAAAGCAATAAAGGATATTTTAATGCAAATAACTTTGAAAGAGAGAGCGGGCATTATCAGCTGGAAGGCAAGATGGAATAGAACTGTCTGACTGTGGCCGCCAGCTGAGGGTGAAGACTTGTGGGAAAAAGGTGGGGAAAGGCTTCGGTTTAGGCACGTAGGGAAGGAACGGGGGGGAGGGGGGAGATGTCAAACTTTCAGCAGCACGAGTCACCAAAATTCAGGTTCTTCTGTTTCTCTAACCTGGAATCTTTATTTCATTTTTTTGTTTTCTTTTTTGAGACAGAGTCTGTTGGCTCTCTCACCCTGGCTAGAGAGCAGTGGCATGACCATAGCCCACCACAATTTTGAACCGCTGGGCTCAAGCAATCCTCCTGTTTTAGCCTCCCTAGTAGCTGGGACTACAGGCTCTTGCCACCATGCCTGGCTAAATTTTTCTACTTTTAGTAGAGATGGTGTCGCTCACTCTTCCTTAGACTGGTCCTGAATTCCTAAGTTCAAGTGATCCACCTCAGTCTCCCAGAGTGCCGGGATTACAGGTGTGAGATGCTGCATCTAGCCCATAACCTATAATTTTAACTTCTATGCCTAATCACTGTGGCAGAAGGCACTGATGCCCCCAGTTCTTCATCTGCCCTGTGCCTATGGCTGGGAGACTACGGCACTCCTCTTCTCTGACTTGGCTCAACCACGTGATGTGCTTTGCCCGTTAGGATTTTAGCAAGTATGACCCAAGAAGAGGCTTGAAAAAATGACTGTCACCAAGCCCATGCCCAGGCTGCATTTTGGAGAACGAAAGACACATGGAGGAAAGCCCAGTCATCCCAGTTGATAGCTGGTTGACCCCAGATGTGTGAGCACACAACCAAGATCAGCAGAGCTGCCTAGCTGCCCACTCAGTGATCAATGAGCACGTATGGTTAATGTGATTGAGGTTGTTTGTTACACAGCATTATGGTAGCAGTAAGTAACGGACCCAACTTTGGACCATGCTGGTGTGTTTCAGCAGACTGGCCAGAAGAGTCATCCCTGGACTCTGACCCCTGTTGAGTGGAGTCTGGTTCTGGAGGGAGGAAATGTTCCTGGCAGGACTTGCCAGGGGCACTGACTCATAGGCACCACCTCAGTTATTTTTCTGATTTATTGGGTATCCTCATGGCAGATGATCTCCCAAGCATGAGTATACTTTTTCCTATCACGGGGTGAATAATGGAGCCCTGTCAATTCCATAGTTCATCAGTCACACACACGCATTAGAATCAACTCTACAGACAAGCTCTCCTGCCCACGCTCCCAAATGAACAGACACAAGGGAGTAACTTTCTTTTCCTCTTCTCCTGGGAGTTCACGTGACAGATCTCAAGCACCTCCTTGCTGGGCCCTATAATTTTAACTAACTCCACCACCACACACATTCAAGTAACTCTAGATCATGTACCCAAAGTCTAAGCTTGTACATATTAGAAATAATTTACTGAAGCACATACCAGGATTTTTGCTAAGTGCTTGTACACATTAAGCCATTTAATCCTCATACGACGGTGCAGTAGATACCATTATTATGTGACTTAAAAAAAGAAGAAAAGATGTTTCTAGGAAAAATTGTAATTCAGGCAAAAAAAATAAAATCTATACTATATTAGGATAATGTCCGTGTGATATCAAAGAGTTCTCACAAATTAATTAGAGAAGTGACAAATGCCCCAAAAGAAAACGAGCGAGGGACAGGAATTTATGAAAAAAATCAAAATGGCTGATGATGCTCAAAGTCTCTAGAATTTAGGGAAATGAAAATTAAAGACACAAGGAAATATCATTCTGCACAGGCTGAACTGGCAAAAATGAAGAGGAGTTGGAACACCTCCTGCTGGCAGAGATGAGGGGAAGGAACAGGTTGGTGCATGTGGAAACTGGTGCAGGTTACCCGCTTGCCTGAGTCAACACAGGGAGTAGGTGGCAGAGTCATCACCCGAGTCTGGGTAGACTGAGCTCCAAAGCTGACACGATTACCCGCTGAATAACTGGAAGGAATGGAGAGATCTAGCTAGATGGTTTTCAAGTGGCTTTATTTTTAAGCAGCAGAAGCCTCTCTTTAAAGAACATCTTACAGAAAACTCTAGTCTCATGAAAGAAATAGCAAAGAGCTTCTAGGTTGAAACTGGGGTTGGCAGGAGCGGGGTGGTTTCCACCCCTCTGTGCATCACAGAGCCAGGGGCTCTCTAAATCTCCACGGAGCAGAGTTTGAAAATAATTGGTCAAACCCAACCCCATAATTTCACAAATGGGGGCAACTGAATGACCCAGAGAAGGCAGGAAACCTTTGAGGTCACACAGCTCATCATGGAGAGGGTCAAGGGTCAGCACTCCTGTATATGACACTCGGTGCTCCTGATAGTCCTAACCATCACAATCATCCTCAGACTCACCGTTCCCTGAGCACCTTGTAAGTGTCCATCAATTGTAGGATACACGTCCACTCCTCACAGTGGCCCAGCATGAGGTGACTGAGGTTTAGAGAGGTGATAGGACATACCTGATGTTCCACATGTAGGAAATAACAGAGCCAGGATTTGACCAGTTTGCCTGAATCCAAAAAGGAAGGGCTTTTCACTGTACCAAGCTGCCTCAGGTCACACATGTGTGGGCTAAGGCGAAATGGGAGAATTGGGTGGGGACTTTAGCTCATGGTCTCCCCCACTGTGATGTTGTAATATTCTACAAGGATCTTTACCATCTTCTCTTTCTTTGGGTGTCATCCCCCCATCCAGTGCTGCTCATGGTGAATGGTGAACAACTGCTGTCTTCTGACTT
>NW_003852433.1:5709916-5712547 GCF_000181295.1 Otolemur garnettii | reverse complement strand
CAACATACATTGGTTAAAACTCTGCAAAAATCTACTATTCCACATAACAGGAAGTCCATAGGTAGAGTGGCCTTTGGGTTATAGTAAGTCCCCAAAATTTGCACTTACTTAATTTGCTATTATAGGTAATAAGTAAATGTACCTGTTCCAACTTACATACAAATTCAACTTGTCTTGTCTGTAACCTGGGGACTCCCTGTATGGATTTAGTAGCACAATGATGTCCATGAGGATGTAGTTTTCCTCATCTTTTCACTCTGTCATTGTCAGAGTTAGCTTCATCCTCTGGCACGCGGTGGGATGGCTGTCCAAGTTGTAGGTGTCATGCCCACACATAGCTACAAGCAGTGAAGAGTAGCCATCAATTCTTTTTTTTTTTTTTTGCAGTTTTTGGCCAGGCCTGGGTTTGAACCCACCACCTCTGGCATATGGGGCCAGCACCCTACTCCTTGAGCCACAGGCACCACCCGCCATCAATTCTTATATCTCCCTCCTAGCAATAAAAAGTTTCTCAAAAGCTTCTACCAGATTTTTTTCCCCCTCATCTCTTATTGGGCAGAACAAAGTCACATGCTAACTTCTAAGCCAATCATTTGCAAGGGGAATAGTATTGCTGTGAGTAGTTGAAACCAATTATCTGTAGCACAATGGCTGTTGGGAGGCCAACTACCTACTTTGAAAGGATGCATTTAAGGAGGATCTGGTGTGCTAAATGGCCAGCCCAGTGGGACTTCTGCTTTTTTCAACTTTGAATCTAGGACACTGCAGCCCCTAGAACACTGGAAATACTCAGCAACTAGTGAGTGGATGAATGAATGAAGAATTTCTTTCCTCA
Organism: Otolemur garnettii; assembly: GCF_000181295.1. Classification (NCBI taxonomy): domain Eukaryota; kingdom Metazoa; phylum Chordata; class Mammalia; order Primates; family Galagidae; genus Otolemur; species Otolemur garnettii. The sequence continues at coordinate 5,711,712 of NW_003852433.1, read as the reverse complement.
TTTCTCCAGGGTCCAACTCAATAATCTCTGGATGACCTCAATGCCCAAATGAAGCCACAAAATTAGTGGAGTGTGAACAAATCAGAAAATAATTTGAACTCTTTGGAAGGCTCTACTGAAGACATGAGTGGATCTGGGCCAAGTTTAACTTATCTATGTCCAAAAATACTCAACTCATCAATAGGCACCCTTGGGTTAGGGTGGGCACTTGTTGATTTTATGGTGATGTTGCTGCTGTTAGTGTTTTAAATAAATCATTCCTGGTATTGAGAAGATTTCAGAAGCCTTGTTTATCAATATGATTACAAACAGCCACTAATGTCCAGAATGAACAGCGAACTTGGTTTCAGTAGTGGAAAAACCAAACATTTCAGCCAGGGAAAATGAAATGGACAGAGTTGACCACTGCTAATTGGAATGCAGGTGTCACTATTGACATGGCAGCTGTTAGCTTGTTTTCCCTCACACTGGAGCCACATTGGAAGAGGGAGGGTGGCTGCCTTCATCTTCCATAGTAAATTAAGTTCCCTCTGAGAATTCATACTGGAGATTACCAATCAGAACCCCATTCATATAAAAGGTATAGCATCCTTGTGGTCACTTTCCTACCAATAAGACCCTCTGTGGCTGGGGACATGCCCCAGGAAAGGGATTACCTGTCTGCAAGGTAGGGTGTGGATGACCTGCTAAACTTTGGGAAACACAGAAGGCAATGTTGAGTGGATGATGGGATCATATGTACGGCCCACAGTTCTACTATGAGTTTTGGCAATTGTGATAATGGCATAATTTGCTGATGATTTTTCCCTCCTTGTCCACTTCTTTTTTTTAATCTTAGAACATTATTTTAAAAAATAAAAAAAATCCATTATTTTATTTTCTTCTACATAGACATCTTCCCCCAAGTAATGTTGCTAGAACAACTTGAATATGGGGTTTTTTGGTTCAAGGTAAACATATCAAAAAAATAAAAAAGAACTAGCTTATCTCTGTTATACAGAGTTGTGATATAAAAATTATTTATAGGCTGTATGTTTCAGAAATCAGGTAGCTACACTATAATCCTCCTGAAGAAACTTTCTTATGAAGCCTATGTGATAGAAAGAAAAGATATAACTAAAGTAATTAAAATATCTCCTGATCATAATGCTTGAGACCATGAAAGGAATGTTTAGTTTCCTCCCCAGAGACACCAAGATTTTTTCATAATCTCCCTTGGTTTCATCCATGATGGCTTGGCAAAGAGAGATGCCATATATCTTCTGATCGAATGCTTTGATATCATTCATGTCAATTTCAGAACGGGAAACCATAATCCTGATCAATTCCTTAGGACGAGTTCCAGCACCCTTCATGGCATGACGAAGCTTCCCTGCAAAGAAAGCTGGTTTGCTGGTAGTGCACTTCACGATGGCTGGGAGGCATTTCTCAATGTCACCTTTTATTTCCAGGTCCAGAGCTTTGTTCATGTCAAGCTTACTGTACTTGGTATATTTCTGAAACACTCTGCGAAGATGGGGGTAGCTCCTGGTGGTTGGAACGGTAACAAACAGGTTGGCAGCTGTCCCCTTTCTCTTTTCTCCTGCTTTGTACAAGGCCTGGGCATCCGTATCAGCCAAGTCTTCATTCACACCAAAATTCTCACTTCGGTCACCCTTAGCAAGAGAAAGCAAAGCCTTCTGGAAATGTCCAGATGTGTCTGAGGTTATATCTTTGGCCAGATCTCTTTTCAGTTCGTCTCTGTAGACTCTGTTAATTTCTCTGATTTCTTTGTTACTTCTTGATGTCAATATTTC
>NW_003852433.1:5703731-5709742 GCF_000181295.1 Otolemur garnettii | reverse complement strand
TCATTGTTGTTTGGCGGATCCGGGCTGGATTTGAACCCACCACCTTGGGTGTATGTGGCTGGTGCCTTAGCCACTTGAGCCACAGGCGCCGAGCCTTGATGTCAATATTTCAAGCAGAGTGCCTTCATCAGTTCCAAGGCCCTTCATGGCAGTGTGGAGTTCATCAGCATCAAACTGTGCTGGGGTTTTTAGCAGTGCTAAAGTAACTACCTCCAGGAGGCCTGTAAGGGCCGTCTTCAGTACTTCATCCAGGGGCTTTCCCTTCTCCTGGAGATGCGCCGCTTTGATCTGTTGACGCTGAGCATTGGTTCTCTTAGTTAATATGTCAGTGATGGTCCTTTAATCTGCACCTTTAACCGTCAGGGCTTGGTGGATGACAGCAACATCTGCAGATGGATCGAAGGAAGAATGGGGCTCACCGCCGACCTAGGACCACCTTTGGATGACTTCACGGTATTAACGTACTGCTGCTCTTCATTTTCAACAAACTAGGCCTGCTTGAGGAATTCTGATACCATTGCCATTTTTAAAGATGTGTCTGTGTTTCCATCCTCTTCCAGAGAACTAAACAGAGATTTTGCCCTGAAGGTTTCTCCCTTGTCCACTTTTAGACAGTTCACTGTGGGTGGGGTGTATCTTCCTAACACTTTTGATAATAGGCTGGGGCACGCAACTTGTTTTAGCCAATAGCAAATGTTTAGATATATTCAGATAACTGTGGGCCAATTCTGAGCCCAAGCCTTAAATGGTGCCTGCCTTTTCACTGAATGTTTTGAGAGTTCTCTTCTCTGCCTTTAGAAGGGCATGTCCTGGGTATTTGTGGTCCCAGGATGAAAGATAAGTGTAGCAGGGCCAAATCTAACCTATCGAGCCATCTCCAGCTGATTCACATAACTGTAAAATACATACAACACACATAAGTGTTGACTTGGGTAAAGCACAGAGATTTTTGCATTATTTTATCGTGATTGCAGTAGAAATCTGGCCCCCCTGTCATGATAATAATAATAATAACCAACACTTAACTATGCAGCAGTCCGCACTTGCCATCACGGTGACCTCAAGAAACAGGAATTGTCACCCTCATTTTCGAGATCAGATAACTGAGGCTCTATGAAGTTAGGAGACTTGTTCAAGGTCTCTCAATCACAAAGCTGCAGAGCTTCCATAGCTCCCCAAGGCTGGGTTCTCCCCCTCTGTTCTGCTCCGCTCACACAAATGATCAAGAATACAAGTGTAGGTGGGTCTGAATGCAGAGGTGTGTACATCTAAATTGATCCTAAGCAGTTATGGATTTCTTTTTTTCTCCTCTACTCTCGCTGCTTCATTTGACCAGCCTTAAGGAAAAAACAAGAATTAAAGTGTAATTACTTCAGGGCACGAGACCACGGCTCTGCCCTTGGAGCACCAGCAGGAGAATCAGAGCCTCTTTGGGAATTCCCCTCTCCAGAAACCCTGGGAGCTGAACCCAAGCTGGAAACACTTCAGAGGTCCTGGAAGGGATCTCAGGTGGATGGGTCATTGTTGCCTGGACAGGTCTCTGAGCGCCTGCCAGGCAGAGTAGTTGGAGGATTCCATGAGATGGTCCCCAGAGAGCGACGCGCAGAGCACCTGGCTCACAGCACCTGAGAAACGTGATGTACTCACATTGTGGTCACTATGGTCATCCATCACCCTAGATTCAGGGATAACAGACAATGATTACCCTAGGTTCTAGGGGTCAGAAAAATTTCCGTTTAAGGGCTAAAGAGTAAATATTGTAGGCCTTGTGGGCCATACGGTGTCTATTGCACTACTCACCAGAGCTGTCATAGTGGGAAGGTGGCCACAGACAATATGGTGTGTAAATGAAAGAGCTGGGCTGTGTTCCAGGAAAACTTAATGGTCATGAACTGGCAGTGGGCTGCATATGGACCGTGGTAAGCCGACCTTTCACCCAAGGAAACCAGAGATGAAACGTCCACTCTTACAGTCCAAGTTCCTCAACTTGGACCCCAGACGGTTTGTTTACATCAATTCTAGATGTCATTGCAAAGCACCAGTGAACTGGGTGGGAGGAAGCATTTATCCCTTGCTAAGTGGAGGGCAAATTCACAATGCATCAAAGCATGGGCTCTAATTCAGACAGATGAGAGTACAGAGCCCCGTTCTGTCAGCTGCTGCGTATGACTACGCGCAAGAGCCCCTCTCTGTTCAAGTTTCGATTTCTTCATGTGTAAAATGGAAATAATAATAACAAACCTCATTTCACAGGCTTGTGGGGAGGATAAAATCACATCAAGTGCTTAGCTACCTTGCCAGAATGTGTAAGGACTTCTTCAAAGCGCCAGAGGAAGAGAGAGCATTACTGAGACCCTAGGAAGCAGGAAGGAAAAAAAATCAAGATGGAAAATGCTGACCTTCTATTAGCTTCTCATACGTGGGCTTTCTCAGCAAGTCCTTGTAAACCGCTTAACTTTCTTCAAGGCTGACATTTAGGGGCTGATAAGCTCAGGTGTCGTTCAGAGCCAGGAAGGCTTTTTAAGAGGACACTGAGAATCTCAGCATTATGATCCCAGTGCCTCTAATCTTACCCCCAAAGCAGGTGCAGGCACCACTGGGGCTCCAGGACCCAACCTTTGCTGGGGACTGGGCACCCTGATGCCACACCAGCAGGATGGGAGATGCAGGAGGGAGCCCGGTGGGTGGGTGGGTATTATTCTCCTGATGGTCCAAAGCAGAGGGAAGTTCAGGGGGGCAGCACAGATTAACCCTGGAAAGCGAGAGGATTTAAAAAGATTAAAAAGGGTAAAGAGCAATGAATGCTGATCTACTGGATACTCTGTCCTCAGAGTGTCGGGTGCCCCAACATCCCAATTCCAATAAGCGCTTTAAAAAATTCATGAGGTTTTTATTTCTCTGTGTCTTTATTCAGGGCCTCAGGATAAACTCTGTTCCTGTTGTGGGCAAGTTCTAGGGGGAAGGTATAATTTGTACAGTTCACGCTAATAAATTCCACAGTGTAGACATGTTCAGTGACTAATGCCCCTTAGCAGTTCCAGGCCCTATTAATGCGGGTGGCCAGAGGGAGGAAGGACACCCGTCTCTGCCTTTATTCCTCCTTTCTTTTGTTTCCTCTCTCCTCCTTTCCTTCATTCCTGAGGGGCTTCCCCCTGCCAGTCACTGGGGACATAGAGATGAAAAGGCCACTGAAGGTCACAGTCAGGTGGAGAAGATGATGTTTCCATGGAGGGTTCTAAAGTAGTGTGACAGGAAGGGGTAGGAAGGTGTCCTCAGGAGTGTCCCCCAAGTCACGCTGACTAGTCACACTGGCAATGGGGGCAGGACAAGGCAAGACCACCCACACCAAGCAGCCTGGGGAAGGAGGATGGATGTGGTCCTGACGGCAGTGCCCACATCAGGATTCGTTTCCTCTACTCCAGGCCTCCATCAGAAAGGGCAGACTCTATGACACTGCTGCTTTTTCCTAGAAACCACCTACTGTCCAACAATAGGGGGCCAGTTATGTCCATTGTGTTACTTAGTGGCACATTATGGAGTTAGTAAAGTGAAGGTTGTGTAGTGACATAGAAAAGAAGCTTCCAAACTAACTCTAGCAAGGAAAAGGGAAAACCTAGTTTTTGCCAAATGAAAAGATGAGAGAAACCTCATGAGATCCAAATGTCCAGGAGAGCTGAATCGGGAGTAGAGAGTATTTGGGGGACTGGCTCGTATGCCTGTCTCTCTGCTGGATTTGGACACTTGGGATCCAGCCGTAGTGAAAATCTCCAGCCTACCCATAAATGGGTTGTGCTCAGAGGCCCCAGGGCCAGAGCTTCTGGAAGCTACAGAGGTCCCTGGGACAGCCATGGGCCCCAAGGCAAGACCACCCACACCAGGAAGCCTGGGGAAGGAGGATGGATGTGGTCCTGATGGCAGCGCCCACATCAGCATTCGTTTCTCAGTTTGTCAGATCCCAAAGCAAACCTGGATGCACTTCTGAAAACACTGAGCAAAAAGCACGGATTTTACTTAAGGTTCGGGGGGCCAGAGAATGGCAATTACAAAGCAGATCTAAAAACAAAGCCTCCTAACCCCCCTTCCAGTTTCTCTGTCTTCCCAAGATTTCTCCTGGCAGGTGCCAGTCCTCTCTCTCTCTCCCTCTCCGACAGCCTTCTCTCGTCAAGCTTGTTCTCTCTCCACCGTGTCCATCTTGCTTCCCCAAACCCCCTCATCATGCACGCCCAATCTGGGAACAATACTAATCCCCAGCCATTGGCCATACCCCTCCCACATCCAGCTTCCCCAGCCTGCTCCAAATTTCTTCCCTGGGAGTCTAAAGTTCCTCCCAGCATTCTCTCCATCTGGCATAACACTGCAGTGTGGTAACATAAGTCTCTGGTGAATGGCATGGGCTCTAAATTCAGACTTAATTTTTGTAAGCCGGGTGACCTCATATAAGCAGCACCATTCTGCTGGATCTGTTTTCCCATCTACAAAACGAGGATAATATGAGCACGTGCCCACAAAGATGTTGTCTCAAACAAGATGACGTATGCAAAGTGCTGGCCTGTGAGAGAGATGCAGTCCCCGTTAGCTAGCGGCACTATTATTCATCCCCTAGAAAATCCTGTGAGGTCGGTAGGGCAAGGACTATGGTTCGGTTCGGTTCTCTCTTTCTTTCTTTCTTTCTTTCTTTCTTTCTTTCTTTCTTTCTTTCTTTCTTTCTTTCTTTCTTTCTTTCTTTCTTTCTTGTCACGAACAAACCAGGAACCAGAGAGGTGAGTTGGCTTGTTGAAGGTTGTACAGAACCAAGCAGCCAAGTCAGAGATCAAACCCAGTCCCTTGAGTCCAGACTCTTTGGTTTCACCCAACTCCATGCGGTCAAGCCCTAAGCAAGCAGGTACTAGTGGTTGTGAGCCTCCACATCTGGGGTTTTACATCCCAGGTCCGTCCTAGAGGTCAAGTCCTGCACAGGCAGGTACTGGTGAACAGGTGAAGGGGCTCAGGGGTGGGGGGCTGGACTGGAGGTCACCGACAGCCTGGATCTCCTTGAGCTCTCTGTGGAGAGAAGGTTCCCCTTCTTGGCCTCGGTTCTCAGAGGCTCAACATTAAATTATGATGATAGATGACATCGGATTCTGCTGCCTTCTAGCCCCTGACAATTACATTTCTCCTATGTTCTCCGTGACTCTGGAGAACATCTTGCTGTTTTCAGCAGAGTCTGGAGTGACCTGTGGAAAGTTTGGTTCCCTTGCAAGCCATTTCTCACATCAGCCACCTGCGGACTATCTACAGGGTTTGACTGTGTGATGTCCCTCTTCAGAGTATTGTCATCAATCACCTTAAATTCAAAGGTTGTCACTGGACACCTAGCTAGCTGCCAAGATTCTCTCTCTCACCCTCACCATCACTCGGTACTTCACAGTATGCATGGTAGTTAGGGAATGCTGGAGTAAGGCGGATGTGGGATCAAAAACTGAATGTGACTTTATGATGAGATTAAATTAAATTAAAATACTGGTCAGGCATTTCGTAGAATGTCTCCCTATTAGGATTTGTGTCATATATAAAAAAAAAAATTTGGGAAGGCTATGTTGGCCAGTTTGATGAAAGCATATCGAATTGTATGTAAAACCAGCACATTGTATCCCATGATTGCATTAAAGTACACAGTTATGATTTAATGAAAAAAAAAAAGATAATATCTTCTTAAGGTTCATCCATGTTGTTTTACAATTAAATAAAAAAAGGAAGAGAAAAACAATGGCAGGATCCTTCAGGTGGCTTTGCAGTACAGTTAAGAGATTTGAATTATTAGGTATACACGTACTCTTTTGTTTAATTCTTTTAAAGGACAACAGGATGAAGTGAATATTTTGGAGCTCAAAATGTATGTATGTAAAGTGTATGTAAAGATTACCGTACACTAGGCTCGGCACCTATGGCTCAAGCGGCTAAGGTGCCAGCCACATACACCTAAGGTGGGGGGTTTGAATCCAGCCTGGGCCCGCCAAACAACAATGATGGCT
>NW_003852433.1:5702521-5703711 GCF_000181295.1 Otolemur garnettii | reverse complement strand
GTCCCAGCTACTTGGGAGGCTGAGGCAGGAGACTCGCTTGAGCCCAGGAGTTGGAGGTTGCTGTGAGCAGTGAAGCCATGGCACTCTACCCAGGGAAACAGCTTGAGGCTCTGTGTCAAAAAAAAAAAAAAAGATTACCATACACTAACTACAGAAACCTGACATACAAACAGGACCGTTTGAAACAACTGATGAGGTATAAATTAGTTCTTGTTTTCATTAGAACAGGAGTATTCATTTTAATTGTGAAAAAAATTCATATACATAATTTTATAGATAACACTAATAACAAATTGGAATGGAGTCAAAGAAAAAAAATATTTTTCTCAAGTTCTTCTCCATATGATTTTAAAGCAACAGCACCTCGGAAGGTAAATTATGCTTTTGACCTCCAAGTGGAATCTAAGATATTTATAATAAATCTCGTTTGGCAAAATACTGAAAATAATAATAATAATTTGGGAGAATCATTTAATCTCTCTGAGCTTCCATGACTTCATCTGTAAAATGGATATTTATATAATGGAAAACAGATACTTCACAGGGCTGTGATAATTCAGTGAGACTGTATCAGTTAGCTATGCCTACAACAATGCCATTTAATAAATAACCCTAAAACCTCAGTGGCACCTGAACATTGCCAGTCTACAGAAGAGGAAATATAAGTACTCAACATACACATAAAAAGGCTTCACTGCATTAGTAAACGAAGAAAGGAAAGATAAAGAAAAGGCAAGATATTATTTTTCACCTATGTCTAATTGGCAGCATTTTAAAATACAGTCTTTACTTTACAGAACAGTTTTAGATTAACAGGAAATGGGGGAAGATAGTACAGAGTTCTCAGTTTCACCTGTTAGTGACATCTTAATATCGGTCATTTTTTTTCAACTAAGGAACCAACAATTATTAGCTGAAGTGCAGATTTTATTTTTATTTATTTATTTATTCATTTATTTATTTATTTGTTTATTTATTTTTGAGACAGAGCCTCAAGCTGTCCCCCTGGGTAGAGTGCCGTGGCATTACAGCTCACAGCAACCTCCAACTCCTGGGCTCATACTGGTCAGGCATTTCGTAGAATGTCTCCCTATTAGGATTTGTGTCATATATAAAAAAAAAAATTTGGGAAGGCTATGTTGGCCAGTTTGATGAAAGCATATCGAATTGTATGTAAAACCAGCACATTG
>NW_003852433.1:5699951-5702501 GCF_000181295.1 Otolemur garnettii | reverse complement strand
GATTCGAACCCGCCACCTTAGGTGTACGTGGCTAGCGCCTTAGCCGGTTGAGCTATAGGCGCCGAGCCTGAAGTGCAGATTTTATTAAACTACTCTTAGGTTTTAACCTAATGTCCTTTTATCTGGTCTGGGATTCCACACAGGTAGCATATTACATGTAGACCTCGTGTCTCCCCTTGACTGTGACAGTTACACATTTTCTTTGCTTTTGGATGACCTTGATAGTTTTGAGGAATACTTCTCAGGTACTTTGTATAATACTCCTCTATTAGGATTTGTATAATTATTTTTTTTTAATAAGAAATAATTGTGGTGGTCACCTGTAGTCTCAGCTACCTGGGAGACTGAGGTAAGGGAATCGCTTAAGCCCAAGAGTTTGAAATTGCTGTGAGCTGTGACACCACGATACCCTACCAAGGGCAACATAGTGAGACTCTGTCTCAATAATAATAATAAATAAAGTAAAATAAGAAATAAGACCGGAGAGATAAATGCAATTCTCATCACATTATTTCCAGGGTACATTCTATCAGCATGACTCATTACTGTTGGTAATTGGCCTTGAGCACTACGGCTCAGGTAGTCTTTGTTAGGTGTCTCCATTGTAAAGCTACTCGTCTTTCTCCCTGTTTATACCATACACTTTGGAAGGAAGTTATTATCCATAACTCACACCTGAAGAGTGGTGAGGTACTCTCTCTCCCCTTGAGGGCAAAGAATCTACATAAATTGTTTGGAAATCTGCCTGGGAGATTTGTCTTTTCTCTCTTATTAAGTTCTTCAGTGATTGGTTTACATTAGTATGGACACAGATGCACATATATTTGATTACTTTGAGTTATAATCTAATTGTTTTATTTATCTTCAAATTATTCCACATTGAGTCCAGGTGCAGTGGTTCATACCTGTAGTCCTAGCACTCTGGGAGGCTGAGGCAGGAAAATCACTTGAGCTCAAGAGTTCAAGACCAGCCCGAGCAAGAGTGAGCCTGCGTCTCTACTAAAAATACAAAAATTAACTGGGTGTGGTGACAGGCATCTGTAATCCCAGCTACTTGGGAAGTTGAGGCAGGAAGATGGCCCAGGAGCTTGAAGTTGCTGTGAGCTAGGCTGACATCATAGCAGTCTAGCCTGGGGCAACAGAGTGAGACTTTGTCTCAAAACAAAACAAAACAACAAAACTCAAATTATTCCACATATGGCTACTGGAAGATTTGTTGGTTCGATATACACTCCTTTGATACACACTCATCATTTTTTATTTTTAGCACATCCTTACAATCTGGCAGTCTTAGATGCTTCAGGCTTATCCTGTGTATTTACTGCTCCCGTCATCGAATCAGCTATTTCTACAAGAACCTCTGGAGAATGGTATTAGAAACCAAGTGCTGGCGTTGGGCATTCCTGTTGCGTTGGTGTGTCTTTGCTTCTAGCCCTTCTCAGCAGATATATGATGTCATGCACATATCTACAAATACTTCCACATGTAGTCATCTCTATTAAGCTGCTCATATGGATTAAGCTGCCCACATTAGCCTAATTCATATGAAGCTAAGCATAAATTCATACCGGTGTCCCAGCTCTAATTTATCACCACATGGATCACCTAGCCTCCCACCCTTGCCGATCTGTGAATTCCCACCCCAGCAGTGAGGAACCTGGCTCTTAGCGTGTCGTTCACTTACTTAATTTTTCGCTTCCTATGTACATGCATGGCAGTATCAGAATCGTTAACCTATGCCCACAGGGGAAACAACTTTATCAGCCAGAGTACAGTTCTTAAAATGTGCAGTTCCTTTTGCCGTTAGTCTTACACACTCCCTTTATTTCCAAAGTTATGCCAGCAACTTTTCCCCCACCCCCTTAGCGTGGTTGTTTCACACATTTGTGAAGCATTTAGATTCTTTCTCATACTCTGCATTGCTTCCTGGGACCCCAACTTCCTAAATGATCATTTTTAATTGCATTGATCAAGGTTCATTCTTTGTACTAGGAAGTTTCACAGATTCTGACAAATCCACATACATAATGTATGGAAGCTGCCATCTGATACAGAACACTGTTACTCTCTTTAAAATACCTTTGCTTCTCCTATTATCCTTCACCCTTCTCCCCAGTCCCCTAGACTATTTTATTCTCCCTATAGTTTTGCCCTTCCCAGAATGAGTGATGACATTTTCAAGTGCTAATGGTTAGCACTGCTGAGGGTGTAAAGAAATAGGCCTCTGTTATGTTGCGTATTGCGGTTTGTGCATCTATAGCCCAAATGCCTTTAAAAAAAGAAAAAGAATTAAAAGAAGAGTGCCCGTGTTCTATGTTTGACAAAATTTTACTTCTGGTAGTTTATCAAAAAGAACTAATTCTAAATGAGCACAATGATTTGCTATTATAGTGAAATCATCCACTCACCCATTCAACAATATTTAGTGTGTGCTTACCAAGCACTAAGCATTGCTGTAGGCACTAGAGATCATGACTAAATGAAACAGACAAAATTCCCACCCTCACAAATCATATACACCTTATAGAGCTCATATCTTTTTTTTTTTTT
>NW_003852433.1:5697609-5699560 GCF_000181295.1 Otolemur garnettii | reverse complement strand
ATAGGCGCCGAGCCTAGAGCTCATATCTTAGTGACTAAAGAGAGACACACAAGTACCATGTTTCCCTGAAAATAAGACCCACCCCCAAAATAAGCCCTAGCAGGATTTCTATGCATTTGTTAAATATAAGCCCTACCCCAATAATAAGACCTAGTGATGGGTGTGGCTATGCTATTCTCTGCATAGCCACGCCATGCATTTCAGCACAGAAAGGAAGATGTCCCCTGAAAATAAGCCCTAGTATGTCTTCTTGAGAAAAAATAAATGTAAGACAGTGTCTTATTTTCGGGGAAACACAATATGTACACATACACGCCTGTCTATACACACTGGCATATTGTGATGGTGATAGGAGTTTGAAGAACATAAATCATGAAGGCCATTAGGCAACACCAGTGTGGCTGGTAGAGTGGTTTGTCTCACTGCCTGCAGAGCCCTTTGGGGAGTAGAGGAGCTGACAGTCCTGGGGTGTTTTGTGGTGGCTAACATGAACCATGATAACAGGCACAATTATTCCTGAGAGTCTCAGGCAGAGAGCAGTAGTGAAGCTGAGAGCATTTGCAGGGGAAAAAGAAAGGGGTGCAAGTTTTGTGAGCATACAGAGTCCTGAGTGGCCTCTCACCCTGTCGGTGCTGGCTGAGGGAGAGGGCAGGGTGTTTTAACTGGAACACACAAGACTCTGGGGGTTCCTCCTGGCTTGAGAAAAACACCATCCTGACCTTAAAAAACATGTGTTGACAGATACTTGATGACATGAAAAGAAGTTCATGATGTGTTTTAAATGAATAAAAAGCAAGTAAAGATGATATAAAATATGCAGAAGAAAATTAAATAGAATATTTTCTCTGGGTAATGGTAATTAAAAAAAATTTCTTCTTTTATCTCATGTGTCTTTTCCTCAGTTTCTACAGTCACAATGTACGCCGTTTTTGTCATTATGAGGGGAAAAGAGAGAGAACAACTGTAAAGAATACAGGACTGGATTTAGGGACTGTGTTCACTAAGAATTAGTCATGGTGGCTCAGTGCCTGTAGATCAGTGGTTAGGGCACCAGCCACATACAGTGGAGCTGTTGGCTTTGAACCCAGCCTGGGCCTGCTAAATAGCAATGACAACTACAAAAAAAAAACACAAAATAGCCAGGCATTGTGGCGAGCACCTGTAGTCCCAGCTACTTGGGAGGCTGAGGCAAGAGAATCGCTTAAGCTCAAGAGTTTGAGGTTGCTGTGAGCTGTGATGCCACCTCACTCTATTGAGGGAGGCAATAGTGAGACTCTGCCTCAAAAAAAGGGAATTAACCATGGTGTTTGAAGAGATAAATCACCACTCTCCTCCATAACTCCATAATGCCACCCCTACCCTGTAGTGAGTGCCTACTATCTCTGCCTGTCCTTCCCGCTAGGGACCTCCTAGATGCCACATTTGCTTCTCTAAAATATCCTTTGGGTTTCCCTGATGCTTGGTGGGACCCTGAGAGCAAGCCTAGGACTGGGAGGAGATGCCTCAACCTAGACTTAAGAATTTCATCAAAGCAGACAAAGGGGGCTTCTCCCATGTACCACAAAGGCCTCTAAGCCTCCTACTCCTATTCTCTGCACTCGAGAACACCACGGTGACGATTTCCCCCCAGCATATGACCCGTTACTGAAGGACATCTGCCCTGAATGAGCAAAAGGCAGTGTCTACCTTGATAAGGACACAGAGTGAGCACAAGGCAACGTCATCCAGAGTGAGACCAACATGTTTGGTACAGAAATTGGCTTCATTGCCTCATGGAAACACCTCTCTCGTGCTGGAGGATTTACCAGACGTCACTTAATTTCTTCCCCTACTATCACCCGTGTCTGGGGGTTAGAGGTAAATGAGACATAGATCCAGCCCTCAGAGTGCAGGAAGTGATGTAAGTCATAGGCACAGACCATCTTAATACCAGGCTTACAATAAAAAGCAA
>NW_003852433.1:5696043-5696901 GCF_000181295.1 Otolemur garnettii | reverse complement strand
TTTGAAGGGTGAACTAGGCACTGGTGTCAGTGCATGGCTTCCTAAGGGGAGTTCCTGGATGTGATATCCAACAATTAGTTACGTAGCACTTTTTCTAGGATGAGTTTGGGAACTTAATTGTCTGACTCATGTATTGCACTTGTCCAACTTTCATCTCAGGATAAATTCCTAGAAGAGAATTTGATTTCAACATATATGTCTCAAGGTTTTCAATATATACCACAAAATTCCCTAAATGGACTGAGTTATGCACTAAGGCAGGCGAGTGGCCATGTATCCGCAGTTACCTAATTACATATTGTCATTCTTTTTTATCTGCTTGCTCTGTGGGATGATGCCGTGGGACCTCATGAGCCAAATGATACGAACTAGTCCATCCCCATTGTCTGAGCTCAGTGGCTCAGATGAAAACCTCCACAGTCCTCCCACCTCACCGCACCCACACACACCACACTTGGAAATGCCCCTGGACTCTCTTTGTGTCTTTCCCAAGCAAGAGTGGATTGCTTATCAGCTCAACCTAAAAGCAACATTTCATTCATTTTTCTTGGATCAGGTTCTAAAAACCTTAGTTGGAGGTGAAGAGTCCTGTGTCATAATGGAGGGATGGCCTGGCCCTTAATTAACGGTGTGCACTGGCATCTCTGAAGCCGTGTCCTCCCCTCACACAGAGTGCTTAGAGCCTCCAAGACAGAGCTCTGTGATGAGCATCCTTGGCATCTGAACATATACCCCGAGTTTCTGTCATTTGTGAGCCATTGCTTCCATAGTTTAGACATGCTGAGAGGGTAGGAAGCCCTGGGATCTTAAGAAAAGGGGTCTGGGGTGATGTTTGACCAAAAACATCTTTTTTTTTTT
>NW_003852433.1:5690324-5695006 GCF_000181295.1 Otolemur garnettii | reverse complement strand
CAGTTTTTTGGCCAGAGCCGGGTTTGAACCCGCCACCTCTGGTATATGGGGCTGGTGCCCTACTCCTTTGAGCCACAGGCGCCGTCCAACCACTTCACCTCTTTGATCATTAATTTCTTCATCTTTCAAATGCTGTCAGTAATGGATCCAGACTCAAGGGTTGGATTGTCACAGGATTAAGCAAAATCAGATTCATGAACTGAGGTTGAAGAAGTTTTGGTTATAACAGAAGCCCACTTATACTAACTATAGCCAGACAAAGGGGGCTGAGGATTTGCTCAAAAAGGGTCCAGACACAGTTTTAAACTTAGAGTACAAAGTAAGTTCAACGTCTTCCTCCTAAGGTCCTACCTGCACCCCCACTCCCACCTCATGCTAGCTGACCCTACTTGAATGTTTCATGGCTCCCAGGGGCAGGATATCTACCAGGAGAAGCTTCCACAGCAAACAGCAAAGGCTGGAGTCCAGGCAGGGCTTGGCTAAATTCTGGGCTTCTGGTCCAGCTAAGAGCATTGCAGGGCCAGATTCTGCACAGATCAGTTACCTGAGGTCAGGAGAGGACTGTCCCACTCCCAGGAATGAAACTAAGGCTCCAAATTGGAGTGCTTAGCCTCAGCTTTTTTGGTTTCCATCCCACTTCCCAAGAACCCAGAGTAGGCTCTATGAGATTAGGGAATAATGTCTGTCTTATTTAGCATTGTGTACACAGTATCCAGAACATGAACCTGCCACACAGTAGCCATTATAGTTGAATGGATGGATGGATAGATGGGTGAATAAATCATGGTATGAAATATCAGCCCCAATTCATGATTAAGAAATTTTATAAATGAACACCTCTGGCAATTTAGCATTTTGAAATAGCTAGATATTTAAATAGAAAAAGTAAGTCAACATTTTAAAATTCATAAGCTAAGAACTTGCTGACCACATGAATTTGCCATCTTCACATTGCATTAAGTAATGAATGGTCCCAATTATGCATGTAAATATATTTACAAAAGACGTCTCTGAACATATGGGTGTGATTTTTATTGATGCCTCTGGAATAGAATTGGGTCAAAAGCTACTGGGAAACTAGGCTGAGAGCAAACGTTTATTGAGCATGCGTTAAAGGCCAAGTTGTTTTGCTGAATGATAACCTGTCAGATCCTCTCTCAGCCCTGTGCAGAAGGTATTTCCATCCCTGTTTTTCAGACAAGAAAACTGAGGTGCAATAAGGTTACATGTCCTGCGGGAGGCCACACAGGTGGGTAGGTGGTAGAGCTGGGCTTCAAATTCAGCTCTTCTTAGTCCTCAAACCCACACTGTCATTGCTTCTCTACATGGCCTGACCAGAAGCAGGTCTCATGGGAGGGAAGGAACGGAGTGACCATTGTGTAAGGATTGAGTCTTGTATTAGTGTTATCTTGTTAATCTCACAGCAATTCTATAAGGCGAGGATTACACTGTTATTACTCTTGCTTCCCAGGTGGGGAAACTGAGATTTGAAGCTGAAAGCCACTTCCCAGGTCACTGGTTTAATCCTCAGGAAAGCTCTTTGAGGCCAATTGGATTTCATGGCAATATGACTCTGGTGAAGGCAGACAATGGACCGGGGACTCGAGGGCTTCCTCAGTGCCCTCCATTCCTTCCTTATACTCTCCTTGGAGTCACAGCATTTTGACTCTGGTTAAAATTCAAATCGTACCTGGAAGGGATAACACAGAAAACCATTATCAGCCTGGAATAAAGCCAGGCCGCATACGTGTTCAAATTCCATTCTCAATTCCTTTGGGTTTCTTTATAATAACTTAAATTTGCAAGCAACTCATGTCCATTGTAGAAACTTAGAAAATGCAGGGAGGTAAAGGAAAATACATGAATAAAGAAGAGACAGAAATCATCTGAAATCTCCCTGAGGCAGCCATTTCTTCCTGTTATATGTAGTAATAGTGCTCAAATTTTGCCATATTGTTCTGAGAAACCATGTATCTCCTACTCTTCACCCAACTCATTAAAGAAGGGTTCCATCACCCTAAATTATGGGATTGAAGGAGCATGTGACCCAGAAGTAGCCAATCAGAGCATCACAGCCCTGGCCATAGTGATTGGTTCATGGCATGGTACATGACCAATCCCAGCCAATAAGAATCCTGCCTAGAACTTCCACTGGCATCATTGAGGAAGTGTCATCCCCGCCCCCCCCCCCAAGCTGCAAAGAGGATGGGAGCAGATAGTGGCCCAGTTTGTGGAGTGCTTGCCTGAGAAAAAAGCCAACTCCACAAAGGAAGGAGAACTGAGGCATGTGGAGAAATAAGATTTTGATATTGTCTGAGTGCCCGGATCCAACTACACCTGAAGTCAGAATACTGAAAACTTTTAGTTATTATATAGAACCATACACAATTGCCAGTATATGACAATTTTGGATCTAAAAGTGACACTTTAATATGGTTTAACTCAATGTCTGAGACCAAAAATTCCCTTTCCTACTTAAGTTAGTTTCAACTGAATTTCTGACTCTTGCAACTGAAAGAATCCTGTTCAATACATCTACCATCCAAAGAAAATCAACATTTACATTTTCGTTGGTCTTCTTCCATACTTATTTTTGTGTGGGGATTGTACTGTATAATACGTGTATAATATAATATAATAATCACATTCCCCTTGTAATATGTTTTTACAGCATTTTCTATGAATAACTAAGCCTTTATAACAATTCATTATTTGTATAATTAGCTGTTTGGTATCTGTCTTCTATGGATTGAGAGTTTTAGCAGGACAATGTTTTATTCCAGGCAAACTCATTGTCAGGACCATAGTAGGTACTCAATAAATATTTGTTGACTACACCAATACATGTACTAAAACATGAAATCCAGTATGTGAGAATGATTTAGGGAAAAGCCAATCATGTAGCCAGGTATACCCTGTTGTATAAAAGTGAGATATACAGCTCCATCAGAGGAGGGCCCAGACATACAGCAAACAATGAAAACTGACCACTTACATTAAAATATAAATGGCAAGCTAGGGAAAGCCTGGCAGCTTTGACTGAAGGCCAGCAACTGCTGAGAAAAATGTGGTGTTCAACTCATCAGCCTTTTTAAAAAGTTGGCAGGGGGCTGGGAGGGATGGGGAAGCAAGAAAAGAATCCGACAGCAAGATTCATGGCTCAAAACCTGTAGAAAGAGTTTCAGCAGAGGGTTATTTAATGAAGTTACTTTCTGTTCATTGCTCAGACCATGTGCTCACGATGTAGTAGTACATCCAAGGTCGTGCAGCAGAATGCAGGGGGCAGAAAGGAAAGGCAATCAGTCAATCAATCATGCCACTACTGTTATAATAGGCTCATTGATTATCAGAACATGGAGATATGTTACTGTTGTTCAGCTGCTGTATCTTGTCACCAGTCTTCACTCAACAATAAGAGCGGCTAGTATGGACTGCCAGCCAAGGTGCTAAAAGGTTCTTATGCATTGTTCCATTTAGTTCTTGCAATACCCCTATAAGATAGGTACTATTAGATACCCATTTTACAGATGAGGAAGCTAAGGCTTATCACAGTGAAGACACTTGCCCAATATAAATAGTTGGGAAGTGGCAGAGGTAGTACTTGAACCCAAGGTCTTAGGACTCTTTCAGCTCTGTTGATCTTCTAGAATCTAGATGATCCAGTTCACCCCCCTCACTATACAATTGAGGACAACATGGCTTTCAGCAGACATGGTAGTTCTGAGGTGGAGATGACAAACAGCCATTAGAAACATTACACCGTCACAGCTCAATATTGAACCCTTGGCTTTTCAGAGAATAGGAAGGGTCTTGATGCAGTGGGACACAGATAGCCTTGATCAGAAGATGCCTGCTGACATTTGCATCACACGAAGTTACTGACTGGAATGGCATCCATTCTGGATGGCCGAGGCCATATGGCCATGACAATCTAGAGAAATTCTCACTGGAGAAATTTCCACTAAGATCCACTCAGGGGCAAACGCAAGGATCCTCACCGTACTATCTGCGGTGGCAACAAGCTTAGGCCCTCTCGGTATCTGTTCCTAAATTCATGGATTAAAATATGGGGAACACACAAGGAAGTAGTATGCAGTGGTCCTAGATATATGTATGACAGCATGAGCGCATCTTGCAATTGTAGTGCCATGAAGAGAATAATAGGTGGGATGAAATCTGGAGCCATTGAAGTAAATGAAAACTACATGCACACAAAGCATTTTCCAGGAGCAAATACAAATAAAAAGACATACTTCCGATCAGACTGGCTGCCAGGGGTGCATGAGGTGGGGGATGAGGCTGAGACAAGACGATCAAGGGGAATGAATGAATGAACAGATGAATGACCCAGGGAGATGCTTACAAACAATAGTGTGAATGAGCCACGGCCAAGGAGTATGGGTGCTTCAAGCCTCAGTACCTGAGATATTAAAAAAAAAAAAAAAGAAAGAAAAGAGAAAGAAAGAAAAAAATGGGTGGAGGAAGGGAGGGAAGGACGGAGGAGGTAAGTCAAAACAAAATTATTCTGCTAGGCCTGTGTGACAATGAAGTCACAGCAGGAGAAATCCAGCATTTTTTTAACACCGTGTAGGAGACTGAGCACCAGGATTACAGGAGTGGTCACCAGTTCTTGAGGGAGGCGCTGGGAGCAGGAAGATCTCTGAGCCAGCAGGGGAGCAGGA
>NW_003852433.1:5675941-5690106 GCF_000181295.1 Otolemur garnettii | reverse complement strand
GAGATGTTTTGCAGCCCGGAGACAAGCCCTCAAGAAACTGCCTACATTAATGAGTTTAGCAAACAAGTGTTATACTTTGAGCATTCCTGGTGTATCAGGGTGGGAATCAAGCCCGTGGGGAAAGAGCACGTAGTGATCCTTAAGCAAGGACCCCTTGTACCTCATCACCAGGCACCCCTCACACAGGTTGTATACTGTTTCAATAAAAGGCCATGGCAGAGGTTACTCCCTGCACCTATGGGAAGTCCACCTCTTGCAAGCATTGGACTTTTAATCCATGTCCCGGCTGTTTCTTGTGTGCGGTGTTGGCGTGGCATAGCAGCACACCAGTGTCCTAGGCACTATGCTGGGGGCTTTCTGTGTGTCATCTCACTCAGCCATCAACGGAACATTGGGAGAAAAGTAGCATTTGTTTTACAAATAAGGGAAGTGGAACAGAGAGTTGGAGCAATTGACATGGGGTTGGTGGCTGGGGGAGCTGTGATCCCCATTTGAGGTTGTCTGAAGCCAAAGTCATTTGCTTTCACATTTTCCAAAATAGACATCTCGCAAAGTCTATTTCCCAGAAAGCAAGTGGAAAGGCATTGTTAGATGATAGTAAGAGAAAAATTATGACAATTCTATAGGATGGCTTCATTCCTTAAAAAAAAAAAAAAAAGTGTGTGTTGTGTGATTTTGCATATAGAAAACAGGCTGGAAGAATCTGTGGCAAGTATTGGCAAGGAGTTCCCTGGGAGCAGGGTTGAGTCTGTGCCAGTCACACAGGTGCCCCTGTGTACCGTGCACCAGCCAGGGCTGACCACAGGGGTGCTTGATACCCAGCCTCATAAATGAATCTCTTGATGGCAAAGTGCACACTTTCCTCTGCACCCTTATATACCATCTGTACTTTTTAGAGGAGCACAGATTACTTCCATAATCAAAAAGGAACAACAAAGCCTTTTCTGTTTGGAAGGGGAAAAAATTTTTTTTTCTTTAAGTACAAATGAGCAGAAGGATTCTGAGGCCAGCAATGTCTGATATTCCTGTCTCCTGTGTATCCTCGGGGTGTCCATGAGTACATCTTTAGTGTCCACTCCAACATGGTCCATGGCAGAAGACTCCCAAAAGAAAAGGTAAATTTGGAAGCGTGTTTGTGGTTACCAGCAGAGCCCATGGAGCCTGCTTCCACAGCCATGGAGTTCACCCCATGCCTAGCACAGAACAAGGGTCAGTATGTTACAATATTGTTATTGTGGATGGGAGGACTGCACTCAGGACGTCAGGGCTCTGTACTCAGTTTTTCTTCTTTCAAGAAACTAGAGCTGGGCCAGCCAGTTCCTTGCCCTTCTCCAGCCTTCTATGGAGCCAAGCTAGCGGAGTCTTAATTCCTAGATTAAAAAAAATGCAATAAAGGATCATCTAGGTTAATTTTGTCAGTGGAGTATTCTGTGTGCTGGTAAGGAGGAATAAGAGCACATCCCAGAGCTTCAGGGCCCTGGCCCCAAACTCAGTAATTAGAGACGCAGAGATGGGGTTCCAGATGCTGAAAGCGGAGGAGATACCTCAGGATATGGGGCCAGGTCCACTCAGATGAAAGTCCTGAGAATAAACAACACCCTCCCACATCTATGGTTTAAAAGTTTAGTTCCTGGGACACACAGACACTCACAGAGCACTCAGTTAGCTCCATTCAGAATTTCTTTCTCGTGCCTAAATCAAATCAGAAATGAAGTATTCGATTCCCCAAGCACAATTCACCATCTCGTTTGCTCTTGCCTTTAAAATAATACAAACGTGTGGAAGACACAGAGTGATTACTATGTGCCAGGCACTGTGCTAAAGTCTTTACAGGAATTAGGTCATTTAATCTCTCTCCACAGCAGGGAGCAATTAAGATTGGGACAAAAAACAAAAAAGCAGCGACTCAGGAAGAAAAACGTTTATTTCTCTTTAGCATTAAACAAGTTGAAAGAGTTGGTCTGGGACATGGGGCTGTGTCGGTGATTTGAGCTTCTTCTTTCTTGAGGCTCTGCCATCTTCAGCATGTGCCTTTCTCCTCATGGTGCAACCGAGTTGCTTGAGCTCCTGCATCACAACTACATTCCAGCCAGCAGGAAGGAGGAAGGGATGAAGAAAGGTCCTTCCAGGCATTTGCATATGACACTTCTGCTTACATTCCCCCAGCCAGAATGTGGTCACATGAATACCTCTAGCATCAAGCAGTACTAGAAGTAGTTTTTATTCCAGGTTGCCATCACTCTGATTTAAAGCAGGGAAGGAAACAAGAGAATGGCTATTGGATGGAAGGAAGACAACGGTGGTCTCAGCCGCAGTGCTGCTACTATTAATAATAATAAGAGGAAACTGAGGCTCAGAGAGGAGAAGTGACTTGTTAAAAGTGGCTCAGATAGTACATGGCAGAGCCAGGAATTCAACCAATGTCCGAATCTGAACTAAACCTGGCAGGGAGGAGGTTTACACCAGCCAGGGAAGGACTCCTGACGTCCCTCCCCAGGCCGGTGGTGGGAGTGTTCTGTGTAGGTATTTGTCTTCCGCCCTCTCTTATGTGGGATGTCCAAATAATCACAGTTATTTGAGTTGCCTCAAAGAGCAAGGAGAAAATGAAATCTCACCAAGAACTGGGGAGGAAGGTCACCTCCAAGGTGAAACTCCCCCCATTCAATGTTGACATGCTGGGCCCACGACCCCATGACAGCTTCCTGCAGGTGCCTGCGGGACTGAACCTTTGCCTCTTTCTCCCCCTAACCGCTGGTGCAAATCACCCCCTAGGAGAGGAAATACAAGTGACAATAATCATAGCTAAGCCACCTCACATGCAAGTATCGGGCGATGCCAGTATCTCCTCACAATGCCCCAGTGACAGAGGGCTGGGTGTTATTCCCATTTTAAAGCAGAGAAAACAGAGGCTTAAAGCCAAAAGTAAAATGGTATAACTGCTTTGGAAGTCTATTTGCCAGTTTCTAATAAAATGAAACATCTTCTTATCATACAATCCAGCCATTCTACTCAGAGGTATTTACTCAAGAGAAATGATAACATACATATATAAAAATGCTTATGCAACCAACAACCCTAGGGTCTATAAGCAAGAAGATGGGTTAAAAACTATGCATCCACACTCTGGGAGGCTAAGGCAGGGTGGATTGCTGGAGCTCAAGAGTTCAAGACCAGCCCGAGCTAGAGCAAGACCCCATCTGTAGAAAAAAAAAAAAATAGCCAGGTGTTGGGCAGGCTCCTGTAGTCCCAGCTACTCAGGAGGCTGAGGGAAGAGGATCACTTGAGCCCAAGAGTTTGAGGTTGTTGTCAGCTATGACACCACGGCACTCTACCAAGGGTGACAAAGTGAGACTCTGTCTAAAAAAAAAAAGTTAAGCATCCATACAGTGAAATACTCTCAGCTATTAAAAGGAATGAACGACTGCTATATGCAACAGCACAGCTGAATCTCCGGGAAAGCACGCTTGGTGGAAGAAGCCAGACACAGAAGAGCAAGTCCTATAGGACCCACGTATGCTAAGTTTAAAAACAGGCAAAGTGACGTGATGGGATAGAAATCAGATCTGTGCTCCCCTCCAGAGGGAAGGACACTGCATAAGAAGGGGTACAAGGGAAGCTTCTAGAATGGTCTTCTGTAAGTCAATCTGGTGATACTTCCAAGGGTAATTTTGCCAAATTAATTGAGCTGTGGACCTAAGATGTGTGCATTTTGCTATCTGTAAATTATGCCTTAATAGAGTACTAGGGAAAAGAATACATAGAGCGATGAAGTGACTCACCCTGTTACACAGACAGACAAAGGCTGAGCTGTGTCGTCATCCAGCAGCCGATATGAACTGCTGTAAGGTAAGGGTGGGCACGGCCTCTTTTGCGAGATTAGGAGGCCTGTACAGGTCATGGATGTTTCTAAGTATTCTCCCTGTGCTAGGGTCAGGGTAAGGATGGACACAGTCCTGTTCTGATGAAGCATTTGCCTGGGAGCAGAGACAAGAAGACATCTTATGGCCACACAGGGATGTGGGAGCAGGGACAGTGGGTGTTCCATGGAGGGATCTGGGTCCAGATCTCCTAGAGGAAGGGGCAGCAAAATTGGGGAGGAATATGACAGGAAGGAATGATAAGCAGGAATAAGGAATTGGTTGGGCAGACACCCACAGTGTGGAAAGAGAAAGTGTGGTCTCCCTGGGGAAGGGGCTGATAGCAAAATAATCCTTCTCTTGGAGCTTTGAGTGGGGATAGGAAGTGATGAAAAATGCCACTAATAAAAATAATAAAAGCAGCTATCACTTATACACAACTTACTCTGTGCCAAGCACTCTTCATATATTAACTCATTAAATCTTCCTAAGGGCCCTATGCAGTAGAATGTCCCCATTTTACAGATGATGAAATTGAAGCTCAGAGAGGGAAAGTAACCTTCCCAAAATCACACAGCTAGTAAATGACAGAGACAAGAGTTAAACCTAGTTCAGCTGGGTCTAGAATCTGCCACATAGTTAACAAGGTGAAAAGGGCCAGATTACAAAGGCCCTACTCAGCCATTGTAAGTTTTCATCCTGTGGACAGTGGGAGGCAGCCCTTCTGTGTCTTCCAGTTTGCTGGTAGGGGTGGGGAACCTGTAGCCTCAAGGCCCCATGTGGCCCTTCAGATCCCAAAGTATTTCCCCCTGACTAAATCCAAACTTCACAGAACAAATCACTTTATTAAAAAGATTCAGGCTCAGCGCCAGCCATATATACCAAGGGACCTGGGTTCAAACCCAGACAAAGCCAGCTCAACGACAATGACAACTCTAACAAAAAATAGCTGGGCATTGTGGCGGGTGCCTGTAGCTACTTGGGAGGCTGAGGCAAGAGAATCACTTAAGCTCAAGAGTATGAGGTTGCCGTGAGCTGTGACACCACAGCACTCTACCAAGGGCACCATAGTGAGACTCTGTCTCAAAAAAAAAAGGGATTCAGTAAAATTCTGTGAAATTGGGATTTAGTCAAAAGGCCATTCACAAGGATCCAGAAGGCCACATGTGACCCCAAGGGTAGTTCCTCATCCCCAAATTTCTAAACCATGAGGATCTACCAGGGGTAGGCACACTGCTAAAGGGTTTGCGTGAATCACTTCATTTGAACCTCACGGCGGCTGAGTTGGGTGGCACAATTACTGCATATCCCATGAAGGAAGTGAGGGAGGAAGAGAGATGTGTAACTTGTCCAAGATAGCGCTGTTCAGCAACTCCAGGGTAAGGTCCAGAGCACCAGTGTCTGCTGAGATGGACACCCCAACCCTTTACCAACCCCAAGGAGCAGCCACCCATCACATGGGCCATTGAGCACGGAAATGGCCCAGTCTGAATTGAGATGTGTTGTTAAATGTGAAATACAGGGCGGTGCCTATGGCTCAAAAGGGTAGGGCACTGGCCCCATATGCCGGAGGTGGCAGGTTCAAATCTAGCCCCGGCCGGAAAAAAAAAAAACAAAAATCACAGAAATTCAAAAATAAATAAATAAAATAAAATAAATGTGAAATATATAACAGACCCTGAAGCCTTCATTTGCAAGATCTTACTAATGAATTTTTCATATTCATTATTACATGTTAACATGATAGCATTTGGATGTGCTGAGTCAAAGAAAAGATATTATAAAAATTAACTTCACTGGTTTCTTTTTATTTTTTTTTTTAAGACGGGGTCTCACTCTGTTGCTTAGGCTAGAGGGTGGTGGCATCAGCCTAGTTCACTGCAACCGCCAACTGCTGGGCTCAGGTGATCCTCCTTCCTCAGCCTCCTGAGTAGCTGGGCTACAGGTGCCCCCACCACAACGCCCAGCTAACTTTTCCATTTTGGAGAGAGATGGAGTCTCACTGTGGTGCTTGGGCTGGTTTCAAACTTGGATGATCCTCTCTCCTTGGCCTCCCACTGTGCTTGGCCTACTCTTTTTTTTTTTTTTTTTTTTTTTTGCCTACTAGAGCATTTAAAATCATCTATGAAGCCTATATCAGATTTCTTCTGGGCAGCCCCACCCTAACCACTGTGGTACTTACTCTTCTCCTCCAGTGGGGTGAACCATTGCGCTGGCCTCCCAGCCTATCCACGCAGGTCCTGACCATGTTATTGCGCTTGGACTTCAGTTTATCTGCTGATACGTTAACTCCCTGTGCCTCACACCTAGTGTGTGTGTATGTGTGTTCCTTCATGTTTGTATGTCCTCTTGAAATGCATTTCCTGCAGGGTTCCCCCTTCACCATTCTTAACATCACAACAGGCTGAAGATGGGGAAAGGCAGAGGGCCCCCCCTGCCAGCCCTGCATCGTAGCCCTGTACCCCCTTTCCTGCTGACTGCACCATCTGATGGCCCCTGAGCCCTGCAGTTCCAGGTTATAGCCCCTGGCAAGGTTACTGAAGCTGAGATTGGCCGTCCTCCCTCTCCCAGGGAAAATAAAAATATTCTAATTAAAGCTGGGAAGGCCCTGGGAACAATAGTCCTGGCGCCGGGGCTGATGGATGTAATTCAATTTGGAGCATGAAGAGCAGGACTCTAGGCTCTTACTGTTACCAAGCTGTTTGGAGGGTAAAAATGATCCAAAAATGGATTTAACAAATGCAATCCAGCCCATGTGGGACCGGAGGTGGGGACTTGAATGGAGGGACAGAAAGAGTCCTGTTTCATCTGAGGCTGGGGAGATTGCCGGGCAGATGAAGTCATGGGACTTATGGGCCCGGAGACACCTGGGTTCTTCAAACCCGGTTTCCATTTCTGGGAAGAAGGGGTCATTTTGGTGCTCCATCTCTTAGGTCCTCATGAAGACTGAATGGGGTAATGCAGGTGAAGTGCTTGGCTCAGGGACTGGCACGGGGTAAGTGCCCCATTCTTCTTTACTTTTGCTCCCTTCTACCCCCACAGTGACATTGAACATCACCAATTCTCATGTTCTCAGCAGACACAATTCCAGACAGATCCCTGCTTCCTGGGCTGGCATCCTTGAAAGGTCACAGGGAGAGTCATAGGGAGAGGCTAAGGTAAAAGTTAACGTGCTGACCTGTGGTCATATCTAAAAACAATCACGGCAGCCAGATAGTTAAAGTATTATTATGCCACCAACTGGCTACTGAAATCTTAAAAGTTGGGAAGAGAAGGTAAGATCCAAAGGCCTGGATGCCAAATCTCTTACAGGTTATAGAGAAAAGTTGGAGTTGGTTCTGTATGAGACAAAGAGAATAATTTATGTATTCTTCCAGAACAGAGGGTGGAGGAGGGAGATTAGCAAGAGAGGAGGGACAAAAACCCCCCCCCAAAACTAGCAAGGCTGGAGCTGATGAGGGAAAGTGGTTTGCATCACGCCCTTACTACCACTGAGCCCAAAAGGGGCTGAACAGGAGACATTTGAAAAACCATGATGCCTAATGTTCCATTCTGAAGTTCTCATTAAAACAATGTTAACCCCTCCGCTGTCTTCTACCCCCTTCTGAAATCTGCAGAAAATTCTCCTCGCTTTGAAAATGAGTCACATAACTGGATATCTTTCTATATATATATATTTTTCAAATGGTATTCAAACAAGAAGCTGAGTTTCACGTCTGGAATGATGTGGGGCTACAAAGTGTGGCAGCAAGAACCACGGAAACATGAATCCCTCTGAGAATTGGCAGACATCTTGAGGAGGGCTCTGGGATTCTCAGGCCACTGCTGAGCTGGCATTATATGAAGACTTCTTCCCACTGCACTCCCGCCTCCAAAAAAATCCTTCTTGAAGCAGACATTCCAGAAGCATGGGGTCCTACCTCCTGGTTGGCAGCCAGCTCTGTATCATTTTGAATTCTTTCAGTGAAAAAAACACACACACACACACAAAGCAAGTCTAAGTGAAAAGCCAGGGGAGAATAAACTGGAAATTTACTGGGGAGCTCACAGAATTGAAATATGAACTAAACATCAGCATTCAGAAAGGGCAGTAGCCAGGGCAGTGCCAGGGCCTCAGCAGCAGCAAGGTGGGCTGTTCAGAAGGACAAATATTTTGTCCCTATGTGTATCTACTTAAGATTCAAAATCTCAAGGAAGAGACTCTGGTTGGCCTGGCGTGGGTCACACAGTTACCCCAGCAATCAGAGGGATGAGAGTCTGCTTTTGGCAGCCCCATTGATGTGACACAGGGGGATGAAAGGACAGTTCCCTTAACAAGAAGGCAATATCAGGCCAGGGTGGTGGTTCATGCCTATAATCCCAGTGCTTTGGGAGGCCAAGATGGGAAGAAAGATTGAGCTGGAAGGACAGAGACCAGCCTGGGCAAGACCCCATCACTACAAAAAATAAAATAAAAATAGCCAGGCGTGGTGGCATGTGCCTATAATACCAGCTACTGGGGAGGCTGAGGCAGGAGGGTCACTTGAGCCCTGGGATTTGAGGTTGCTGTTATTGTGCCACTGCACTCCAGCCTGGGTGACAGGGCAAGACCCCATTTCTTAAAGATAGATAGACAGATAGATATTGTGTGGGTGTGTGTGAGAGATTGTATATTATTGTTCCCAGAATAAGGAAAGAAAGGATACGGGGCACACGTGCACAGGCATGAGCACACACATGACCATTACATCTACCCCTTGACTGCCCCTCACCCACACTTCTTCCCATGCCTTTGAAACCCCAATCCATATCATATAATGCAATTATTCCACATATACCCATAGACATGTGCACCCTTCCTCAATGAGAAAGGGTAAGTAAAGTAGCCTATTATCTGGAAGTAGGGTTTTCAGGAACAAAAGCAACAATTTCAGAAAGCTGTGCAAATGTCAGGTAGGTAGTGAGTAGGAGGAGGTTGGGAGTTGGTTCTGAGATTAAAATAGACACCCCTCCTCTTGGCACTCCTGCAGTGAATAGACTTCAGCTCCATAGGAGATGGCGTCCACTCAGACTATTCACATGGGCCACTGGCTCCTCAGTATTTGGCTGTATCGGTGGCTAAATGAGAAAGGAAGTAATGTCACCCAGTGAGATGTGATCCAGCCCTTGGAAGGCACTATCACATGGCATTTGGGTCTCAACTAACTAAGTGAAAAATTTTACCCGAGCATGCAAATATTGAATACCTACTGGCCTATGTGTCCTGATATAATTGAGGCCCTAAAATTAAGTGAATAAGAACAACATAGAGCATCAGTGAAGAACATAGGCTTTGGAGTGAGGTAGAACTAGAGTCAAATCTGGGCTATTCCTTCTTACTGGTGGCACAGCTTTGGTAAGGGCTTTGCTATTTAGAACCTCAGTTTTCTCATCTGTGACATGGGTTAATGCCTACTTTGTAGGCTTTTTCTGGGGAGTAAATAAGCTAACACATGTAACATGCTCAGAAAAGTACCTGGCATATGGTAAAGGCCCAATAAATGTTAACTAGGATTACTCTCTATTTTTGACAGGTGAGGAAACTGAGGCTCAGGGAAGAAGTGATTTATCCAAGGCCAGCACAGCTGTTCCTCAAAATCCATGAAGCAAAACAACTTGACCAGCTCCATTCGATCAGAATGTAATGGGTCACATAATTTTACATTTTTTTGTAGCCACATTAAAAAAAGAAACAGGTGAAATTTATTTTAATAATAACTTTTACTTAACTTGGTCTGTCCCAAATATTATCATTTCAACATATGATTTTTATAAAAAGTTACTGAGATATTTTACATTTATTTTTGCTAGTATCCACATTAAAAAGAATAAATAGGTAAAATTCATTTGAATAATATATTTTATTTAACTCTGTATATCCCAACTGGTATTCCAACATTCCATCAATGTGAAAAAGTGGGAATGAATTATTTGATATTCCTCTTATCACACGAACTCTTCGAAATACAGTGTGGACCTTTATGCTCATAGCACATCTTCACTGGGACCTGCTGCATTGCAACTGATCGGTAGACACATGCAGTTTCCAAGTGGTAGGTGATCTACATCTCAACTAATCTCCCCAGAAGCCCTATGAGGTATTAATAGCCCTGTTTTGCAGATGAGAAAATGGTCCCTGAAAGGTTAAGCCACTTGCCCACCACCACACAGCTGGGAAGATCAGAGAGCTGGCTTAGGAGCTGCCTGCCCTTTTGCAATATAGCCCTGTTGGAATCCAGGTCCCTCTGCCTGCTTGGGAGCCCTCACGTCCATTGCAGGGTTGTCTACCCCCCTAAACCATTGATTACCACCATGATTTATGGTCCTCCTGCCAGGCAGACCCAGAGACATAATTAATTTGTTTCTGCCAGCGGAGACCTGCCTGGACACCCTCACCTTCCCACACCGCCTCCGCTCCCAGCTCAGACGATCGATTCCCAGCACATCAATGGTGCCAAGGAGTAACCTACAGCAGCAGTTAGATTCGCTTAATCAGGTGCTTGCTCAGAGCAGCCCAGCTGACAATTTTATTGGGTCCGCAGCATCATATTTCAGTGTCTGTTTCCAGCCCACATTCTTGTTCTTGGATCAGCTGGGGTAGATGTGGGATTGGCTACTTTATGTATTACCATGCTTCTCGCAGGTAAAAGGAGATCTGTTGATGGTGGTGTAATTAATCATCTGCACCAGAAAGGGGTACCTGTTAACCAACCAGCATTTACTGACTCCATCTGTGTGCTCAGCCCTCGGTGGGGTAGATTTACTGATAATGATACCAGTAACTACAGCAGAAACAATAATAGCTAATATGTATTGAACCCTTACCATGTTCCAGGTACTGCTATAGTGTGTACTAACACATTACAGGATAGGTGCTGTTGTTATTACCATTTCACAGGTGTGGCTCAGAAAAGTGAAAGGACTTTCCCAAGGCACACAGCTGAAGAGAGATAAATTTGGGATCCGATCCCACGCAGTCTGGCCGCCCTCAACAGCTTGCTCACAGCCTTGTTGAAGAGGCAAGATACATACTCCAAAAAATGTGATGAACAGCGGAGAAAGCGGAAAGGGCTATTGTTTACGGACTCATAATAATAATATCATAGCAAATACTTACTGAAAAACTGAGGATGTGCCAGGCCATGCTGTGAAAACTTTGCAGATCATATCTCATTAAATCTTCACAAAATCCTAGCAGTAGGTACTATGACCATCTAATTTTAAAATTAAGGAAATTGAAGCTTAGCTTCGTAAAAGCACCAAGCCAAGGTCACCACAAAGTAATCCCAGTGAGCAGATGAATGATCCTATATTAATACTTTTTCTTTTCTTTTTTTTTGCAGTTTTTGGCCAGGGCTAAGTTTGAACCCACCACCTCCGGCATATGGGGCCGGCGCCCTAGCCCTTTGAGCCACAGGCACCACCCAAGACCCTATATTAATACTTACTCATACGTTTGGTTTATTTATTTATTTTATGTATTATTATTATTATTTGAGACAGAGCCTCAAGCTGTCCCCCTGGGTAGAGTGCTGTGGCATCACAACTCACAGCAACCTCCAACTCCTGGGCTCAAGTGAGTCTCCTGCCTCCGCCTCCCAAGTAGCTGGGACCACAGGCACCCGCCACAACGCCTGGCTATTTTTTTTGGTTGCAGCCATCATTGTTGTTTGGCAGGCCCTGGCTGGATTCAAACCCGTGACCTTACGTGTATGTGGCTGGTGCCTTAGCCAGTTGAGCCACAGGCACCGAGCCTATTATTATTTTTGATTCAAGCTGTCGCCCTAAGTAGAGTGCAGTGGCATCACAGCTCACAGCAACCTCAAACTCTTGGGCTTAAGTGATTCTCTTGCCTCAGCCTCCCAAGTAGCTGGAACTATAGGCACCTGCCATAATACCCAGCTGTTTTTGGTTGTAGTTGTGATTGTTGTTTAGCAGGCCCAGGCTGGGTTTGAACCCACCAGCCTTGGTATACATGGCCAGCACCCCACCCACTGAGCTACGGCAACACCCTGTTTGGTGTATTATTGAATTTGTGCCCCAAATGCCCTCAGAGATTTTAAGGTGACGACAATAGCTCAAGACAGATATCTGAGTTGTTGTCTGGGCACTACCTAACAAATGCAAACAATGTAACCCAATAATGTGCACTCTTAAATTACTTCAAAATGTAAAAAATAGATATCTGAGCTATAAGGAATTGACCTTGAACTGGGCATTCCTGACTAGCCCAGCTTTAGTAGTCAAGGACATTTTGTTTGCTTTTAGAAGATGGGATGAAACCTTTCATCACCTTCTCGGAAAAATTAAGACTTCTGCTTGAAAGGGTTGTTTGGAGGAAGGGCTGTTCCCCTCTTGATGAAAGACATTACAGAAGCAGTGAGAAGGACGTGGGATCCGGAGCCAGAACTGGGTCAAATCCTGGCTCTAGCACCAAATAGTGACAGGAAGTTGGGTGAGTTGGTTGCCACCCCTGATTCTCCAAGATGGGGTCAAAATGTAGTACCCAGCTCAATAGGTTGCTGCCGCAGGGAT
The DNA here is from genome assembly GCF_000181295.1 of Otolemur garnettii. Lineage (NCBI taxonomy): Eukaryota > Metazoa > Chordata > Mammalia > Primates > Galagidae > Otolemur > Otolemur garnettii. The sequence continues at coordinate 5,677,696 of NW_003852433.1, read as the reverse complement.
GAAATGAGATGGTCTGTGTAAAGTTGTCAGAAGAATGCTCAGCACAGAGTGGCCCCTTGATAAATGGCAGCCGCTGGACAGTTGGTTTCTGTACACACCCCCACTCCGCTTCTCCCAGCCCTGTTTGGAATTCCTTTCAGACATAAGGTCAGAAATCACCTGAGCATATTCTTCACCATCTTGCCTATGCGCTGCACTTGGCAAGGGTCATTTCTAACAAAGCCGGCTCGTAGCCAATGGGTCCTAACAGACATTTTTGGTCTCATGGGAAGTGGAAATTCTCTAGAAAAGCTTAGAATCCTCTCCCTCACTAGCCACCCCTGACTGACATTTTTCAAGTCCCCACCCTGCTTCTTTCTCAAACTCACTCGAATCCTTCCTTCTCCCCTCTGCAGCTAAATGGCAATAAAAAGAAACAGTAGTGGGAACCAAATGGAAAACTTCCAGGATAAGCCCCAGGCTGAGACGCCTTCCACACTTCAAACACCTGTCATTGTGGATGCTGGTAACAGCTGCACTTTCCTGTGCTAAGCACCTTCATAGGTTTGCTCCTCCAGTCCTCACAGGCCCCCTCTGTGGTAGGTAGGATTTCTCCAGTTTCTCATTTAAGAAACTAAGACTCAGAGAAATTAACTTGCCCGAGATATCACACAGCTAAAAAGTAGAGACAGGAATTCACATTCTGGACCCCAGTGCTCTGCCACCTCCCTTCCCCCAAAGCAAGAGGTCTCTTTTAGTTTACTCTTCTTATTGTAGAGAGCAGCTTTCCCTCGGTCACCCAGGCTGGAGTGCAGTGGCATGATCATGGCTTAGAGTAACCTCAAACTCCTGGGCTCAAGAGATCCTCCTGCCTCAGCCTCCCGAGTAGCTGGGGCTACAGGCGTGGGCTACCATGCCTGGCTAATTTTTTTATTTATTGTAGAGATGAGGTCTTGCTATGTTGCTGAGGCTGATCTTGAACTCCTGGCCTCAGGCAATCCTCTCACCTCGATTGCTGGCAGGTCCTTGAACCTAGCTCTGCAAGGGGTCTCTTACACAGCAACCTTTTCATACAAATTTTAGGAACAGTTCATAGCCAAGTGCATCTCTGTCTATCCCCATCTTTTTCATAAAGAAATAACAATACAGTGGGGAGGAATTGGCAAAGAGGCTGCTGCAAGAGGGGAAAAACAATCCACACTAGTGTGTCTGTGCACACATAATAAGGACATGGGAACATAAATAAGGAGGGCTCTGGAGATTGTTTAATCAGAGTTTACAACAATTTTTAAAAAGAGCTTCACACATTAGAAGAAAGCCTGGAGAAGTAGCATAATGTTCTGGAATATTAACTGAAGTAATTTTCCCCACCACATTTCCTTCTAGCTCATCCTCAGCCCCCAATTTGGCAGCAGCTGGCTGGCAAGCCATCTTTGCCCCAGCCAGAGCTGACACAGAAGGGTGGGCATAGCAAAGTAGTCGAGCCCCTGGCTCGTGGGTCTTGAAGTCTCTCCTTTATATCAGAATCTCTGGACATTTGACTTGTGTAAAGCTGAGGTTTTATTTAGTTCCCTGGGTGATTCTGGTGCACACTAAAGTTTGGGGGGCACTCTTGGGCTGCTGATAAAACATTTGGAAGAATGTTTAGTCAGGACAAGATATTCTTTTTTTTTTTTTTTTGAGATGGAGCCTCAAGCTACCCCCCTGGGTAGAGTGCCATGGCATTACAGCTCACAGCAACCTCCAACTCCTGGGCTCAAGCCAGTCTCCTGCCTC
>NW_003852433.1:5671493-5675921 GCF_000181295.1 Otolemur garnettii | reverse complement strand
AACCTCCAACTCCTGGGCTCAAGCCAGTCTCCTGCCTCAGCCTCCCAAGTAGCTGGGACCACAGGCGCCCGCCACAACGCCTGGCCATTTTTTGGCTGCAGCCATCATTGTTGTTTGGTGGGCCCGGGCTGGGGACTCGAACCCACCACCTTCAGTGTATGTGGCTGGCGCCTTAGCCGCTTGAGCCACAGGCGCCGAGCCAGGACAAGATATTCTACTTAGCAAAGAGGAGAATCAGTGAGTTCAGAGCCTGAGAAGCCCCAGACTCCTCATCCATTCTACTCCCAGGCTGATTGGGGGGAAATGACACAGGACCCCTGGGGAAGTTGGGGTGTCTGGGAGCAGCAGGAGCTGCACCAGCCCTGCCCTTGGATGTGCCTGGGCAGGGTGTCTGGGAAAGCCTGGGAGTTCTTAGCGCCCAGCACGTGCTACGTCTGACTCCTGTGCTGCAGCCTGATGTAGCAGAAGAGTCATCCAGGTGCCCAAGTGGGTCCTGAAAATGGACTTTCCTAGATCCCAGAATGGTGTGACAGCAGCAGCAAGACTCCCACAGGCTGGGCTGGAGGCCTGAAAGGATGGCTTGGCCAGAAATACAGACTCATTCAGGAGTGACTTAGATGGGGAGATGCCTGAAGGGTGGACAGGTCAAGACATTGCAGCTGTTGCCAGTCAACAGACTAGAAAGGAAGCATCCAATGTTTATAATGGCGCCGAGCTTTGGTAGTGAGTATGCTCTCTGGGGAACCCCAGTGGTACCCAGCCTAGATTTCTGCTCTGAGGCAGGATGGGATCTGCAGCAGATGCCAGTCATGGGTGGGTTCCCCGTGCGCCTTGCTGCATGTGGCCAGCACCTACATCTCTTTGTGCCCCAGGCTTCTAGGACCCCTTGGCTTGCCCATGTATAGAACCCAAAGCACTTGTATACTCACATGACCAGGGCAGCCCTCAGCTAATGCCTGATGGGTTCTGGGGAGGGAGATGCAAATATCCCAGCTCCTATGTCCCTGATCTGGAAGCCTCTGGGTGTGATCATCACTGGCCCCAGCTCCCTGCGGGACTGACCGAATGTTCCTGCTGGAGCCCTTGGTTGACTTCTTCCCTTGGAGTCTCACCTGCTCCTTGATCAGATTTTCCTAGAGCTCGTTCCCTATAAGTAACTTTTACATGAAGCCTCACTTCAGGGTGTTTCTGAGGGATCTAATAACAGGAGCCCAAAATAAAACTGAGTTTAGAGAAAAAAATTTCAGTTCTATTTTCATGCCTGCCTGAGTTTATAGACTGAGAGTTTAACAGGCTGCTCTTATTAATGAACATCATAATAAAGCTACTTCCTTTTAGCACTTGTGTATTTCCATAGTGACCTCGTAAAAACCATGAGTCAGATCCCATTGTTATCTCCATTTTACAGATTTCAAGAGGTTTAATAATTCTCAGTCCAAGGGCTACAGAAAAAGTCTTACACACAACCCCTGCCTTTGGGGAACATTCAGGATGTGTAGAACCATGGGATCTAAGCTTGCATCTGGCCAAAGTCTCACTCTCTAGGCAGGAGAGCTAAGGGAATTCAGAGACATAGTTACTAAGCTGGTGTGCCCCAAGTGTCTCTTCCCAGGCAGTTCTGGGCCAGGAGACCTGAGACGGGTTGACCTCCCAGGCATCCCTTGTAGCAGAAGGAACAGAGCACATACTTGGAGCATAAGAGCCCTGGGTTCAAATCCCAGCTTCAGCAACTGCCTTCCTGCTATATGGCCTTGGGCAGATCCTATTACCTCTCTGAGCCTCTGTTTTCTCATTTGCAAAGTGGTGTAAATAATTATTAAAAATGTAGGTTCCCTGGATATTGGTTCAAGGACCTGTGTGTGGGTTGCTGACATGAGCAATCTTAAAAAAAAATATTCCTGGCTTGGCACCTGTAGCTCAGCGACTAGGGTGCCAGCCGCGTACACCAGAGCTGGCAGGTTCTAATCCAGCCTGAGCCTGCCAAACAACAATGACAACTACAACTAAAAAATAGCTGGGCGTTGTGGCAGGTGTCTATAGTCCCAGTTACTCGGGAGGCTGAGGCAAGAGAATTGCTTAAGCCCAAGAGTTTGATGTTGCTGTGAGCTGTGATGCTATGGCATTATACCAAGGGCCACTGCTTGAGACTCTGTCTCAAAAAAAATTCCCCACCAAAGGGTGGTAATGAGTGGAATTTATTTTGAAATGTATCAATAAAAGAAAAGTGGGCACATTTTTTCTAACACCACAGAAAAGTGATAAAGCAAGAAAAATAAAATGGAAGAAGTAGAATCTAGTGGTGGATAAAATTCTTTCCACTTAGGTATAGGTTTGAAACCTTTATAATAAGATATTGAGGAGAGAAATCTCCCAACAAGTGTCTCTTGCCCAATGTAACTGGTTCCTGTCTGCTTCTTTGATGAGTTGCTCTGATGCCCAAAACAACCCAAAGCAAAAAGAGGTGAGAGAGTAAGGCAAACCAGGGATATTTCTCTTTCCAGGATTCCCTGTCTCAGGCATTTCAGTCTTCTCTTTGCACTTTCCTTTTGTTTGGGAGGTGTCAGATCAAGAGACCATGTCCCCAGCCAGGTTCTCAGCTGAGAAGTCTAGCTTTGATAATAAGATAGGGGGAGCAGGCTACAGGTACCGAGGCAGGGACAGAGATGGATACTATTGGGTGCAAGATGTATATCACAGCCACCAGATGTGACTTCACGGGGGGGGGGCACTTGATATTTCCCAGTGCTTTGGAAATCACTCCCATTCATCACCCTTTATGCTTCTGATTCATCTCGCAGGCAAGACAAGTCATCTTACACTGAAGCAAGAAAGATTCCTTTTATAGCCCTTTGAATCAGTGGGCTGTTTATTCTCTCTCTACAAAGGCTTCTGTCAGCTCATTCAGGATCTGTCCTAAAGTGCTTCCCTCCAGCAGACAAGGCCACAAGCCACAAACCTCATTGGTAATTCACCCAGGCTCAGAGAGATGGCCACACCATAGTCAAAATAATAGGGGTCATGAAGAACAAGGTACCTTTTCCTCAAAGGTATCTAGGAAACAAGAGGACCCTGGGCATCAGTCAAGAGCTAGAGAGCAGAAAAGTTTATTTATTCCCGTTAACTTGACTTCTTTGTAGAGTTTAATGCCCAACACATCCAGATACTGTCTCAATCTTTAGCATAAAGCCTGACCTGTTGTAAATATTCAATACATATTTGAATGAGCAGATGAGTGGACAGTACACATTTGCTTCATGGATTGATAACATAATACAAGGCATCATTTATTAAATAAATGGTATACTAAGTTATAGAAGACTGTTTACAAAAATAGTTCCAACTATTCCCCTCCATGTGGCCACACTCCTTTGCAAAACTTTGCATCCCTGTACATTAACAGATGGAGTCAATTTTCCTACCCCTGAACAGTCAACAGGATATGACAGAAGTGACTGTGTGCTAGTTCCAATCCTAAACTTCAAACAGCCTGTGTGTGTTCCCCCATTGTCTTGGAACACTAGCCCACTGGAAGACAAGAAATGAAGCAGGGCAGAGACAAGGTGTTCTAGCTGGGCCATCCTAGATCAGCTGGGCCCCAGCCAACCCACCAATGGAAAGGAGGGAGCAGCGCATGTAAGCCGTGCTGACATCGGCTGAGACTAGAAGCACTCAGGTGAACTCGACCCAAATTGCCAACCCTCAGCATTGTTGTTCTAAGACGCTAAACATTAGAGTTCTTTTTTTTTTTTTTTTAAACCACAAATGCTGACTGATACACAGGTAATATCATTTAACCATTACAAACAGCCCTCCAAAGTAAGTGTGACGTATCCAATTATCTGTCTTCCAAAACACTCAATATATACTGATAACATTTGTTCTCTTCTATCTCATGTCTCTTGTAACTGCAGAAGTCAAATGTGACTTGAGGATTATAATGTTAATACACTTTTTTTCCTGGCACATCCTGTACGTTCCTTCTTTATTCCACAAGTGGAGAGTTTTGGCTAGGACATTGCTGCCCAGCCAGGAACTACATTTCTCAGCTCTCTTTGAAGCTATGCATGGTAATGTGAGTGCCATCTTACCAAGAATCGAAGAGTGGACATGGTTTGCTAATTCTATCCCAATGACTTAAGAGAAAAGCTCTAGCTTTGAAATTTTGCTGCATTCCCTTTCCAGCTGACTGGATGAGGGGAGCTAGAATGACTGTGTGTTGGAAACAGCAGAGTCCATTAGTCTGAGTCCCTGAATGTTCCTCAGAGGGGGAATACTCTAGGCTATATGAAGTCAAGAAATAAACTTCTAACTTGTCAAAGGCACTATGTTTTGGAGGCTGTTTGTTACAACAGCTAGCTAGTATTGTCCTAATGCAACAGGTATAAAGAGATTTCTTTTCTTTTTCTTTCTTTCTTTCTTTCTTTCTTT
>NW_003852433.1:5658848-5671473 GCF_000181295.1 Otolemur garnettii | reverse complement strand
TTTTTTTTTTTTTTTTTTTGAGACAAGGTCTTGCTTTGTCACCCAGGCTAGAGTGCAGTGGCATCAGTGTAGCTCACTGCAACCTCACACTCCTGGACTCAAGTGATTCTTCTGCTTCAGTCTCCCAAGTAACTGGGACTATAGGCGTTTACTACCACGACCTGCTAATTTTTCTACTTTTGGTAAAGATAAGGTCTCTCTCCTGCTCAAGCAGGTCTTGAACTCCTGACCTCAAACAATCCTCTTACCTCAGCCTCCCAAAGTGCTAAGATTACAGGTATGAGGCACCTCACCACCCTGCAACAGAGAATTTTATTTCCATTCTACATGGGAGGAAGCAGAGGCTCATGGAGGCCTTTAAATGCACATGACTGGCCTTTAAATGACTGTATTGCAGGTATGAGCCATCTCACCACCCTGCAATAGAGAATTTTATTTCCATTCTATAGGGGAGGAAGCAGAGGCTCATGGAGGCCTTTAAAGGCACATGACTGGCCTTTAAATGACTGTATTACAGAATAGTAGCCACTAACCACATGTGGCTATTGAAATTTAAATTAATTAAAATTAAAATGAATAAAAACCTACTTCCTCAGTCCACTAACCACATTTCAAGTGTTCAACAGCCACATGTGGCTAGTGGCTACCTATTAGACAGCAGAAGTAAGGACGTTTCCATCATCACAGGATGTTGTATCAGGGACCAGTGGCAGAACCAAGATTCTAACTGAGGTCTGAGTGCCTTCAATGCTTTGGTTGTCTGCCTCCCTCCTGCTATGCAGAGTTCTTTTCAAGAGTTGCTCCCCTGGTGCACGTACACGTTTGTTTATAGATCATTATTATCTATTTGTCAGAGAGGCTTGGGGGAAGTGAAGACTTCTAATTAAAGGATGACAGCAGCTGGCAAGACAGTCAATGAGAAAAAAAAAGTCATCTTTAAAATGTTCACACTAACGTGGGATCTCACCTGTGGTGCATATTGCAAGGGTACATGTCAAATCTATTAAGAGTAGAGTATAAATGTCTTAACACAAAAATTAAGTGAGGTGAAGGCTATGTTAACCAGTTTGATGTAAGTATTCCAAATTGTATGTAAAATCAACACATTGTACCCCATAAATGCATGAATGTACAGTTATGATTTAATAAAAAATTAAGAGAAAAATAAACAAACAAAAAAGAAAGTATCTCTTGAGTTGCCAAAGTTGGACATGAAACAATATAGAAGTTTCTACCTCCTGTAAAGGAGGGTGACCCACCCTAGATAAGATTAACTGTTCATTTAAAAAAAGACCTGTATTGCAGGATAGTAGCCACTAACCACATGTGGCTACTGAAATTTATAGGTGACTCATTGATCTATTGGAGATGTTCAGAGTTGAAAAAAGTCGCAGGGCTGCCAAGCACTACTGTATATGTTCCTCACATTGGTCGAGCTGGGGGAGATATTAGAATGAAGAGCATGGGGTGACCAGCTAATAAAGAGAAAACCCCTGGGACAATGTCCCAAAGGAAAGTTGGGCATGGTGATGTGGCTGGCAGTGTCTTCCAGACACAGGTCAGCCTCGCACTGAGCACATGGGCTCTCCTTATTTCTCCTCTCAATTCTCAGGATGATCAAGATAGAAACTAAGGATGATCCAGATGGAAACTATATTCACGTGCTTTACAGATATTGGCCAAGTACCTACTGTGCACCAGCCAATGTTCTGGGTACTGTGGGGATACAGAAGTGAGGGCAGGGTCTTTGCCCTCAAAAAGGTCGTCTAGTTGGGAAGAAAGAGAAATACACAGAACAGTGTAAAAGAGGGTGATCATTCCTCCAACCCAGAGGAAGGTGTGGAGTGGGGACTATGAGGGCACAAAGGAAGGTAACTGTAATATGCTGAATTGCACCCCCCCCAATTCATATGTTGAAGTCTTAACTCCCAGGACCTCAGATTGTGGCTGCATTTAAAGACAGGGCCTTTAAAGAGATGAGTAAGGTAAAATGGGGTCATAATCCAATATAACTGGTGTCCCTGCAAGAAGAGGATATTAGGACACAGAGAACACAGGGAGGACACAACAAGGGGGTGGCCACCTGAAGGTCAAGGAAAGAACCTCAATCACTAACACCTTGACTGTGGACTTCTACTCTCCAGAACTGTGGGGAAATAAATGTCTGTTGTTGAAGCCCCCTGTCTGTGGTATTCTGTTATGGCAGCTCTAGAAAACTAATTCAGTTTGGAGTAGAGGACAGGTCAGAGAAGGCTTCCTTTAAGGGGTGATTGTTGAAGCTCAGTGTGAATAGGGAAGCCTAACAAAGCAAGTGGCTAAGGGAGGTCCAGGATTCCAGGCAATAGCATGTGAAGCATCCCAGAGGAGCTTGTGAGTCAAATTAGGGAATTTGGTCTATATCCTGGAGGCAGTGGGGAGTCACTAGGAGGATAAAGCAGAGGCAAGGTATGACCAAGCTTTATTTTCTTCCCTTCCCTCTCCTCCTCCTCCTCCTCCTCCTCCTCTTCTTCTTCTTCTTCCTCTCTCTCTCCTCTCACTCACTTTCTTGCTTCCATAGAGTGCCATGGCATTATAGCTCACAGCAACCTCAAACTCTTGGGCTCAAACAATCCTTATGTCTCAGCCCCCTAATAGGCACCAGCCACAATGCCCAGCTATTTTTTTAGCGACAAGACCTCACTCTTGCTCAGGCTGGTCTCGAACTTATGAGCTCAAGTGATCCACCCACCTCAGCCTCCAGGCCTCATTTTCTAAAGGTCACCTCGAGTGCACCCATATGATGGATTTCAGGGGTAAGATGAGAGTGTGGGATAGGCTGGGCAGTGGTCTAGACTGGAGGTGGCAGAGGCTTGGACTAAGGCAGCAGCAGTAGGAAGGAAGAGTTCAGGATACAGAGATATTTAGGGAGACAGATGTTGAAGATGGATTGACATGGTGGCTTAAAAGGACACAGGAAAATCCTTAATTTGGTCCCCAGTCATAGACCATGAGATAGGGATTCAAGAGAGAGAATTACATTTAGGAGGTAAAGATGGAGGTGGTGGGGGTGAGAGAGGAATAGAAAGCAACTGATAAAGGATAAGCTGTCTGGTCAACCACCAGCATGGGCAAGTAGAGCTTAATCCTGCTCGGGAGCTCTAGGGATGATACAGAACATTCCACGTGGGCAACAAGGGAGCTGGGGCCTCTACACATGGCTCCTGCCAGTATTAGCTGGAGGCTGCTTCTGGGAGGTGGGCATCAATTCTCCAGCACATCTGAGCCACCATATAGTGACAGAGTAGGCTCTAGTGACAAGAGAAGACTCAGACCACAAAATGCAGGAGCTGGTGGATGAAAGTCTGGTATGACCTGAAATTGCAAAGAGGAGAGAAATGCTTAGGGGATGGTGTCGGCCCCAGGAATCTAAGGTAAGGTGACCAGATGTCCCACTTTTGGCGGGACAGTCCCAATTTTTAACAATTTGTCCCGTGTCCCGCAGAGTTTTTAAAAAGTCCTGATTTTTGGAAAGAATGCATGACAAACTAGGGAACAGGGGGAGAATGGGAAGGGAATATACAGTTTTCAGCTGCTGAAAAGGTTAATGTAAGTCCATTTGGGAATGAAAAGGTTAATGTAACTTCAGTTGAAACGAAAAGGCTAATGTAAACTCCCTACTCCCCTCCTGGGCAAGGTCGCCCAGGTGGAATCAGTATCAGGAGACTGCTTCCTCTCTTGCTTCTAGGCAAGGACAATTAGCTCAGAAGGAGCCAAACTGTCCAGAACAAACAAGTAGACCCCTCCTTCTCTAGAGTAAGGTGACCAGACACCCCGCTTTTGGCAAGCTAGTCCTGATTTTTAACAATTTGTCCCGCGTCCTGCAGCATTTTAAAAAAGTCCCGATTTTTGGAAAGAACGCATGACAAGCTAGGAAACTAGGGAGAACAGGAAGGGAATATACGGTTTTCAGCTGCCATGTGGCTATTTCGCCAGGATATGAGTTCTATATTATTTTTGTTAATTTTATGTTAAACTTTAATAATAAAAAATAATTGTTGAGAACTGATTATTGAGAACTGCTTATCAAAGTTTGCATTGTTGTCAGGCCCCGCCCCCCAGGTCTCAGTCCCACCCCCCGACCCCCGTCAATGGTGTCCCGCTTTACCAATGTTAAAATCTGGTCACCTTATCTAAGGTGTCCCAGCATCCCAGCGCAGGTATCCAAATTCAGTACTTTATGTACTGAACGGGCTACAGGAAGAGGAAGGAGAAGAGGAGGAGATTATTTTAGACCTGGCTGCCTATGCTGGTCCCATTGGGCAGCTGTGACAGGGGGCTGGAGGACCATGGAGAGCTCCATGCTATGAAGCCAATGGAGGAGGTGATGGTGCATGGCTGAAGCCGTAGGAGAGGATGCAATGGCCCCGAGGGAACACCCAGCGTGAAGAGGTCTGGGTCCCCAGGACTGAGCCCTGAACAACACCCATCCAACACTCGAGTCGTGAAACTCCACCTCTGCTCCTATGTAGCTCAGGCTGCTGAGACCATTCATTAAGTAAGCTGTAGATAAAATCTCAGGGCAGCACAGAGGAAAGAGATTACTAAGAAGAAGTATCTGAATTAAGGAAATAATTCTCTAGCATTTTTTAATTAAAATCTTCAACCCAAGAAGCTTGTTAATTTCAGCTGCGGCAAGTGGTTCTGGAGCCACACGGCATCCCGCTGCCTGCGCTGGGGCTGAAGTGGCTGCCTCTGATTTCCCTAATTTGTGAGGTACTCGCGCTTTGGGTTGGAAGCGGGTGATTACAGCCAGATGGGAAGCCAGCCCCTCCAGAAGCAGATTCCTGTTGAATTTTTGCAGCCAGCAGAAGGCTGGAGGAAACCCTGAGACCTTTCTTGCTCTCACAGCCCCCACTAACTCCCTCCTTGGGTTAGACGCATTTGAAGGGCAAATGAGGAAAATCTCAGCTGCAGTGTGATTGACAAAGAGACTATCAAGGCAGGCCGAGCACACCCCACTGCGTGAATAAATAAGCAATGTTAATTTCTGATTAGCTCCATGGATAGGTTAATAAGAGCGGCTAATATTTACCATGTTCTTTCCACGTGCCAAGCATTCATTGTGCTATTTGCTTTCATTATTTCATGTCATTCTCACAATAAGCCTGTATGTTGGGCAACATTGTTGTCCCTATTTTATTAATCATGAAACTGAGGCTTAGAGACCTATAGCAACTTGTGTAAGGTCCCACAGCTAGCAAGTGGCAAAGCCAGCATTTCAGATTCCAAATAGAATAGTACACAAAAGCAACACTTGTGAACAAAAGCAGAAACATGGAATCTGGAGATACATAAACTAGTATGGAGTCACTTGCCTACCTACAACATGCTCAGTAAATGCTGTTCCTATTACAACAAGGATTCCATACACCAATGGGCTTTTAGGATTATCATCTCAGAGAGCCACATTCAAGGATACTTATCCCAGCCTTATTTATTCATAACTGTGAAAAGTTTTGGAACCAATCTAGATGTATAGAGATAAAGTATTGGCATGTTATGGGAATCCATACAGTGTAATAGAATGTATGTATTAAAAATCACGTGTAAGCTGGGGCAGTAGCTCATACTGGTAATCCTAGCACTCTGGGAGGCCAGGCAGGGAGATTCAATTGAGGTCAGGAGTTTGAGACCAGCCTGCACAAGAGCAAGACCCTGTCTCTAATAAAAATAGAAGAATTAGCCAGGTGCAGTGAGTTACTAGGGAGACTGAGGCAGGAGGATCCCTAGAACCCAGGAGTTTGAGGTTGCTGTGAACTAGGATGACACCACTCCACTCTAGCCCAGGCAACAAAGCAAGACTGTCTCCAAAAGGAAAAAAAAATCCTATGTAGACAAATGATTAATGGCATGGAAAGATGTTCAGAATATATAATTAGGCTTCAGAGTTCTTTTAGAGCCGGATACCAACCATGTGATCTCTTTTGTATAAAAATTATTTGAAAAATAATGTATGTGTTTATAGATTTGCATATACATATATTTGAAGACTGAAAAGGAAGACACTAAAAGTTTTCTCTCAACGTTGCGATCATGAATGATTTAGTTTTCTTCTATGTGCCATTTTGTATTTTCTACAATTAGCACATGTTCTATAGTAATGAGGAAAAAATACATATATTTATGTTTTAACTTCAACATACCCTGATTTATGGATGTAATATCCTATTTCATCTTTCTGAATAGATTAATCACGTTTAGTTTGCCATCTGTTTGTTCTATGATCTCTATTTACTTATAGATTCATTTTTCTTTTCCAGGGGTAGATTCTTTTTTAAAATACTTAGAGATTCTGGGGTTACGCTAGTCTTTGTATTTGAGGCGCAGTCTGTTTGCTAGTGTTTCTCTGTCATCTGCATTTGAAGAGTGCGGGGGCGGGGGGGGTAAGACACGCTGCCACGCGGTGGGGAAATCTCAGCCATTTGTCTTCTGCTGTGGGAGGTTCCATCATCTGGGGTCAAGGGCAACCTGAGCCCCAGCCTGCACGTCATTCTTGGTGTGTACACTTCTGCTGACCCCAAGCAAGGAGGTAAAGGACTCAAACAACCTACAAAGGATTATCCGTTGTCATCCCAGATCCCTGTGTACTCTGAGCTGAAGGCTGGGTTCAGGGCTGTGATTTTCTCTAAAGTTCCCTCTCCATAGATCAGATAACATCTAAATTAAATCTTTCAGAAGTTCTTCAGAATGTCTGGTCCATGAACAACACTCTCATTGCCCCACAAAGTTGTAGATGGATTAGAATTTAAAATTACCTTTTCTCTTATTTTTATGGGATTTGGGTCATGAGGGAAGGAAATTCACATAAGTCCTCCATCTTGATCCGTTCCCTAAATGCTTAAAATTATGTTTAAGTTGGCTCTGCAGACGCTGCTGCTTCCTATAGTTGCCTGGTATCAGCCATGGTCAATCCCAGCCATGTTCTTCCATATTGCTGCCGATCATGAGCCCTTGGGCCGCATCTCCTTTGAGGACCTGGAAACCTAATCCTTAAAGCTGTGTTAACAGATTAGAGCTGTTTGCAGACAAAGTTTGAACGATAGCAGGAAACTTTTGTACTCTGAGCACTGGAGAAAAAGGATTTGATTATAAGGGTTCCTGCTTTCACAGAATTATTCTAGGGTTTACATGCCAGGGTGGGGACTTCGCACACCCTAATGGCACTGGTGGCAAGTCTAGCTACAGGGAGAAATTTGAAGATGAGAACTTCATCCTGAAGCATACAGGTTCTGGCATCTTGTCCATGGCAAATGCTGGACCCAACATGAACGGTTCCCTGTTTTTCATCTGCACTATCAAGACTGAGTGGTTGGATGGCAAGCATGTGGGCTTTGGCAAGGAGAAAGAAGGCATGAATGTTGTGGAAGCCATGGAGTGCTTTGGGTCCAAGACTGGCAAGACCAGCAAGAAGATCACCATTACCGACTGTGGACAGCTGTAATAAATTTGACTTAATGTTTCAACCACCAAACCGTTCCTTGGGTAGCTCAGGAGAGCCCCCTTCTACCCCATTTGCTCACAATATCCTGTGCTCTCTGTGCTCTCCCTGCAATTATTTGAGTTGCATATTTTCCTTATTCTTCTCCATGTCTAGCTGGATCGCAGAGTTAAGTTTATGATCACAAAATAAAAACTAAATAATAAAAAAGAATTTTTAAGTTAAACCATAATTAGAAATAAAAATAATTTTTAAGGATATTATCTATCTTCTTGGGAGAATTAAGGAAGTTGCAGTCAGCAAAGAAAAAAAATTGCTTAAACCTTAAAGCATTATTTGCTGTTCTTATTACACTCATATATTTCATGCAAAATAGGACCAAGAGGAAGCAGGCAAGGGAGAAGTAAAAGGAACTGGGGGCCGGGCACAGTGGCTCACACCTGCAACCCTAGCATTCTGGGAGGCCAAGCTGGGTAGATTGCCTGAACTCAGGAGTTTGAGACCAGTCTGAGCAAGAGTGAAACCCCCATCTCTGTTAAACATAGAAAAACTAGCCTGGCTTGGTGGGAGCCTATAATCCCAGCTGCTTGGAAGGCTGAGGTAAGAGGCTCCCTTGAGCCCTGGAGTTGAGGTTGCTCTGAGCTGCAATGCCACAGCACTCTACCAAGGGCAACTTTGTCTCTCTTAAAAAAAAAAAAAAAAAGAAAAAAGAAAAGAAACTGGGACGGCTGGCCCATTCAGTGGTTTCTGTTGTTGATTGTGTAGAAGCTGGTAACAAAGCTGTATGGGTTGACAGCCTCCAGGGCAGAACCCCCAGCCTCGTCCAACCTCCTCCTCTTACATATGGGGAAAGTGAGGCTTTGGGAAGTTAAGTAGTTCCTCATATCCAACAGCCAGGTCTCAGAACTTGAACCGAGGTGCTAGATAGGTGATGCCACAGACACACAGAGTTTCCTAAGCAGGCTCCACAACATGGATTAAGGACCACGACCGATGGCACTGGTGGCAAGTCTATCTACAGGGAGAAATTTGAAGATGAGAACTTCGTCCTGAAGCATACAGGTCCTGGCATCTTGTTCATAGCAAAGCTGGACCCAACACGAACAGTTTCCAGTTTTTCCGAGATGAAAGACACATCTATAAGAAGAGGACATGCCAGCTAGGGATTAAGAGCTTGGATTCCCAAGTCCTGGGTTTGAATCCTGACCCCACAATACCTCTTAGAAATTAAAGGTTTTTAAACTATAAAATGGAGATAATCATACCATCTCCCTTTTGAGGAAACCAGGAGGACAGTGGCTTTCTTCATGCTTCGTGTTCTTCCTGATGCCCAGCCAGTGCCCCCCAAATGTTCAGTATTAGCGTATTCATCTATTCTATAAGATAGCATTTACTGGCCACCTACTAGCTGTCAGGCAATGTTCTGGGCCCAGGGGAGAGTCCAGAACTAAAAGGAAAAGTCCCTGTGCTCCTGGACCTTCCATTCTGGACGGGAGAGAGGCACTAAACAAGCAAATAAAAAGAAATACCAGCTGGGGGGAACCTTTAAGGAGAATGAGATAAGGTGGTGTGATAAAAGCTGAGTAGCAACTCTTGATTGAGGGTCAGAGAGAGCTGCTAACAAAGAAGAGGTGAAGGGAGGACATCCTAGGGGAATGGCTGTGCAAAGGCCCTGTGACAGGAATTGTGGAGGAAGTGGGGGCCATAATGGAGCAAAGTGGGTGACAGGGGCAACCAGCCAAAGTGAGGACCAAGAGGCTGGTGAAGTCTAGTCTGCTGGGCTTTATGAACCAAGGTTAGAAGACTGAATCTTAATTCAAAGACCTCTAGAAGTCATTGTAGGATTTCAAGCAAGGGGCAATGGCAATGTTACCTTCTTTAGGTTATTCTAGCTATTGATTGACTTGGTGTATCCGCCTGTGTCCTGTAAACTCTGAAGGCAGAAATCAAGCCTAATTCATCTTTACAACCTCCTCTCTCCTGGTCCTAAGAAACTACCCTGGGCTGCTACAAATATTTGTTGAGTGACTAAAGAAACAAAGAAAAGATGGATGGACCTGTTTTCCTTAAATTTGTCTTAAACCTCCTCCTGGTTCTGCCACATAGTCTCAGAGGGAAAGGAGTGTCAACCTGGCTTGCATTCTCTCGTCTCTTTGAGACAAGCCCTGGGGTTGGTGCAAGGAGATTCTTCCCTCCAACAGCAGGAGATGGATGAGTAGGCTCTGCAACCCTCCTGTGTGAGATCCTCCGTGACCGAGGGCTGAGAGTGATGATTGGAAGCAGGGCGGTGGGAGAAATGACCAGCCATTTGTTATCAGCAGTGGAGGAGCTGGCAACTTGGCAAAAGATAAATCGGGCCCCTGGAATTCTAAACGAGCCTATTTCCCTGGGTGAAATCACCAGGGTTCAAGCCCAGCCCAGATGTGTGGCCCTGGGAGCAATGCAGAGAGACTCTGGTCCTCAAGCTGCAGCCAATGCAGAATTCAGTCATTCTGACTTCAGGACGAAGGAAATACCCGGCTCCCTGCTAGACCCTTCTCGCTCTTGTTCTCTCCCTTTCCAGCTCTCTCTCTGTTGCAATCTCTCCCCTACACACACACACACACACACACACACACACACGCATTTTCCATCATTGTTCATACTGCCTCTTGGGGTTCTGACATCTACCTTCTGTCACTTGATGCTAATGCAGGGATGACACTGAAGTTTCATCCGCCTGCTGGTTCAGATTGACAAGTAGTGGCTGCCTGTGTTAAGAAGGCTCCTGAGGTTTCATTAGGGAGCTCAGACGGAGAGAAGCTGTGACTGATTGACTCATGAGTGACCTCTTTCAGGACATCCGATGGGGAGGATGAAGATTTAGTATCAAAAACATTTCATTCTTATTTTAAGCCCTAGAAACTACAATGTCCTACAGAGAGAAAAAGGGATAAAAACTTTCTTTTCTACAATGCATGTGATTTGGTTTTAATTTTGCCTCAGAGGAATAATAATAATATCCATCATAACCAAGTGCTTAAAATGCGCCAGTCCTGGAGCTAAGTGCTTTACATATATTATCTTATTTAATCTATTTTACTACCATAAGGATATGTTGAAACTATTTGACACATGAGTAAACCCAGGCATAGAAAGATGAAAGGACTTGCCTAAGGACCCTGGTAAGTGATGGGGGCCAGGATTTATTTGATCCCAGCTCTGTCTGTCTCCAGTTGCATAAAGATTCCTTGGCCTCCTTCAGCACCTTGCACCTGCATTTTAAAATCCTACCCTCACCAGAAGCTCTCTCCTGTAGTCAGCCTATATTCCCTTTCTGCAACAAAACCACTGCCCCTTTTAGAGCTCCGTAATCTAAATTCAAAATCTGAGAGACCCTGGAGCTTGGCCACTCAGTAGAGTGCCCACTTGTCACATGTGGCCAAATCTGAATTGAGCTTTGCTGTTAAGTTTAAAACATGTGAAATACACATCAATTTAAAAGATGCTGTAGCAGAAGAATGTAAATACAGCCCTGACCATGTTTTATGTTGATTACACATTGAAATTACAATACCTGTAGTACAGTGGGTTACAGAAAATCTATTATAAAAATAATTTCACCTGTTTCTCTTCCCCTTTTGTTAATGTGACTATGAGAAACTTGAAGGTTACACACGTGCCTTGCATTTGTGGCTCATGGAATGTTTCTACTGGATGGCTTGGCTCTTGAGATCAGATACTCATCCCAATCTTATTATTTTTAACAGGTAAGGAAATTGCCCACCTGAGAGGAAGAGTGACCGGCCTAGAGCCACATCACTTTTGACAGCATATAAAAGACCACATTCTAGTTTACTTGTCCCAAATCCTATACCCTTTTCTTCCTTAGTGGAAGAGCAGCTGGCTGGAAGCTTTTTTTTTAACCCCTTTCAAACATACTTTCACTCTAGAGGAAAAAATGAATTTAGACCAAATAAGAAAACAGTCATTTTTCTTCTCTTAGAATATGAGAGGGTTGTGCCCAGTGGTGGTCATGATGCCGGGATTGCCTTAGGCTGGAGGTTCCCCGGGAAACCAAGTGTTTCTGATGTGCCTCACCCACATAGAAAGATGTCCTAGTTGTGCCTCCTGCTGGGAACCTGGTCACATCCACAGTAAGTATGTTCCTAGAGACAGCAGCCTACACAGATCCTTTCCTGGGCTCAGGGAGCCGGGGAAATGTGGAACTTCAGTGCCTTCTACATGGCCCTGCAGGTAGCTGCCATTCCTGCCAGTGCTGAGAGCCGTAAGCCACGGCAGTTTGATGCCGTGATCCTATTACCTTCCAAATCCTTTCCTCTGGCTCCTTCCTCTCAGCTCTTCTATAACTGGACTGCACAGCAAAAAGCCTACAAGATTTCCACACCCTGAGTCTGGCAAATGCTTTGAGATTCCATTCAGGCAGCAGAGTTCTAGTCCTAAAATTTGGATCTCACCACCATCCACCCACTAAAAACATCCTCCGTGGCTCCCTCTACTACCAAGTTGAAGTTCATGTGCTTCAGCTGAACCAGGCCCCTCAGGAGTGCTCTCCACAGCTCCAGACTGTAGCAGACACTGTCAGTTCAGCACATACCTCCCTTATTTCAGCGTGCTTCAGACAACACATGCCACTATGTGTAGCCCTCTGCCTGAGAGCGTTCCTTGAACCTCAGAAGTGCTGGAGAATTAACATATTGGAGGAACAGCCCTCAACCAATGACTTAGGGGAGGTGGCACATATATATCCCAGCTCCCTTGTCCCTCAGCGGGAATGTCCCAGTAAGTCCTCTGGGACTAAGCTCCAGCTGCCCTTCCTGTATGGGCTGCCCTTGGTTTCTTAGGTCAGTTTCCCAGTCTCCTTCCTCTGCTTCCCTGAGTAAAAACTTTGCACTGTCATCCTTATCACAGGATTGGTTTTGGGGGGAACCTACTTAGGATACCTCCCAAACACAGCTTCTTTTGCCCTCCTCCTGATTTCCCTTGGGAATGGGGATTTACTGCCCGGCCTCCCCTGTATTATGTAGCAACCATATGGAATGGTTGGTGCTGATCCTACCTGGCTCTGGGGTGGGGTGGTTCAAGCCAATCAATAAATCCTATCCTCTCCGCCGCCCCCACCCCTGCCATAGAAACTGGTCAAAAAAA
>NW_003852433.1:5613142-5658766 GCF_000181295.1 Otolemur garnettii | reverse complement strand
TATATGTAAGGAAAGTTATCTCCCCAGGAAAGATTCTGACAGAGCTTTCTTATTACTGATTGATTGATTCATTGATTTATAGATGGGGGTCTCTCTGTTGCCCAGGCTGGAGTACAGTAGCACAAGCACTGCAAGTAGTTACAGCTCACTGTAACCTTGAACTCCTGGGTCCAGACAGTCTTCCCACCTCAGCCTCCAGAGTAGCTCGGACTATAGGACTGTGCCCCCTTGCCAACTATTGTTCTTTGTTTGTTTTGATTTTTGTTTTTTGCTAGAGATGCTATGTTGCCCAGTCTGGTCTTAAACTCCTGGCTTTGAGTGACCCTGCTGCCTCATCTCCCAAAGTGCTGGGATTACAGGTATGAGCCCTTGCACCCAGCCTTGACCAATCTCGTTTGACCACAAGGGAAGAGAGTCTTCCGAGTAAGCTGACACAGGTAAAGCAGAGAGAGAACCTTAGTGGAGGTGGAGTAGAGAGGTGGGGATGTGATCACTGATGATAATGCCAAGCTACCAGATCCAAGTTTGCCTGGGTCCACCCTCCACTTCTGGACTTTTTGGTTATGGTAAACCCAAACATTTCTTCGATTTTAAGTAAATTTTACACCTGTAAGAGCAATGTCATCTTCCTGTTGTCCCCACTTTGAGGTGACCTGAGGTGCTCAGTCAAGCCCCAAATAGCTGGTTTTGGGGCCCCTCCACTGCTCCCATGCCTTTCTTGAATTTCTAGGGGTCTTCTCAGGATTAGTGAGGGCCCCACTCTCACAGAGTGGACAAATAAGATGGCACAAAACCCAAGAGCCTCGATGCCATTTACCCTGTGGTAGGGGAAGCAGAGAAGGTCTGGAGGCCCTGGCAGGGGTTGATTCCCTGTACATGATGGACCTCCAGGCTAGGCAAGCCATCCCCAGGCCACTGGGCTAGACCTTCCAAGGCTGAGATTAAATGCTGTCCCTGGCTTGGCACCCATAGCTCAGCAGTTAGGGAGCCAGCCACATTCACCAAGGCTGGTGGGTTCGAACCTTGCCTGACTCTGCTAAACAAACAAACAATAACAACAAAAATAGCTGGGTGTTGTGGCAGGTGCCTGTAGTCCCAGCTACTTGGCAGGCTGAGGCAAGAGAATTGCTTGAGCCCAAGAGTTTGAGGTTGCTGTGAGCTGTGACACCACAGCACTCTACTGAGGGTGACATAATGAGACTCTGTCTCAAAAAAAAAGGAGAGAGGTCTGGTTCTCTCCTTCCTATTGACCACTACAGTGACCCTCTCAGGAATGGAACATATGCTTTCAAGTCCCCAGCCTCCAGCCCCTTCCTCTTGCCCTGGCCCTGGGTCCCTGCCTTGTCCATTTTTAGGCTCATGGTAAAAATATGTAATGGCACATCAGAAAGATAGTGTTGAAAAGCTGCAGAACACCAGGGAGGGCCCAGTCTCTGGAAAATGAAAGTGAGTTGCCTTTCCCTGAAGGGGAGAAGGAATATTTATTTTTCTCCTGGGAGGGGAGGTCACTTTCAAGCCTGAAGGCCAATGCCAATGCTAGAGGGAGTGGATAGGTTACTACATACTGAGCGACAATCTAACCTTAAATTACAAGATAGACTGGGACCACTCAAAGGCCACCATCTTATATCTTGGCTCCTAGAAGCCTGTGTGCTCTTGGAGGAAAGGAGTGGTATATCCAGCTCTGTATATACCCAACACTAAGCTTTGTTCATGGCTCTTATTAGACTAGAGCTATATGCAAACAGTCTAGAACCAGAAAAGAACATTCTTTCTTACCTTTCTACCATTCCACACCCAATACCCTCCCTCATTTAAGCTCTGACCTTGAAATTCAAGGTTGCATTAAATACCCCTCCACCCTTATAGGAATGGAACATATCAAATCCAAACATTCAGATGGGCCCAAAAGGAGAAGTAGGAATCTACCATTAACAATTATTGGGCCCTTATGTAGACTGGACACTGCGCTAAATGTTTCACATGAATTATCTTCTTTGTTCCTTACAATATTCCTATAAGATGGTTACTCATTATAAAATGCTCATCTTATAATTTGGGAAAACTGAGAATCATAAAAGATGAAGTCCTATAGTTCAGGGTCATGCAACCGGCTATTGAGGATTCAAAACCAGGTAATCTGACTTTAGAACTTGCTCCATCATCCTGTACTCCACACTGGGTCCCCGTGGGTGATATAGAAACTGTTGGAAGACACACGTGGGAAATAAGGTATTTCTTCCTCTTGGAAAACTACATTACACAATATTTCCCAGCTGAAGCTCCAAGAGAGACTTTCTGCTGGAAGTAAAAATGATTCTGGTTTCCTTCAGGGAAAGCCAATATTTTTGATGTCATCAGAAAAGATAATGTATTTCTCTGTTCCATTTCAGACTCCTTCTATTTTGGTCATGTCCTTACCAAACATGAAGGATCTACTTCCCCTCCTTGGCTGTCTACTCTGAAGGCCACACTTACCGTTCTGTCTCATTCATCCATTCACAGGTCATTCCTGAGCACTTACCACAGGTCAGGCCTGTGTCAGGCACCATGTACCACAGGCAACATTTTATCTACAGGTCATCCCTCCACAGTCTAAAGGTTGTTGCTATATTTTCAGTTCTATTCACAAACCATCATCTTTTTTTTTTTTTTAATTGGGAGGATGTGCTGAGGGAGGAGTACCAAGATGTAGGTAGGAAACATTCTTGGTATAACCCTCAGAGTAGGGGTGAACTAAGCACAATGGACAGAGTACTACACTGCGGGAGGTCGGGCTCAGATACAGGAAACACCTTCGGGCCTCTCCTGGGCACCAGATGCCACTGGCTTGGTCATCAGTCATCAGCAATCAGAACAGAAGTGGGCATCTCTGTGTGAGGTAGCTCCCCCATATTCTCTGCCCTCCCCAACTGCTTTGCCTCTGGGCTCAGCAAAAAGCCTCCGCAGCAGAGTGCTAATGGCCTCTGGTTCACAGCAGTTGTGACTTTCAGGAATTTGGAGGGGAGGAGCTCCATTTTCAGAGACCACTGAGGTTGACCTTGTCCAGGCCAAGAGATGCAGCTCCGGATGGAACTGCATGTGGATTTAGTCCCAAATCGAGCAGCATCTTCCCAAGGCCTCTAATGGAGCTTCCTTTTGACCCTCAGGAAGTTATTCTGCTCCATTGGGCTTTAAAAGACAGAGAATAGGCTTGGTGCCTGTAGCACAGTGGTTACAGCACCAGCCACATACACCAAGACTGGCGGGTTCAAACCCGACCTGGGCCAGCTAAAAAACAATGACAACTGGCGGGTATTTGTAGTCCCAGCTGCTTGGGAGGCTGAGGCAAGAGAGCCCAAGAGTTTGAGGTTTTTGTGAACTGTGACATCATGGCACTCTACCAAGGGTGACATAGTGAGACTGTCTGGAAAAAAAAGAGAGAGAGAGAGATTCGAGGCTACTAATGCCCTCCTCATGGAGGTGCTGTAAGGACGAATTGTGACTGTGTACCTACAGCAAGTGGCTTGAAACTCAAAGTATCTGACAGCCAGCTGTGGCTTAGCCAGACAGCTCGCTCTCAGAGGGAAGCCCAGTACTCCCATGACAGTGTTCCATATCACGTGGCCCATTCCCTACTGAAAAATCATTTTGTAATGACATCAACATAAGGTGTTGATAAGTGGTACAACCGGGAAATTTTGTAATGACATCAACATAAGGTGTTGATAAGTGGTACAACCGGGAAACATAGGGGGCTCCAGAAGCACAGATGAGACATCTAGAAACCCAGCCTGTGAACACAGTGAACTATACATTCTGGAACCTGACAACATAGGTTCAAATCCTGGCTCTACCACAACCCAGTTGTGGGACAGGCCAAGTTTCTTGAACTATGCCTCAGTTTCTTCATCTTATAAGTGGGGACGATTAATAACTGCACCTACTGCATCAGGTTATTGGGTTTTTTTGCAGTTTTTGGCCGGGGCCAGGTTTGAACCTGCCACCTCTGGTACATGGGGTCAGCGCCCTACTCCTTGAGCCACAGGTGCTGCCCCTGCATCAGGTTATTGTGAGGGTTAAACAAATTAGCATATATATAGCACCACGATAGCTCACTGACAGCGCTCGTGTGTGTGTTCTGCTTATGATTGCATTCTGATGTGCTGTTTGATCTTGGGAAAATTCATATTACTCCTAAGGAAATTTTCATATTAGATATTCTTCTCCCAGAAGCCTCCCAAATTTCTTCATTTTGTGTATTTGCTATTTCCAGGAAAAGAAAGCAAATATCCCTTTGGAGACCACCAGAAGGGTTGGTACCATGATTAGAGCCACAGGATGATCAGGAAGAGCCTCGCAGAACCATCGAAGACAGTAAAAGGCCCAAGAGCCCATCAGTAGCTGAAGCAAGTTAAGGAGAAGAATCCACATTTGGGCCCAAAATTGTACCAGGCAGCAGTTTTGACAAGGGGCTAAGGATGTGCAGTGGAGAGAGAAACACAAATGACTTTGGTTTATGTCTTCTTCTAATTTTTATGTGTGCATTGGAATTAGCTTCCCTTTCTCCTCTCTCTTACTTGAAAAAAACTAACCTCTGAAAAGGAAGCTTAAAGTGTGCAAGACAGTGTCCACCATGTCACCCACATATATTTCCAGGGCTTGGTTCTGTTATTTCAAAGCGGTGCAATTATTTATTATACATGGTAATATATTTCTTTGTTCTCTATACCTTCTAAACCCTAAAGGAGAAAAAAATGCTGTAATAAAAACTTGTGTATTGCTTTCTTGAAGCTGAGAGGCTTTATTATTAGAAATTGTAGAATGGTTGGGGTTTGAGATGTTTTAATGAATCATTGCCTAATATTTCTTTTCTTGTGACATATATATGATTAGTAAATGATGTCTGCTCACTGATTAAGTTTGTTTATTCCCTAATTAGGTTTAAGATCAGCTGTCTTATGGTTATAGAAATAATTGTTTGATTAATGTGCGGGAATTTACATTTTCATTATGCTTCTGAATAAGTTCTGTCCCAATTAGCTGCAACGCCCCATGCTGATCTGGGGCACCAGAATTGCAATTTTCACCCATTAAGTAATAACTGTTAAATTGATTGGTGATAATTGGATGTAGATAGTAAATACATATTAGCAGAATTTAAATTATATAACAACTGATTCTTTCAATTTGCTTCCAAAGTTGCAAAGTCCTAGAGACGAACACCCACAGTTTGCATAGAACGGGGCCTCGCGTACTTACCAACGTTCTTTTTGATCCACAAATCCTATGAAGTTCCAAGAAGATCTCTAAAAACCAGCCAGCCTGCTGGAATTTTCTGTCTGAGTTTGTGAGTGATCGTCTCCCTCCATTTCTCCACAGGCACCACCTCCCTGCCTGTTACTTTAGTATTAACCCTTAATGCCTCCCACCCCATTGTCTGCTCTTAGATTTAAATGTGCTTTCTGGTGCCTGAGAGTCTTCAGAATACAGTTCCTCCTTCATACCCATCCATGTTGTTGAGCTTTCTAACAGAGACCCACTCAGGGATCTCAAGAAAAGAAGTAGAACTCATTAGAAGGACATGCAGGGCACGGAAGTAGAGGCAGGAAGTCCAGCTGGGAGAGTAGCTCGTGGCATCTCGACCCGTTTCTGTTTGTCTCCTGGCCTCCTCTTTGTCTCAGTCTCTCCATGTCTACCTTTGTTTCCGTTGCCGTTTTTCTCTCTCCTCCTTTGTGCATGTTTTTTCAAATCTCCTATCTCACCACCACCCAGTTTTGCAGTTTCTTCTCTCTCACAGGTGACAGTCACATAGCCTTGGTTTGCTGTGGTTCCACCCGAGTCTCGAGGTAGCCTTTCACCTTCACTCCTGGCCACCCTACCCCAGCCTATCATTTCCCTAATTTTCAATTATTCGTGGAATAACGCAGAGCTTAAGACTTTGTCATGTGCCAGACGTTCACCTGCCACCCATGTGTTATTCACCATAGACTTCTACCAGCTAGGCTGAATATTTAATATGCTTTTTTAAAAAGTCAATTCCTTGTAAAATTTAATACACTGTATCATAAGGGAACTTTTTATCAGTATCATCAATGGGAAGCCTGCATTTTCCTGCCATACATTAAAATAAAATCATAACAATCAAAAACTTTAAACATATCCTGTGTGCCCACCGAGGTGGTTTGTCACACCACGTGCTGTGAAGGGAATCTTGCCCTTTCGCAAACACTGGCCCAGCTCATGTCTGTGACCTCACCTGCAGGGTCCACACAGCGGGCTCCCCCAAGCTGGGCCATGTTTTTGTTAAGGGGGACTTTCCCTTCCTTTCTGCAGCCACCAGAGCTTCTACTCCAGCTCCCCAGCAGCCATGCTCAGCCACCAGTACATGGCAATCCTGAAGGTATGTAGTGGGATTTGCGTCCACTGCACGGCATCATCTAAATTCAGAAAGGAAGAAAATTCCCCCCCACCCCCACCCAACTTAGTCCGAATAAAACAAAGTCTCCAGGGAATCAGGAGCTTGGCCCTAACCATGCACACTCAGGCTAACTCTTCCCTGAAATAACTGGCAGGCACTTGCTTCGCACTTGTGTAGCTAAAGGACCTGTTCGGGTGGTTTTTCCAAAACAAAATAACAGCTGACTGCGAAGGGTGTTTAAATTCTCACACCTTGCCAGGCACGAATCTGCTTCTATTTATAAAATGAGGGTATTTCCAGACTCTGCTAGTCCCGGTGAGTTTTTTATTCCTTTTTGAGTACCCGGCAGGGCACGTGGTTTATAGTCCTGAAAGAATGGTGTAATCCACCAGTTTTGATTCCTAGATTTTTCTAGTGTAAATAGTGGGGTTTAACGGACCTACAAAGAGCAAAAGTTTTATGTAATAGGAGATTGTAAACTCCAGGAGGTCGGGAGAGATACTTTATTCATCTCTCATTCACGCAGAATAATTTCCCCAGAGCCTTGATAATAGGAGATACCCGATAAATGTGTTTTTTATTTTCAAGACTCTAGGAAAATTATTCTATTTTAAATGTACTAGAAAAAAATTGAGGAAATGAAGTCGAATTTTGAGAAGTATTATAGGTTAAGAGACAGATTTGGGAACCACGTACTCAAGAATTCCTGAGACCCGGCTGGGTGTGGTGGCTCATGCCTGTAATCCTAGCACTCTGGGAGGCAAGGTGGGTGGATAGCTATCCAGAGTGACAGCTTGAGACTCTGTTTCAAAAAAAAAGAAAGAAAAAGGCTTGGCACCGGTAGCACAATGGTTATGGCTCTAGCCACATATACCAAGGGTGATGGGTTCAAACCCAGCCCTGGCCAGCTAAACAACTGCAACAAAAAATAGCCAGGCGTTGTGGTGGGTGCCTGTAGTCCCAGCTACTTGGAGGCTGAGGTAAGAGAATCGCTTAAGCTCAAGAGTTTGAGGTTGCTGCGAGCTGTGACGCCACAGCACTTAACCAAGGGCGACAGCTTGAGATTGTCTCAAAAAAAAAAAAAAAAGAAAAAAAAAGAACTCCTGAGACCTGTATGCATTTGTGGGAGGAGAAAGATAGGGAGGAAGAAGGAAGGAAGGAAAGATAAGGGAGGGACAGATGAAGAAAGAGGAAAGGTGGAAAGAGAGATGCCAGACAGATAGACAGTAGATACATCTTCAAAGGAAACCCTCATCTAGGTTACCAAGACTGAATATTTAGAATAATTTTAGTGTAATAAAGAGAGACAGACTCAGGCATGAGAACAAAGAGAAAGCTGGGATCTGCGGGTATCCTCCTTTTAAGGAAAAGTAGTCATTCCCACCAGTAAAATATAGCCCAGTGAATATCCCAGGAATTGATAGTCTTATTAGAAACTCCTTCTAGCTGGAAAGCAGACCCCAATATGGGGTTTATTTGATGCTGGCACACACTGGCTGGGATTTCATCCAGCCTTGCTAAATTTCTATTTAGGAAGTTACCTCTCAATCATTCCTCTAGCCCTGCCTAGTAAAGAATACTTAGAAGACCAGAGCTCTAGAGACGGACTGCCTAGCCTGGATCCCAGCCACGCCACTCCATAGCTGTGTGGGGCTAGGCAAGTGACTTCACCTTTCTTGGTGTTCTGCAAAATGAGGATCGTGCTAGTTCTTACTTCATGAGTCTTTTGATGAAACCATCCATGCAAAGTAGTAGTCCCCAACCTTTTAGCACCAGGAACTGGTTTCATAGAAGATAATTTTTCCATGGATGGTGGGGGGAGGGCATTAGATTCTCATAGGAAGTGAACTGCACAGTTCCCACAGGGTTCATACTACACTCCTATGAGAATCTAATGCCTCTGTGGATGTGACAGGAGGGAGGTGGAGCTCAGGTGGCTGTGCGAGCAATGAGGAGTGGGTACAAATACAGATGGAGCTTCACCTCATATCTGCTGCTCCCTTCCTGGGTACAGCCTAGTTGCTAACAGGCCCCAGACAGGTACGTGGGCTGGGGATCGCGGATGTAAAGCACTAACTGTAGGATTTAGCACAGAGGAAAACTGTGGAAATATGAGCTATTTTTTAAAAGGTCATGTTTCCCAAATTGCCTTTTCTTGTCAGACACACCGTTACCACATGAACCATTAGAAAAAGAAAAAAAATGGTGCTGATTATTCTGACATGACACTTTCATGTCAGTTGACGGTATGAAATAGCCTGATTCTAGACATGTTAAAATGGGGGGGGGGCTTATGAATCTTAGCATCAATAACAGCATAAAGATAAAATTTTTCTCTCAATTATATTCTCACTCGGCAATTCTGTGCTTCTGGAGAGCAGCCCTTCTCATTCACCCCTCCATCCACAGAGCACAGACTCTAACGGAACCTCTGTCATCTTCTCACTTTAGACAGAGCCAAGGACGCCTGGACAAGGGAGAGGGCAGCCCTTTCCTCATGGAAGCTGAAGCAGGCTGGGTTAAGGGGACTTGCCTTCTCCTCTGGCCCAGGCTGCTATAATCCTCCAGCCACCCCGCATGTGTGTTTACATACCTGGCTGGCAACTGGGCTTTTGATTTTCATTCTACAGGGCTCAGACTCACAGAAATAAGAAAAAAATCGAGCTTTATAAGATATGCAGAACCTGACTCCACTCTTTATAATCCCTAACAACTGCTCAGCCCATGGATTTTAACCTCCCTGTGAGGCCGTGATTCATGCCCTCATTCTCAACATTTAACATCAATCCCCCAAAAACTGAGGCCTCTCCAATGGGAACCCAAAGTGTGTGGGCACTTCAGAAATGTGCCCTTCTGCTGTTCAGAAACAGGAGTTGAGAAGCGAGGCCAGGTTTACCAGCAAGGAGACATGATCCAAGGCATTCAAGCCCCCACATCTCAATGAACCCTGAGTAAAAGCCAAAAGCATTTAGTGTAATTAAGTAATGATTTTCAATCACCTCAAAGGATAACTATCAACTTCTATTTGTTGAAAATGTATTTATTATGTGCCAGGTAGTATTTAAAATGTTTTATAAGCATTGCCCCCATTTAAATCTCATAGCCCTTAGGGGTCAGTCATCTTAAGGTTCATTTTAAAGATGAGGAAACCGAGGCTCAAAAATCACAAAGCTAGAAAGAGTTGGGATGAGGATATGAAGCCAGATAGAACTGATTTTTAAAGAACAAACTCCAAAGAGGAGAGTGATGGGCAGTGAGGCTCGAGAACTGTCCAGGTAGAGCCCAGAGCGGCTGTCTGTGGGACAGGCTTCATGCTGAGCAGCAGGAGTGGGGTGTTGAAAGGGCTCCAAGCATTTGTTGCCTGAAGCTCATCTCACACACCTGTGGGTCAGTTGAGGTTTGGCCGATGGGGGCTGGGCCTAGCTGGGTTTGGAGTTCAGCTCATCATTCCTGGGGAACCAAAGCCCTCTCTAGCCTGTTCACCAGGTGTTGTCATCTGGGACAAGATAACTGTCACTACTTCTGACATGTAACTGATTGGCCCCTCATACCTGCAGTCTACTGACTGATGACCCATTTGAGTTCTCTTTCTCTCTGGCTTGTGGTCTGGGACAACCTCCAGCAAAGACATTGATTGTTCACTAGGTTCAGTTATCCTTCTTAAAAATAATCCCCCTTAACTGGTTGCTCTTTGCAGGCAAGTTTTGGCCTTTCTAAAGCCCTTTGATGTGTCTCTGGCTGTACCCCTGAAGGCCATGACTTTGAGCAATGGGTTTCCTGATTTGCAAGCTCATATACTTTCTTCAAAGAGCTCATTTATCTTTCTTTGTTTTTTTTTCCTCTGAATTAAGTTTGAATACCCAGGTCATTGGACCATCACCAGCCCCTCTTACCAATCCAGGAAATGTCAGCATGTCCCCAAAGTTTCTGCCCGTCATGGTGCTTTTCCTAGATTGCTCCACTGGGCACAGCAGACAGCAGGCACCATTTCTTCTCCCTTGGGCATCATCATCTCTCCAATTTCCCCATC
The DNA here is from genome assembly GCF_000181295.1 of Otolemur garnettii. Taxonomy (NCBI): domain Eukaryota; kingdom Metazoa; phylum Chordata; class Mammalia; order Primates; family Galagidae; genus Otolemur; species Otolemur garnettii. The sequence goes on along the minus strand of NW_003852433.1, from coordinate 5,648,336 downwards.
AAGTGTTCATTCCAATGTCCCAAGCTTCCTCTGTGCAGTGTCGTCCACTGGCCTAGGCTGGTGAAGAGGCCAAGAGTGGATTTCTCCCCTGTTTATTACACCATGTCACATGGGGCTTGGTGCTGCTGCTTGGGCACCAAGATGCTGCAGAGCTTCAAGAGCTGCCCCCTCTCTGGCTGGCGAGGTTGGGACTGGATCTCAGCAGTGGTCACCGCACCACACTCTGGATCCTCTCTGTCCTATGACAACTCAGGCTTTACTGTCAGAACAGTCACATCAGGCTCTGTGACCTCTTCCCTTAGGGTGAGTTCCCTCCCTGAAGGCTCACTGAGATCCCCGGAATGACAGCAGCAGTCACTTTCTAGGATCAAGCAGAGATCTCTGCTTGTCCATCAAATTAAAGTCCATGTTAACTTGAAATAATTTGTTTACAGGAAAATAAGTTAGAAGTCAATCCAAAGTGCCACTAAGTTGAAGAGAAGTCATGGAAATAGACCTGGAAAGAAACATTTTAACCAAGCCAGACGCCCAGCACATCCTCCAGGGGCCTCAAGGACTTGTGATTAAATTTCCATTTGAACCTAATATTTTTCCAACTGCTGAGACCTAAAAAAGGTCTCTGGCCCAAGAAGCAAGAAGCCAGGGGAATAATCAGCATCATTATTAATATCTCATGAGTAATTTCAAGAGAAGACTGTCCAGAATCAGAGGTAAGGAAGGAAGGGGCCACACGAAGCAAAATGCCCACATCCTTTGCAAGTGGCTGTGGTTTGAAAATGTTCCTGTTTGAAAATATCACCAGCACCACCACCCCCACTGTATGCAACCAATTACATTCTTGCCTGCAGAAACCAGTGAGTGCATTAACAGGAAACCAGCATGATTAGCTCAAAATTGAAATATCTCTTCTGGGGCAAGAGTAAAAACTGCATTTCAACCATACTTGATAGACTCACCACTGCATTCAGATACAGACTATTCAGGTACATCTGGTCACACAGCCATAGATATTCTTTTCTAACACCTGACCGGAAGTGCTGGGGGAAGGCATGGACTTCCAGATGGAGAGCCCAGATCATGAGCAGACTGCATCCTTCTCAGGGCCGTAAGAATCAGGACAGCCAAAAAAAAAAAAATCAGGACATCTAAGGGAGCCATCCTGAAAGGATGCAGTACTCACAATTGGAAAGAATTTATAGGAAACCATGGGTCACCTGAGCTAGCATTTCTGCATGTGCAGTGCTCACATCTAGCTGGGTCAGTGGCTCAAACTGCCTATCTGGTACTTGGGCAAGGACAACTGGGAGTCTGAGATCAGCTGGACCATTGTAGTGATGGGTCTCTCTCCGTGTAGTTTCTCCAGCAGGAGAATCAGACATTTTACACTGTAAAGCTCAGGGCTTCCTGAAACACAAAGGTGGAAGTCACCAGGGCATCAACAGGTTATTAAGGCTGGGGATGGCACAGCACCACTTCTGCCACATGCTATAGGTTAACAAAAATCCCAGGGCCAGACCAGATTCAAGCAAAGAGGACACCGTGAGAGTGTAAATATCTGAAGGCCCGGCTCTTCAGGATCTGCTAATATCCAGACACCCCCACTGTGTTCTAGAGTCTGAACCTCCCTCCCCCGGCCATGGCACAGTGTCAGAGACCTCGTTTCTAGTTCTTTTGAAAAATGCATTTTATTTTATTTCATAGATTCCTTTAATTGACATACATTAGCTTAGGTCTGCTTTTGCCGAGAAATCACTAAGGTGTGATCTAATAGAAGTTTGTTAAGACCCGGCCTTTCAGCTTATTTTTTGTCTGGCCCCCACTGGGGCCAGCCCAGCACCAGACACAGAGTAAGTGTCATTCAGTGCCCAGCCCAAAAGGGAAGGAAGTTGGAAGGAAGAAACAAGAGGAGCTGAGGCCTACAAATGGGGGCTGGTGGCCATCAGAGTCACTACAGGACATACTCATAGTAGTCCTGGTGACAGCAATTGCAATAACAACAATAGCTTTGGTCCTGTAGTCCTTCTGACATGCCAGTCTCTGTCCTTAGTGTATCATAAGCCTCTTCTCATTTAGTCCTGGGTGGTGGGTATTACAATACCCATACCAGACAGGAGGAAACTGGCTCAGAGAGGTTGCTGTGGCTTTCCTGAGGACTCAGTGTTACCAAATCAAGAAGGTAGGATCCCAACTCAAGCCTGTCTGGATAGAAACACTATACTACTCTCTTATACCAGGGGAATTTCTCTGACCTTCAGACCCTACCTCTCCTGCCTGGGTTCCATCTGGCCGGATTCCATCCTCTCACTGGCCACTGCACTGGGTGTGAGACACATAAAAGCCCCTTAAAATTCCTTTCTCTGGGGTCTTCTATCCCCCTCCCACATTCCTTGCTTTCACCATTGCCTGTTCACTGGTCTGTGATCCATCAGGACATGGGCTCCAAAGGGCAGGACCACCATGTCTACCAGCCAATAGCCACAAAAGGCCTCTCATACACATGTCTATTGAATGCATGAGACAATGCATGTGCTCAGCTTTGCATGAAGCACCCTGGAAATGAAAAATTAATATGACATCTCTTCCCTGCCTTGAGGGAACTTAAATTTTAGTCCAAAGCTCTAGAATGGTAGAAATACTAGGATCAGGATCAGAAGATCCAGACATGACTAGTACATTCAGTGCTTACAGTTCTCTGTCCTTGAGCAGGTCTGTTCAGGTGCTTCAATCTCCACATCATCATCTGTAAAAGGGGAATGATGCTTCTCAGCTGGCTCTTGTGAGACCCAGTAAGATAACACACGGAAGGATTTCATACAAGTTGGTGAATGAATGAATGCATCAATGAGTAAGAAGAGTAAGAGCAAGGAACTGGGTGAATGAACATATCCAGCATCTCCCATGTGCCAGCCATTGGGCAGAGACCAAAGGGCTGCAGAGACTAGGGGCTAAGACCTTGAATCCTGGAGGCAGACTGACTGCATCTAAAACGCAGCCTTGCTCGTTTACTGTATGACCCTCTTTAGGTCTCAGTTTCCTCATCCATAAAATGGAAACAAAAGAGCACCATCTGCCCAGCCTCTAGTAAGCACCAGCTGTCACTAAAGATCCAGAGACCTGTAATTTCTGCACAGGGGAGTGTGGAGACAGCCCTGAGCCCCGGTTTTTCTGCCTACCAGGGTGCTGGCCTTCAGAGGCTATGAATTCCAGCTGTCTTGGCAGCTACTAATTCTAAACAGTCCCCAAGCATAACTCAGACCTGCAGAGAGAATCTGCAAATGAGGCCGCCCATAAATCACAGTTGACCACTCTAATCAGCCTGCTTGTGTCGCTTTCAGTTCCAATAAAGCCAGGCCCTGTCACCTACCCATTTTATGCTGTCCCCTCACCATGATCAGTGACCCAGGAAGGGAGATGTTGCTGGGGCTAATGTTCTGAGACCCATGTCCCTGCCGTCTCTGTAAATGAGTTGTGAAGAACTCACGGGTTTCCATGCCACTGTGATTCCACCCTCTGCCTTCCCTGTCAACTTAGGCCATTTGATTCATCTCTCTATTTTAATAAAAATAGCATACTCCTTGGCTCCTGCCAAGGCTAGAGACAGACAGGAGCCCTCTAAAGTTTAAACCAGGCCAGCCTTTAATTAGTGGGCAACATCAATATCACTTTCCCCCAACGATTAGCATTTCAAAGTAAATTCCACATCTTGGGCTGTCAGCATCCAGGAGCCTGGTAGAGAGCTGTTAAATGTTACAGGAAAAAAAAAAAAATCTCCCCACAGAGTACCTGGAATTTCAGAAACTCAGCAACTTTACAGAGCCCCCTTCCTCCCATACGTTGACTTCATGCCAAGGCCTCTGGCTGGCTCCATTTTTTCCACTATGTCCATGGGGCCTCTTTACACACTCTGAGGCCTAATAGGTAGTTGACACCATTAGCAGTTATAAACTGACCGTCATGGGCTAATTCTCCCAGCTCGAGTGTCATCTTTCTAAACAGGAAATTGTACATTTCAGGCTTCACCTAAAATGGCAAGATCTGGCCATACTGAGCTCACCTTTTCTCATGTGGTGCTGCTCCATTTAAATAGGCATGAAGTGTCTATTTTGTCACAGTCCCAACTATTCCCTAGTGTCTCACACCTGGTCCTCACATTTGTTATGGGACTGGCCCCTGTGAAAATGTGGGGTTTTGACTTCTGGTATAGGGGCTGGATTAGAGGAGGCAAGACTGGTTACCAGACATGTCAGAGGAAGAGGCAGGAAATTGAGCAATGGCCCACAGACCATTCAGAGGAGGTGAGACTAAATGTGCTGCCCCTGGAGAAAAATAAGGGAATGCAGGTGGGGAGAGGAGTCTCATAGGATTTGGAGGAGGGCCTGGCAGAGGGTGTAAGCCTCATTCAGGTTGTCACACTGCCCCACCCACTTCAGCCTCCATATCCCCCAACTCTAGTACAAATAAAATGAACTCTCACGGAAATCTCTGGAATGAGGGTAGGGTGGAATGGGCCCAGCTAAGGGGCAGTGCAGGTCCTTGCTGGGCTCTGTTATTAACCTGATGTATTCCCATGGACAAGTTCCTTCATGCCTCTGTGTAGTCTCCTGTAGAGTGAGGCTGTTGCACTGGGTGATTGACCTTTGCTCTTTGTCATTTGTCCCAAAGAGGAGGCTGAGTAACCGGAGGCTTTCTGAGCTCTGAGGAGGAACAGAGTAAACTTCCTCTGTGGATTTAGACATCCCTCCCAGGCTCCCTCACCTGCCTCTGTTTGTTGATGTAAATTACCTTTTTCTGAATCTTAGGTAAAAGGACTTGGCTTCTTATGCCACTTCAGGCCAAGCCCTCCAGCCCATGGTCCCAGGTAAACTGCACCTATAAGCCCCTCCCAGAGAGAAAGTCATTAACACTATTATTAACATTGACACTGAGGCCCCCGCTGAAGCCTTGAACCTTTTCAACTCTGCCAGTCCACTCACAACTCCTAACTTTTATTTCGACATATATTTATTACATTTTTTATATGCACGTTTTATTTGCTAAGAGGCAGCAGTCCCCAACACGTTTGGCACCAGGGACTGTTTCATGGAAGACGTTTTTCTGTGGACCAGGGCTGGTGGATTACATTCTCATAAGGAGCACACAACCTAGTCAGGGGTCCTCAAACTTTTTAAACAGGGGGCCAGTTCACTGTCCCTCAGACCATTGGAGGGCTGGACTGTGGGCCTGGGACTAGTTGGCTGCTAAGCAGGACAGGTAGCAGGTGGCAAAAACACCCAGCGGGCCTGATAAATGTCCTCAGTGGGCCGCATGTGGCCCACGGGCTATAGTTTGAGGACCCCTGACCTAGATCCTTCACATGCGCACTTTACTGCAGACTCCATGCTCCTATAAGAATCTAATGTCACCTTTGAAGTGACAGGAGGCAGAGCTCAGGCAGTGATGCAAGTGATGGGGAGCGGCTGTAAATACAGAAGAAGCTTCACTCACTCACTGGCCACTTACCTCCTGCTGTGTGGCCCTGGTTCCTAACAGACCACAGAGCAGTACTTATCTGTGGCCTCGGAGTTGGGGATTGCAGTTAAGAAATACAAAAGACTGCTCAGCCCCTGTGGCTCAAGTGGCTAAGGTGCCAGCCACTCTAAGGTGGCGGGTTCGAATCCAGCCCGGCCCACCAAACAACAATGATGACTGCAACCTAAAAAATAGCCAGGCATTGTGGCGGGCACCTGTGGTCCCAGCTACTTGGGAGGCAGAGGCAGGAGACTCACTTGAGCCCAGGAGTTGGCAGTTGCTGTGAGCTGTGATGCCACGGCACTCTACCCAGGGGGACAGCTTGAGGCTCTGTCTCAAAAAAAAAAAAGAAATACAAAAGACCCTAGTGCTGTGTCAAAGATGTAGAGAGGGTTCTGTTGTTAAACCCCCTCCCCTGCCATCATCAATCCCAATAGGCGGAGGATAGATAGAAGTAATGATAATTTATTAAGCCCTTGCTATGTGTCAGGCACTTGGCTTATTCATTATTCCATTGACTTTTTATGACAAAACCTACATAGATTGTACTGTCATCTCTGTTTTGCAGATGAGGAAAGTAGGGTGGCTCAGGTAGATAAGCCACCCAGCGAAAATCCAGTAGAAGATGAATCCACAGAGGAAGTTTACTCTGTTCCTCCTCAGAGCTCAGAAAGCCTCCGGTTACTCAGCCTCCTCTTTGGGACAAGTGACAAGGAGCAAAGGTCCCCAATGCTATCCTCTAGTTCTTGACACAAAGCCACACTGGCTCTCATTTCAGTATAAAAAAAATCAAAATTGTGAGAGTCCATTTTTCTCTGTCCTCTATACTTAGTACATAAGAACATTTATCACATTGATCAGTGATTGTTTATAAATCACTTTCAACTCCTTAACAGTAAAAATGGACCCTTATTTATTTCTGTATTTCTAAAACCTAGTAAAATGTCTAGTGTATAGTATATGCTTAATACAAATTAGATGAATTTAATTGAAGTGAATCTAATTGAGTAAGTTAATGGAATCAAATGGAATTGAATGGAATAACATTGAGTTGAACTGAACTGAATGAAAGTCTTGGCACCAGATAGATGGAGAGCGAGATTATGGGTTAGAGAGGCCACATAAAATGTTTAACTGCTTGCATATTGGACCTGTATTAGTCAGGATTCTTTTGAGTTGCAAGTAACAAAGACCCAAAACAAACTCGCTTCAACAAAACTTGGAATATACATTAGTTCATGAAATATGAAACTCCAGGGCAGGTTTGGGATTCTGCATCCAGGAGTTCAAATTAGGTTCTGTCAAGGAACTCTGCCTCAGTGCCTCTGTTCTCTATTGTGGCTCTCATGATGTGACTGGAAAAAGCCATTGGCAGCCCTAGACTCACATGGTTCTGTTAAGCCATCTCAGCAGGAAAACCATCTTTCCCAAGAGGTCCAGAAGAAAAATCCTGGGGAGAGCTCTGATTACCACTTGGTTCATGAACCCATCATTGACCCCAAGGAGGAGATGTTGTGATTAACTACACTTGATGACATGTCCATGGCTGTGTGAAATGAGATCACTCCAGGATAAGAGAGCTGGGAAGTTTCAAAACTCCACCTTGCAGACCTTCCCCTAGGCAACTGCGGATGAAATCATTGAACACCCCTTTCCAGCAGCCACTTGAGATATAAACTCTGTGCTTCCCTGGGGCTTGCTGAGTCAATCTGTCTTCCACCACTTCCTTCTATCCAGGAATGTCAATACTTTGCCAAATTGATTCTGAACAGGTCTGAGATTGTGAAGCCCCGCCCTCCTGAAGCAGGTGCCAAAGGAAAATGATTGATTTTTCACTCATTTAGAGGCCAGAACTGGGAAATTGCTTGATCTGATTCTTCAGACAGGAGAGCAGTCGCCTGGAACACGGCTCTTTCTGCTTCTCTGAAAGACAGTGACCATGGTGGGGCAAACTGACTTTTTCCAGAATTCCTTTCCTGGTTCAGAAACATCATCCTGAAGACCTTCGCAATCAGAGGGGACTTCACACACAGCTCTGGAACCGCCGGTTGGTGCACATTTTCTAAAAGGTACCTTGTCCAAAAATAATAAAGCTTTTAAGATGTAAGTATGATAGAGAAAAAAAAATTAACCTTTGATGATTTGTATCTTGTTATCCACCTCCACCTGCCAAAGATAATTCTGTGGTTGTCCATTCAACATTTCCCCTCCTCCCAATCTGGGTTCCCGAGCATTTGTGATACAAAATTAGGTATAAAAAGAACTAGATAAGTGAAGATGGGGAATTCTATTTCTTGTAAGACTAAACACATTAGTGATGGAATGAAATGGGGAGGAGAAGAAAAGGCAAGATCCTAGGATGGTTGAGTGTCAGCGGAAAGGGAGCATTTCAGAGATACGTGTCAGGAAAACATATGAGAAAACAGGGATGAGGAAAGGGAATTTTTTTGAGAGGTTGCTAATGATCACAAAACTGAGTTTGATATTCTTTGAAACACTCCATTAAAGGTCTGTATGGCTTTCAAAATGGACAGATGGAGAGGGGGAGAGGGAGAGAGAGACAGAAAGATAGATGCGGCAGGATAATGCCTGGTATTCCCCTGTACCTCTATTTTATTTAACCAGTTTCCTCTCAGTGGATATTTTGGTTCTTTTCTATTTATTCGTATAGAAAACACTATGATGAACACCCTTGTAACTAACTCTCTGTACACATCCAAGATTATTTCCATAGGATTATTATCATTTGGGTCCATCGTTCACATACGCCACTCACATAAAAGTCAGTTCCAAAGGACTCAGTTCCAATATTTTCTTAGAATGTAACTTTATGAAATCTATTTAACCTCCCCGAGCCTGCCTTTCCTTATCTGTCAAATGGGACCAGTCACATCTACTTTGCGGAGTTGTTGTGACAATCAGTAAAATCCCATGTGAAATTGTTTTGATATGCACCAGGTCTGTGGATCCAAGGCTGGGACTTGATGACATGTGGTCATCAATGAAGGTGTAGCAGGACATGACTCTGTGGGTTTTCGCTGAGCATCATGGGTGATATCATCAAGGTAGAAGGAGAGGCTCTATCTACCTATTCTACCCACCCTCTCCATCAAGGGTAAGGACAGCAGAGAAAACCCAGCCACCAGTCAGAGCTGGAAACCTTCTCAAGAGGAGCACTATCAGTACAGTTGATGGGGCTGCCTGGCTTTTGAGGATGAGGGCAGAACAAAACACACGCTCCTCCTTTTCTCTCCCTCTTTCTCTTTCCTTTCTCCCTCTCCCATTTTCTAAAAATGACAAATACCATTATCAAATAGCTATTATGTACCAGGCACTGAGTTGAGCACTTTCCATTCAAAACTCATTTAATCTTCCCAACAGTTTTATAGTAGCATAATTACTATACCCATTTAATAGGTGAGAAAACTAAGGCTTAGAGGGGTGCAGTAACCTAGCCAAGATAAAACAGCTAGTTTGAGGCAGAGCTAAGATTTGAACCCAGGTCTGTCTGATAATTTTGCTAAAAGCCCTAGTCCTTTGAGAGTCTTCCATCTCGGTAACAGCTTCACCTCTACTCAATGGCTCAAACCACAGGCTGAGCTCATTCTTACCCCTCTGGTTCTCTCGATCCCAGATGGAGTTAGTCATCAAGTGCTGTTAGCAATAGTTCCAAAGTACTATTGGAATCCAAAGTACTCTTCTGAATCCGCTCATACCTCTCATGCCCATTTCTGCCACACTAGTCCAGGCTACCTTCATCTCTCACCAGGATAACTTTCTGCATTTGCTATTTCCTCTGCCTAGCTCACTTTCCCCTCAGATATTTTTTGCTGCCTCCTTCATTAGATCTCTGCTGAGATGTCCCTTTTCCAGACAGACCTTCCCTGACTGCTCTCTTAAGATTAGAAAACTTTGTTCATCCCCAACCTTGAAAGATGTGGGGACAGTAAAAGAAGCGGGGAGTTTCTGAATTTTACTAGAAGCCTTTGTGTACTCTTTAGATTTTTAAATATTTTCATGAATTATCTTGATGAAAACAAAAAAGTGAAATATATATTTAGAAGTCTGCACTATGTCTGCACATTACCCATCCAAAATTAATTATGAATATCAAGCAGTTTCTCAGTCTATATAAAAATATCCTTTATCACCATCTTCGTGGGTTTTTTTAATGTAGTTTATATGATTACTGAATATCTGTGCTCACAGGTGTCCTCAAACTACAGCCCGCGGGCCACATGCGGCCCACCAAAGACATTTATCTGGCCTGCTGGTGTTTTTGCCGTCACTACCTGTCCTGCTTAGCAGCCGACTTGTCCCAGGGCCTGCAGTCCAGCCCTCCAACGGTCTGAGGGACAGTGAACTGGCCCCCTGTTTAAAAAGTTTGAGGACCCCTGCGAAGATCAGGTCTTTAACAGCAGAGGCCCATTTAGTCACATTCACTGCCGTGTTCCCAGTGCCTACCATACACCTGGCACATGACAGATGTTTCATAAATATTTTGTGGATGTATGGAGAGGGATGGGGGTGAGGAAGGAGAGAGGTGAGTGGGTGGATAGACTGGCTGATGAGAGGATGGATGAGTGGATGGATGGATAAGAATGAGTGAGTGAATGACGGGTAAGTGGATAATGGGTAGACGGGTGGGTGGAAGAAAGGATGGGCAAGTGGATGATGGATAGATGTATAGATAGATTGAAGGTCGGGGTACTCCACAAATCAAAATTCTTAACCATCTCCCTGACTTCCTAATATTTTCTTGTTCCCTTACTTTCTCATTGTCCCTTGAATCCTATCCCCTTTTCCCATCCTCCCTGTGCTCTGAAGATTGCATAGCAGATGAGCTCAAAGCAGACACCTGTTCTCTGCCCCTGCCTTTGTTAGGAGCAGGGCAGATGGCAGATATAGTTAGGCTACTTTGGGTTGGTTTGAGTCAGGCTGACCTGGGCTGTTATGGGAATGAAGTTGATTAAGGCTTTGCAGGTGGGTTTGTCAAGATCTTGCAGGTGGGTTGTTTTCAAGACCTGTAGGTGGCTTGTTTTGAGAACACAGTTAATTAAGACCCTGGGAGACTTGCAAGAAGCAGCTGATACTCTTCAGAAAAGCTGTCTACAAAATCCCAAACTGTGCTGTCCTCAGAGCCTGTTGTCACTAGGACAGGACAGGCTGCTGTACAAGTCATTAATAAACTTTCTTTTCCTTGCTAAAATTTTACTTGCTCTTTTCAATTATTTTGGTGACTACTTCAAGTCATGATGCTACTGTAACACCCTCCCTTGCTCTTCTGGGTTTTAGGACCCAGTCCCATCCTCTGAGAACATGGATCATGGATCATGACCCCTCACTCCATGAGTCCACTGGGCGATAGCCAGGAATCTCTGCTGTTTCCAGAGACCCCAAGTATCAGGCCAGTACCTCTCCTGCTGAGAAGCACGCTCCTCCCAGGACCTCTAGATTCAGAGGCAGTGAGGGAGGGGAGGGATAAGGTAGTGAAAGTGATGATGCTTTTGAGTCAGCCCTGGCTGTGCTGCTACTGTACATGCCCTTCCTTTTCCACCTTCCGGGCTCTAAGCACACGTCTAAGGATATTTGCTTTGGCACTCTCGGGAAGCTGGCAGGATGGGAGCAGTTCAGAAGCCTGCCAGAGGGCAGGACCACAGACAGTTGATTTCCAAGTGAGCCCTGCTCCTTCTTGCCAGGCCCAAGTCTTTTGAGCAATTAAGATTTCTCCTGGTCTCTCTCCATGTCTCTCTCCTCCACTCTGTTCTGCCCATCTTTGATCTCTTCCCTCTCACCTTTCTATCTCTTTCATGTCACCTTCTCTTCAGCAAGGTGGTACACTATGGCCCAACAGTCTGAGAGGTCTCCAGATTAGGATGCCCTCTGCCCCCAGCATCTAGGGGAGGCTGCATGACCAAAGGGTCCATGAATGGACCCCAGTGATGCAGAGATCATGAACATGAATAGATTCAGAGGTCTGCGAGTCCCACCCCTCTTCTGTAAGAATCCTAAAATCAGTGCTTAACAAATCCCTGACGTATTAATGAAGGATTTTGTATGAGTGCTCCCACCCAACCAAGAATCAGTTTTCTCTTCCATACCATGACAGCTTAAACCACAGGAATGACTTTCCAACTATACTCTTCAGAACGCCAGCCCTGGGAATCTGCTCCGATATGAAGGTGGTTCTGGGATCCATGGGCCCAGATCCCCATCTCCACTCCCACTCCAGTGCTTCCCTGTCCATTTGAACCACACTCACAGGCACAAATGACTCAGAAGTTTTTTTAAAAAGGGAAAAAAAGTTATTCTGGGCACAGTGACTCTCATACCTATAATCCCAGCACTATGGGAATCTAAGGACTGCTTCAGCCCAACAGTTTGAGACCAGCCTGGACAATATAGTGAGACCCCCATATCCATAAAAAGATTAAAATAATCATCTGGGAATGGTGGTATGCAACTGTAGTCCCAACTACTCAGAAGACTGCGGCAGGAGGGTCACTTGAACCCAGGAGTTGGAGGTTACAGTGAGCTATGATCACACCACCACTCCATCTTGGGTGATAGAGTGAGACCCTGTCCCTGAAAAACATTTCAAAGTATTTATTATGGATTCTAGTGGTAGGTTTACATTCAGTTGTTAACTGTAATGTCATCTTAACTTTAGATTTTTTTCATAATAAGGTATCAGAGGAAAGGCAGTGGCAACGGTGTCCTGCAGTCTCCACTCTGTCCCCCTTAGTTTCCCTCCAGTACTTCCATTCTCCTTCCCAGAGACTCCTGATTCAAAAGGAAACACGACAAGGAGGGAGTGGACATGTCCTGGCTTCAGACATATTAGAGAATCCAATGTGGCCGGAGTGAAAACGAACAAGGTAAGTGAGGTGTTAAAGCCAGGGTCTCCATCACCAAGACTTTAAGAGTCAAGAGATGGTTTGTGATGAGACCTCCATTCCCTGGGACATCAGCCTCTATCTGGACCAGGAGAGACCACTCTGTGGGCCTGGAGAACCCACCAGTTGCCTCTGGTACTCCCCCACCCATGACGAGAACATTGTACTTCATGGGCCGGCCTCATGCTTCCAGGCTCCCATGCCTCTTTCATTAACAGCCACACAATAATGACAACTACAATAGTAGTTATTTGTCACAACAGTTAAGTTGTGCACTCACTGGGTAACAACCATGTTAAACTCTCCAGATCCGCTCAACGAGTTCTTTGTCAGAACAGACCATCATTCAGATATTATTCTTTTATCAGATTCATACCACTTACTCCCTGTGTGATCTGAGCAATTTAGTTAGTCTCTCTGATCCTCAGTTTCCTCATCTATAAAATGGGGATAATGAAGACACCTGCCACATAGGGTATTCTTCTGTGCATGCAGAGGGCTGAACCCAAAGCCTAGCTCATAGGGGTGCAAACTGACTCTTCAGAGAGGTTGAGTGATTTGTCCAGAGTCACATAGCCAGTACTAGAGACCAGGTTTTCCTAACCCTAAAAAAAAAGTGCTCTCAGCCAATACACTATGCTTAAAAATCAGAGCTCTCTGAAACTGAAAGCACCAAGGGAAATCTTGCCTTCCCTTAATTAGATTAAAAGATCTACCATGAGCATGCAAACCAGCAAGCTATAATCATGAACGCTGCTGCATTTTAAAGAGAATTTTAGAGTAAGTCATTCAGACAGGATAAAGCAGCTGGTGGTGCTGTAGACACACACACACATACAGCAAATCACTGTGTGAGGGCTGAGGGTGTTCGTAGCAGGGCAGCAGGGGCAGGATGGAGACATTGTAAGACCCCTCAGAGAGGGTGAGCCTCTCGTGACTTATGTGCAGATGACATCTCTTAACATTCACTCTGACTTTGAAAGTGGGGAAGAAGGCATGAATCTCTCAACTCCAAGCTTTCTGAACCTGGTTGGGTATTGCATTACCTGGAGGATTTGACAAATATGGAAACTCCTTGGCCCCATCACAAGACCTGAGATTCAGCTCCTTTTGCATAGGGTTTGAAGATCCGAGTTTCAAGGGCATTATGAAATGTTACTGAGGCAGCAGAAAACCACCACGTGGTATTCTTGAATCCCCGCAGCATTTCTGAGGGGCTGGGATTTGTTATACCCATTTTATTGACAAGGGCATAAGGCTTGAAGAGGTTAAGACAATTTGCTCGAGGCCACATACCTAGTATACCAGAATTAATTTTGCTCTGAGGTGGAAACAAAAAATCTAAAGAGAACTTAAGAGGCCAAGCGCCTGGGCTCCCACCTGTAATCTAACACTTTGGGAAGCTGAGGCTGGTAGATGGCTTGAGCTCAGAAGTTCGAGACCAGCCTGAGCCAGAGAGAGACCCCATCTTAAAAAAGATAAAAAACAACAACAACAAAAAGAAAACCAGCCTGCGCATTGTGGCGGGTGCCTGTAGTTCCAGCTACCTGGGAGGTTCAGGCAAGATGATCACTTGAGCCGAAGAGTCTGAGGTTGCTGTGAGCTGTGACACCATGGCACTATGCCCTGGGCAACAAAGTGAGACTTTGTCTCAAAAAAGTTTAAAAAATAAAGTATATAGAACTTAAGCAAGATGGTAATTTATTTCTCTCTCATAGAATAAAAAAACGGAATTAAACAATTCAGGGATTCAGGCTTCTCTTATCTTGTTGCTCTGACATCTCAACATGAGGCTTCATCTTCAAAATGGGTGCTTCAGCTCCAGTCATCACGTCCACATTCTATGCCTCAGGAAGAAAAAAAACCAAGAGGCATCCTGGAAGTTTTAGACACAAATGCCTTTGCCAACTTGCCTCTCATTGGCCATAACGTGCTCATATGGCCACATCCAGATAACAACGGAGTCCGGGAAATACAGTCTTTGTTCCCAACTTCAAAATCAAAGATTCTCTTTTGATAGAAGACAGGCAGAATGGATAATTAGAATCTATAGCAGCCTTTGCTACAGAGAGCGGGGATTTAAATGACCAAGTGTCTCATGTTTACATTTTCCATCTAACTTTATCTTAGCAACACCCAATGAGACAAATTTTATTATGTCTGTGTTTCAGATAAAGAAACAAACTCAAAAAGGTGCATAGCTTTCTCAAATCACACAGCTAGTACATGGCAGTTAAGATTCAAACCCAAATGGGTTTAATCTTTTTTTTTTTTTTCTTTTTGAGACAGAGTCTCACTTTGTTGTCCAGGCTAGAGTACCTTGGCATCGTAGCTCACAACAACCTCAAATTCCTGAGTTCAAGTGATCCTCCAGCCTCAGCCTCCCAAGTAGCTAGGATCGCAGGCTCCTGCCACAGTTTTGAGCTAGTTTTTCTATTTTTACTAGAGACGAGGTCTCACTCTTGTTCAGGCTGGTCTCAAACTCCGGAACTCAAGCAATCCTATTGCTTCAGCCTCTCAGAATGCTGGGATTACAGGCATGAGCCACTGTGCCCAGCCTGGGTTTACTGGTTTTTTTTTTAATTTTTAATTTTTTAATTATTATGGGCATATAACAGTCGTATGTATTTATAGAGTACATGTGATGTTTTGATATAGGCATTCGATATGAATTAATCAAATCAGAGTAATTGGGCTATCCATCCCCTCAAGTATTTATCATTTATTTTTTAAGAACATTCCGATTTTACTGTCTCAGTTATTTTAAAGTGTACCCTAACTTATTGGTGGCTATGGTCAAGTTGTCATACTCTCAATTCTAGGATTTCCCCTTCCCTATGTGACGCTCTTCAGAGCAGCAGAAGGCAGGCGAGGAGACTCTTCTAGAAACAAGGCCTCGCTGTGGGGAGGATACCTTCCACTTAGTTTTGGATCTGTGCATTTGGGGAAAAAAACGTATCTTCCCCATAACCCTGAGCTGGTTCTGTAACATGAACTTGGAGAAATACCAAGACACCTCATGTGTCCTGCACACTGGGGAGACACACGGGCCTCGCGGATGGACAGACACCCTTTGGCTTTCTCAACCCCAACTCGGACTCTCATCTGATATAATTTAAAGTGGCCACCCCCATATTGTCTGCATCAGGGCCTAGGAATCAAATGCTTCTCCCTCAATAGCAATACTTTCTGCCCACTTATAAGGGATGTTCCTTTCCCTCAAACAACTCTTGTTTGTTTTCTTCTCTTTCCCCTTCGTAGATTCAGACAGTTAACTGGATGATACATATATCCAGAGACCACAGGACTGTCACTTGCTCCCCCAAGGAGTGAAAAGAAAGAAAATGAGCATCAGGGTCTAGTGCAAGGTGCGCAAACTTTGTCTGTAAAGGGCTAGATAAAAAAATATTTTAGGGCTTGATGCCCGTAGCACAGTGGTTACAGCACCAGCCACATGCACCAAAGCTGGCAGGTTCGAGCCTGGCTCAGGCTAGCTAAACAACAATGACAACTGCAACAAGAAAATAGCTGGGTGTTGTGGCAGGTGCCTGTAGTCCCAGCTACTTAGGAAGCTGAGGCAAGAGAATCGCCTGAGCCCAGGAGTCTGAGGTTGCTGTGATCCATATATGACACCACAGCACTCTACCGAGGGCAACATCCTGAGTAATTTATTAAAAAAAAAAAAAAAAAAATATATATATATATATATATATACACATTTTAGATTTTCTAAGCTAATTATGATAACTCAGCTCTGCCAGTGTAGTGTGAAGCATTGTAGACAACCTGTAAACAAGTGTTCTAGTAAAACTGTTTACAAAAACAGGGGAAGGCCTAATTTGACCAATGATCTATAGTTTACTAACCCATGGCTTGGTGGTTTTGTTCACACACTGGCGTCCAGCAACACTCCCTGCAAATCCCAACTTGCCCATCTTATAGGATGGGGCAAGGATCATCTACCTCATCTCCTTGGGCCTCAGTTTTCCCATCTCTCAAATGGGAATAAATGTTATCTTATTGTGATAATAAATTCCCTGTTCTCCAAACAGGCCATGCATGATCTGACCTCAGGGCCTTTGCACTTGCCTTGTTACCCCTGCTATCTCCAAGTGCCCTTCCCTCTAGTTCTCATGTGCTGGCTCCATCTCACCATTTGGTGTCCAAATCGCCTTCTCAGAGCCCTCCATCCCCATCTAAAGCCGTGGAACACTCAGCCTGGCACACGGCAGATGCAGAAGCTCACTTGTTTTTGTTGTTGTTGTTGTTTTATTAAATCATAGCCGTGTACATTAATACTGTCATGGAGTACAGTGTGCTATTTTTATATACAATTTGAAATATTGTCATCAAACTGGTTAACATAGCCTTCATGTCATTTTCTTAGTTATTGTGTTAAGACATTTATATTCTTCATTTAAAAAGATTCACATGTACCCTTATAAGACGAACCATAGACAGGATCCCACCGATCACCAAAATCCCCAAATCACAGGAGCTCACTTGTTTTAAGCTTTCGGGCTGCTTGTTTTCCATATGAGGAATGATTCGACTTCTGCAGCCCAGAAATTCCCTGCACCGGCTGTCACCTTCTCCCCTTTGTTAGAATGACCAAAGAAAGTCACAGGTAGGATCTAAAACCTCAAACCCCAAATCCAAAATTTTTCTATCCCATGTTCTTAGGTTCTAGACACTTCCTGCTTCAATTTGAGTGACTCTCTTGGCTGGCAGAAAAAAAGAAAACGAAGGGGCCATTTTCTAGGCCCTTCTATCAAGCCGAGAGCATAGAGTTTTGCTGTCTAGTGGCCCATCTCCACCTTGCTGACAGGCCTTCTATGAGTCACTCGGAATTTTCCACCTAGATTTATGAAATCCATTTTCCCTGAGACAGACTAAGCAGTTTATAGAGAACCAATATCATTAGGTTAATGATTCCCCATAAATTATTACCCACACAGCCCAGTTAATTCCACAAATGGAGCCCTAATGGTAGAAGATCAATTGCTGGCCTTTCACAGTTCTCTGGGACAACCTTGGCTTGGGCAGGAGGGGCTCCCTTTATTTAAGGGCTTACGTATTGGGTCAAACCCCCACTCCCATAAGAATCCTCCCTTGCGACGTTGGGCCTCCCACTGCAGCCTGAGTGTACATCCCCATCAGAAAAACCCCCGACAAACGTCATGGCTGGGAATGATTTCTGTCTCATTTCATTCTCGGCCGTGACTTTTCATTTCCCATTGACATCTGATTTATTTATCTGTTTATGAAGCGACTCGTTTAGCTGGAAGCGACAGCAATAGGCATTTGATCAAATAGAGCTGCAAATCTCATCTTCTGCCACCCTGAATTTTTATTCCATCATTACTTAACAAAATAGAATTAAGTTGGGGAGAAAGTAAGCTCTTGCATTATGCATGGGGCTCATTTCATTGGTCTTTATGCTCTCGCTTGGGGTTGCAGCTTTTCCGAGGTACCCAGTGTTCCCAGAGGAAAGCAACCCTATCTCAAATACCTGAAGAATTTAATTCTCCACTTTGATTTGCTTTGGTTCAGAAAGTTGGCAGAGGTGGGCAAGGGACAGGGATGTCATGAGCCTCTTTAGCCAAGATTGTTTCCATGGGACAACATTCTGGAAGGATTTTTCACAGACTAGCCACACTCCCAAAAGTCTACCCTCCTTAGAATCAGGTCTGTGTTTTCAATTCATCCTAGAAATCTTCCTATTTCTTATGCAAGCAGGCATGAAGTAGTGCAGAGTAGACAATATTAGGATCATTGTTAATATCAAAATTATCACAAACTAACTACCCAAGTTCTTTCCAGGTGCCAGGCAGTATACCAAAAGTGTGTGTGTGTGTGCATCCCCATTCTATAGATGAGAAAATTAAGCCAAAAAGAGAACTAGGATTCAGTTCTTATCCACTCACCACCATAGTCAGGTTCTTAATAATTGTGTGATTCTGTCTTATAAGGAGTTATTTTCTTTCTCTCCAATAAAAAGAGGAGAAGTAATTAACATCTACGGTCCCCTTATGTACTGGACACCTTTCTGCATTATCTCATTTAATTCTTAAAGTTCTCTGATGACATACACATTAGCCCATCTTTACTACTGAGGCTTAAAATATTAAGATAATCAGACTCTAAATCCAGGAGAACAATTATCTCCATGCAAACCAGGGATCTTAAGAGGAAAGGTGTCAAAATGGCAGATTCTATCTGCACCAAGGGGTTTGGGTACAAGACCTGAGATGGTCCTCAGGGCATTTATACGTTCTTACTATAAAAAACACAGTGTGCATGTGTGAAGGGGAATAGTTTCTAAGGAAAGGTCCATATATCTGATCAGATACTTGAAGGGATTCTAAACCCAAAATCTAATAATAGAAAGGCATCTAGAAGATAGGAAACTACACAGAAGATGGCTGATAACTCATTACTGACTTCAAGGAGGAAATGAGCAATCAACACACATTTTCAGTACCTATTCTGCATGAAGTACGGTAAATATAATACAAAGACTGCTACCCATCCATGTCCTCAAGGAGATAAATAACAGGAGGAACAAAGTCAGCTCTTGTAATTTCCTGCTTAAACCTCACCCCTGGCTTCCATACAACTGAGAATAAAAATCCAGACTTTTCTCACTGTGGCCCATAAACAAGACTGAAAGAAGCTTCCCATGGCCCACCCAACTCTTCATGTGACTGGTTTCTTCTCATCCTTCAGGACTCAGAATGAAGGTCATTTCATGAAGGTGCTCCTTGAACCCTTGTGATTCTAGCATGTGTTGGGTTCCCCCTTAGCTTTTATCACAATCTGATCATTTTATCTATGTGTTTACTTACTCACTGTCTCCCCAGGTAGACTGAAAGCTCAGGAGGGTAGGGGCTTGTCCATCCTGTTCACCACCCCCAGGACCCCCTGGTACAAGGCCTGGAACAAAGCTAGTGATCTATAACATCGTGGGCATTCATGGGCACATCATCCTTTTTGAGTCCCAGTTCCCTTGTGTATAAAGCAAAGGTTTTAACTGTGAGTGGTTTCCAAAGTATGCTCCTCAGCTCGGGGCCTATAGCTCAACTGGCTAAGGCGCCAGCCACGTACACCTAAGGTGGCAGGTTCGAATCCCCAGCCCGGACCCGCCAAACAACAATGACGGCTGCAACCAAAAAAAAAAAAAAAAAAAAAAACAAAGTATGCTCCTCAGGGACCAAATAGCCTCCCAAAGCCTCAAGAGCCCCCAGAGAGAACAAAGGACAAATGATAAAATTCCAAGTCTCCTGGCCACACCCCATCTATGCATTTTAAACATGGCCACTTGGAATAAGATTTAACTTAATAAAAAAGAAAAAAGAACAGAATTATTCAATTTAAAGGTAAAGTTTAAATTGTTAGACTCTGAGCATCTTGCTAAGTCTATAGTCTATGACTTGTGGTTAACACTCATATTAGTGGTATAAGAGAAAACACTTCGAGGAGTGTGGAGAAGAGAGGAGATGCCACCCAGCTAGGCTAATCCTGGAAGACCCAAAGGAAAAGAAATTGAATATGACCTTTAAAAATAATTTAGAAAGGAAGATGGCTGACTAGTAGCAATGCTCAGTAGAGGTTCCTGACCAGCGGGAGAAAAATGAGACAGAATCGGACTCTATGAAACAAAAGGTGGGGAGTTGAGCCAAGAAAGAAGTTTGGCAAGCTGTAACTCCAAGGAAGAGCATTCAAGACATTTAAGAAAACAAATTACAGACTTAGTGCTTGTAGCTCAAAAGGGTAAGGCGCCAGCCACATACACCAAAGCTGGCAGGTTCGAATCCAGCCCAGGCCTGCCAAACAACTATGACAACTACAACCAAAAAATAGCCAGGCTTTGTGGCAGGCACCTATAGTCACAGCTACTTGGGAGGCTGAAGCAAGAGAAGCACTTAAGCCCAGGAGTTGGAGGTTGCTGTGAGCTACGATGCCATGGCACCAGGGTGATAGCTTGAGGCTCTGTCTCAAAAAAAAAAGAAAGAAAGAAAGAAAGAAAAGAAAAGAAAAGAAATTACAGGTACAAAGTCTATTGCCTACAGGATGGGAGACCCCTCCCCCAAGCTGGAGTTTTGCTGCAGCTCTTTGCAAGCTAGCAGGGGACAAAACACCTCTCATTTTACCTCACTGGAGAGGGCTATTAAACACTGTGTATCCTTCTCCAGAGAGGTTTCACTTGTGAACCTAGATACTAGCCAGCTGGCATAAAATTGAACAAATAATTTCCCTGCAATTCCAAACTCCCAGTCTACCCCTCCCTCCTCTCATAGCAGTCTGAAGCTCTGCCCCCTACAGAACTCAGAGCGCTTGGTCTTTTCCTGAGAGATCTGGACACAGTGTGGACTGTTGAACATCAGCATGGAATCTGTGACTCATGGGGAAGAAGGAGGGCCTGGGAAGAAAGGAACACACAGTGGGAGGAGCAGCAGTTCACTGGTTATGACTTTGCCCGGCCAGTGGTGATGTTGACCCTTGATGTGGGCTGTGTCTGGTGGGAGGAGGTGCAGAATCCCCAGCTCTGATGGTGCCCACAAATGAGGGAGTGGTTGCCCAATATAGTATGACCTCAGCAGGCGGGGGCAAGGATCCCAGGCTCCAAATGAGCCCTGGGGCAGAAGAATGCTGGGTGTGGACTGAGGGAGGGTGTGTGGTACCCTGGCTCCAACTGAGCTGGTAAGCAGAGACACAGACACCAGTGTGGACAGAGCCCTGCAAGCAAAGGCAAGGATCCCCAACTCCACTGAGTCTGTGAATAGAAGTGTGTCAGTGTGGACTGAGTCTGGGGGGAAATATATGGGCACTTCCCCCCTGCTCCAACTGAGCTGGCGAGCAGAGGTGTAGAGGTCCAGTGTGAACTGAGCTCAGTGGTTGGGGTCCCAGACTCCTGGCTGTGACCATGCCTGGGGGACAGGGGTGCTAACACCAAGTTGGGACTTTAACAGGCCATTCGCAGCTCACTGGAGGGGACCAAGCGCTATACCCTCAGTTTTGTGAGACAGAACTGATGTAGAAGACCCTTGGAACCTTCTCTGTTGAACAGGGTTTGTACTGCCTGAAACAATTTGATTGGAACTCATGTCTGGAGTTATTTGAGCTTCGAAGGTTGACCTTCAAAGTTATGTAGCAGAAAAGAACTAAATGGTTCTTAAATCTCAGCTGGGGAGAGATACAGACAGCTGCAGCACCCCAGGTGAGATTTAAACTTAATACCATGACTTCTTAGGATAGGGTACAGGTTGACTGATTTCAAAACAGAGCCAGGTTGAGCTATCTCACTAAGTAAGTCCCCAGAGCCTTTGGCCAAAACTCTGAAAGCGGCCTTTGTAAGACTGTAGGGGATAAGCCACAATTACAAGGCCTAGCACTTTGGTAAGAAGCTGATTAACTCTACTACCTGGGACCCCCAATTCAATCTCACCCTACCAGTTTTAATAACCAAACATTGGAAAATAAACATGGGGAAGAACCAATGGAAGAACTCTGGCAACATGAATAACCAGAGATAACCGCCCCCCAAGGAATGACAAAGAATATATAACTGAAGATGCCATGCATAGACAAATGGCTGCAATGTCAGAAATAGAATTCAGAATACCAATGGCAAATAAGATGAATAGAATGGAAGAAAAGTTACAAATTGAAATCCAAAGAGTAGTTTTAAGTTGTCTCATGAAATTAATGAATTCAAAGACAAAGTCACCAAAGATATGGACATAATGAGTAAAGAGATAGCAGAGCTCAAGGAAATGAAAAAGTTATTCTGGAAGCTCTGAAATATAGTAGAATCCCTTAGTAATAGCGTTGATTAGGCAAAAGAAAAGATCTCTGAAATTGAAGACAAAGTTTTTGAACCTTCCCAAATGCTCAAAGAGGCAGACAAATGCAGAGCAAAAAGTGATCATTCCCTGAGAGAGTTGTGGGATCAATCCAAAAGATCAAACATTCATCTTACAGGAATTCCTAAAGGAGAAGAGGATGGTCCTAAAGGTACAGATGCTCTACTCCAAGAGATTTTGGAGGAGAATTTCCCAAGCATAGCAAGAAATACAGAACTTTAGGTAGTAGACAGTTTCAGAACCCCACCAAGACTCAATCCAAATAAAGCATCTACTAGACACATCATGATTAACTTTGCCAAAGTTAAGATGAAGGAGAAAATTCTGCAAGCAGTCAGACATAAGAAAACTATTACCTACAAAGGGAGAAATATTAGAATGACTGCAGATCTATCAGCCAAAACCTTTCAAGCAAGAAAAGGAAGGTCATCAACTTTCAATCTCCTAAAACAAAACAACTTTTATCCCAGGATCCTGTATCCAGCTAAACTGAGTTTCATTTGTGATGGAGAAATCAAATACTTTACTAATTTACATATGTTGAGGAAATCTGCCATAACTAAATCAGCTCTCTAGGATATACTCAGACCCATTCTCCACATGGACCAGTACAATGCTCTACCACCAAAGTAAACTCATCTAGAGATTTTTGAATAAAACCTAAGTTCCACAGTGGTGAAAAGATTAAAAATATCCACTGAACATTTGAAAAACATGACACCCAAAACACAACCAGGCTTATCAATTCTCTCAATTAATGTGAATGGTTTAAATTGTCCTCTAAAGAAGTACAGGTTGGCTCACTGAATACATAAACTTAGGCCAGATATCTACTGCATACAAGAATCTCCTTTTACCTTAAAGGGTAAAAATAGACTCAGGGTGAAGGGATGGACATCTATAAGTTAGGCAAATAGGAATCAGAAAAATCAAAGGTTTCAATTTTATTTGCAGATTCAATTGGATTTAAACCAATAAAGATGAGGAAAGATAAGGATGGTCACTACATATTTATCAAGGGAAACACACAACATGAAGAGATTTTGATAATTAATATTTATGCACCACACCAGAATGCTCCTCAATTTATAAAGCAAACCCTAATGGATATAAACAACTTGATATCTTACTGCACTATTATAGTTGAAGATTTTAACACCTCTTTGACAGTTTTGGATAGATCCTCCAAGAAGAAACTAAACAAAGAAATGTTAGACTTAAATTTGACCCTAGAACAAATGGACTTAACAGATCTCTATAGAACATTTCATTCTCATAAAACTGAAAATACATTCTTCTCATCAGCCTATGGATCATCCTTCAAAATTGATCATATCTTAAGACACAAGTCTAACCTCAACGAATTTAAAAGAATAGAAATTATTTCTTGTATCTTCTCAGACCACCATGGAATAAAAGTTGGACTCAACAGCAACAGGAAACCTCAAGCTCTGTAAACAAAGTCACGGAAACTAAATAATCTTAGGCCGAATGATAGCTGGGTCAAAGATGAGATTAAGAAGGAAATCACAATTTTTGGAACAAAATGATAATAAAGACACAAATTATCAGAACCTATGGGATACTGCAAAGGCAGTCCTATAAGGGAAATTTATACTGTTGGAAGCCTTCAAGAAAACAGAAAGAGAGGAAGCCAACAACTTAATGGGTCATCACAAGCAACTGGAAAAGGAAGAACATTCTAACCCCACACTCAGCACAAGAAAAGAAATAACCAAAATTCGGGCAGCATTAAACAAAATTGAAAATGAAAGACTCATTCAGAAGATCAATGAAACAAAAAGTTGATTTTTTGAAAAGATTAATAAAATTGATAAAACTTTGGCTAATCTAACCAGAAACAGAAAAGTGAAATCTCTAATATCATCAACCAGAAACAATAAAGGAGGAATAACAACAGACACCTCAGAAATTCAAAAAATCCTCAATAAACACAAACCCCTCTATTCTCAGAAATATGAAAATCTGAAGGAAATGGACCAATACCTGGAAGCACGCCACTCAGAAAGAATAGAAATTTTAAATAAACTTGTATCAGTCACTGAAATAGAATTAACTATACAAAATCGCCCAAAAAAGAAAAGTCCGTGACCAGATGGCTTCAGAGGTATCTAGTACCTATATTATACAACCTTTTCCAAAACATAGAAAAAGAAGGAATACTTCCCAACACATTCTATGAAACAAATATCACCCTGATCCCCAAACCAGGAAAGGATCCAACAAAGAAAGAAAATTATACACCAATATCATTAATGAATATCGATGCAAAAATATTCAACAAGATATTAGCAAACAGAATTCAACAACACATCAAAAAATTATAAACCATGATCAAGATGGTTTTATTACAGGGTTACAAGTTTGGTTCAACATGCATAAATCTATAAATACAATACATCACATAAATAAACAAAATACAAAACAAAGACCATATGATTCTCTCAATTGATGCAGAAAAATCTTTTGATAATATCCAGCATCCTTTCATGATCAGAACACTTAATAGGCTTAGATGGGTCCTTCCTTAAACTGAGAGAGGCCATCTACAGCAAACTCATAGCCAATATCATATTGAATGGAGTAAGATTGAAAACATTTCCACCCATATCAGGAACTAGGCAAGGATGCCCACTGTCTCCACTGCTACTCAACATAGTAATGGAAGTCTTAGCCATTGCAATCAGGCAAGAGAAGGTGATCAAGGGTATCCAAATGTGGTCAAAGGAGATCAAACTCTCACTCTTCACAGATGATATGATCCTATACCTGGAAAATACCAGGGACTCAACTTCAAAACTCTTAGAAGTGATCAAGGAATACTGCTGTATTCTCAGGATACAAAATCAATACTTACAAGTCAGTAGCTTTTATATATGCCAACAATAATCAAGCTGAAAATAGTCAAGGACTCTATTTTTTACAGTAGTCCAAAGAAGATGAAATATCTGAGAATTTGCCTAAAAAAGGACATGAAAGATCTCTATAAAGAGAATTATGAAACTGAGAAAAGAAACAGCTGAAGATGTTAACAAATGGAAAAACATACCATGCTCATGGCTGGGAAGGAACATTGTTAAAATGTCCATACTACCCAAAGCAATCTACGGATTTAATGCAACCCTATTAAAGCACCATTGTCATACTTTAAAGAACTTGAAAAAATAGTACTTCATTGTATATGGAATCAGAAGAAACCTTGAATAGCAAATATGTTACTCAGAAATAAGGAGGTATCATATTACCAGACTTTAGGCTATACTATAAATCCATAGTGATCAAAACAGCATGGTACTGGCACAAAAGTAGAGCAGTAGATTTATGGAACAGAATAGGGAACCAAGAGATGAACCCAGCTACTTATCATCATTTGATCTTCGACAAGCCTATTAAAAATATTCAATGGGGGAAAGACTGCCTATTTAACAAATGGTGCTGGGTGAACTGGCTGGAAACCTGTAGAAGACTGAAACTGGACCCACACCTTTCACCATTAACGAAAATTGATTCTCACTGGATAAAAGATTTAAACTTAAGACATGAAACTATAAAAACACTAGAAGAGAGTGCAGGGAAAACACTTGAAGAAATTGGCCTGGGAGAATATTGTATGAGGAGGACCCCCAGGCAATTGAAGCAACACCAAAAATGCATTACTGGGATCTGATCAAACTAAAAACTTCTGCACAGCTGTGAGCACAGTAAGTATAGCAAACAGACAGCCTTCAGAATGGGAGATTTTTGCAGGTTATGCTTCTGACAAAGGTCTGATAACTAGAATCCATGGATAACTCAAACTAATCAATAAGAAAAGAACAAATAACCCCATTTCTATGTGGCCAAGAGACTTGAACAGAAACTTCCCTGAAGAAGACAAGCGCATGGCCCACAAACACATGAAAAAATACTCATAATCCTTAATCATCAGAGAAATGCAAATCAAAACCACTTTGAGATATCATCTGACTCCAGTAAGATTAGCCCACATCACAAAATCCCAAAACTACAGATGTTGGATGCAGAGAAAAGGGAAAACTACACTGCTGGTGGGAATGCAAGCTAATATGGCCTTTTTTGAAAAGAAGTTTGGAGAACACTCAAGGAACTAAAAGTAGACCTACCATTTAATCCTGCAATTCCTCTACTAGGTATATACCCAGATGATCAAAAATTATTTTACAACAATGACATTTGCACCAGAATGTTTATTGCAGCCCAATTCATAATTGCCAAGACATGAAAACAGCCCAAGTGCCCATCGACCCATGAATGGATTAACAAATTGTGGTATATGTACACCATGGAATACTATGTAGCCATAAAAAGATGGAGACTTCACATCTTCTATGTTTACCTGGATGGAGCTGGAACATATTCTGCTCAGTAAAGTATCTCAAGAATGGAAAAAGATAGTATCCAGTGTACTCAATACTACTATGAAATCAACATATAATCACCTACATATTCTTATGAATGGTAAAACATAGTCCAGAAAGTAGGGGAGAAGAGGAGGGAGAATGGGGGGAAGGTAGGGTATTTGGGGGGACCCCACCTAATGTGCATAATGCAATGGTACATTTCAAAACTATTAAGAAAAGAGTATAATTGTCTTACCACAACAAATAAGTAAGTGAGGTGATGGATGTGTTAATCAGTTCATTGTAAGCATTTCACATTGTATACCAAATCAGTACACTGTATCCCATAAATGCATCAATGTATACAGTTATGATTTAATAAGGAAAAAAGTAAAAAAAAAAAAAGCAAATAAATTAGAAAAATGGGGACACAGAGGCATGGAGTTCTGAACTATGGTGGTGAACAGAGCCTAGAGGGGACAGTGAAAGAGAAAAAGGAGTTCTAAGACAATGGTCTCAAAGGATGGTGCCTTGACCAGCAGGATCAGCATCTCCTGGAATGTGTTAGAAATGTAAATTCCCGGGCCCCATCTGGGACCAGCTAACTCAGAAACTCTGGCAGCGGGGCCCAGGGATCTGTGTTTGACAAGCCCTCTGGACAATTCCATGCATGCTCAAGTTCTAAGGGTATAAGTATAAAGCGAAAAAGATGTTAAGTCTGCCCAAATCCAACTAGAAGGCAATCATGACAGAATCCTGGGATAACTTGTTTCATCTTATTTCTCAGCCTTGAATGCACTTTAGAGTCACCTGGGGATCTTTTCAAACCCTAATGTTCGGATCAATTAAAAGAAAATCTCTAAGGATGGGACCAAGGAGTCCATTATGTTTAACTTCCCTATGTGATTGCACTGTAGAGACATGGTTGAGAAGCGTGGTGCTCATAGCCAGGACCCAATACACTGGAAATTCTTCCTGATAAATTACCTTGCTGAGGTTCACCCAACTGCTGCAGAGAGGTTGACGGTGATACCTCTCAGGAGGGAGAATTAACACGTTACAAAGGAGAGAATGCACATATGGAATGACTCTACAGTAAATGTGCCTCATAAGTAGTTCTGTGCAAGAGACAGAAGGAAGAAGAGGGAGGGGGAAGAGAGGAGAGAAGAAAGGCACAGTTATGTCATTGTTGAAGTTATCTCTTGTGGGCAGCAACAGAATGTATTGGGTTGGCAGCATTAGATGAAAAGCCCTAATAATAAAGAAGTGGGGGCTGAGCACCAAGGTCATCTCAGGAGAAGGAGGCTATAGATGGAGTTTGGAAGGATGTTTTGTAGAAAACTAGGAAAAATCATAGTGTCATGGTGGTCGGGACTCTGAGATCTGGAGCTGGACTGTCTGAGTTCAACCCCATTGCCACTATTTTGTATGTAACCCCAGGCACACTGCTTAATCTCTCTAGACCAGTCTCTTCATTTGTCAAATGGGAATCATAACAATTTGTATCTCACAAGGGTTTTTGGGATAAATAAATGTGCTAATCTATGCAATGTGCTTATAGAAGTGCCTGGTGCTCAGCAATGGGCTGTAATTATTGTTATTTTTGGTGAGAGGGTCATGGTTTTAAAAGGACATACTGGACCAGGAGGTGGACATGACTTCTTGGGATGGGGCATGTTTCTTTCCTTCCCCCAGTAACATGGCTGTGACTCTTGTAGACAAACCATGTGTACATGGACCCATGTGATTTATCTTTGTTGACTTGTTAGCAACTGCAGTGATTGTTGTTTCAACAGCTCTTTTGCCTCTGACCACCATCAAAGAGTATCAGATCACCCCTGAAAGTATAGAAAGAGCTCTGAGACTTCTAGCCAATAAAGCAGCTGAGGTGACAGGGGAGCCCTCTCATACTCTGAACGTGTAACAATGTTGGACAATATGTAGTAGCATCAAAAGCTTCAAATACATAGCTTGGATCAAAAGTAAAAATAAAAGGAAAGAGGATCCAAGGTGTCAGGAAGGAAGAGAAAACTAAATGAGCCAAATGGCCCATGAGATACCAAAACTTCACAAACCTAAAAAGTGGTAATCCCAATGCCTGGAGAGCAGAGTTGCACCCACATGAAGGGACTCATAAAGCCCAGGGCAGGGAACCATAAAGGGTTTCCTACCCATGGAAGAGGCACTAGAAATCTCTACCCACTGCAAGTGGATTGATCACCCCAGACCAAAGGTGGTAAAAAATCCACTGGGAGAAATTTAAATATCAAACTTCTACCACGAATTTTCCCAATGTTGGCCCCCTGGGACTCCCAAAGGAAGAAAAATTCCACTAAAGATCAGCTCACAGTTAAAAAATTATAAAGCGCATAAAGCGAGCCCCCGTGAGAATCAGAAGATGCCCTTAATGAAGGAATTAAAATCACAGAAACCACACGCATGCAATCTGTGTAAAAATCTCTTTGCTTTTATTTGAGGATATATGTTCAATAAAATAAAGGAAAGAAGAGCGTCAACAGTGGCTACTGGGTATTATCATAAGACATAAAGCCTGCATAAAGGATATTTATGTGGCAAGCATGGAATTGTCACCTGTTCAGTTTTTGTCTACTGATTTTAAGAGTGTGATGAACAGGAGTGAGAAAAGAACCCTTTTACACACATGTAGGCTGATGCAATCTTTTTAGAAAAGGCAAGTTACCAATATGGAAGAACCCTTAATTTTTTTTTTTTTTGCACATACTTCGGAGAAATTACTTTTAGGGATTTATTCTAAAGAAAAAGTAATGGATGTAGGAAAAGAATAGCTGCAAGGATGTTTCTTTACAGTGCAGAAAAATTGGAAGCATCCTGAACGTCCAGCAGCAAGAGATTTGTCAAATAAATGAAGATATATCCAGATGTTGGGATTCTAGCAGGCACTGAAATGAAGGCTGCAGAAGAATGTTTAATGGCATGGAAAGATGCTCATAATATTGTAAGAAAAAAACAGGCTATAGAACTGTGTGAGCAATATAATTCCATTTTTATAAATATAAGATAAACACACATACTATAGTTTAGTGTAACACAGTCCCTCCTAGACATGGGTTTCCAGTGTGCCAGAAGTTCTCCATAGGTATGGTGGCTGTTAGTGAATGATAGGATTTATGGAGTGAGGGCTCCCGCCTTGCACTGCTTCCTAGGGTTTCCTTTCATGTGCCTAGTCTCCATACTCTGGCTACCTGTCTGTTTGACATAAAGTGAAAGTAACTGATGCAAAAAAAAAAAATTTTTTTAAGCCCAGCATAGGCTTGGCACCCATAGTTCAGTGAGTAAGGTGCCAGCCACATACAACGAGGCTGGAGGGTTTGAGCCCAGCCTGGGCCTGCTAAACAATAATGACAACTGAACCAAAAAATAGCTGGGCATTGTGATGGGCACCTGTAGTCCCAGCTACTTGGGAGGCTGAGGTAAGAGAATTGCTTAAGCCCAAGAGCTCAAGATTGCTATGAGCTGTGATGCCACGGCATTTTACTGAGGGCGACATAGTAAGACTCTCTCTCTCAAAATAAAAAAAAAAGAGAAAATGGCTGGGCATTGTGGCAGGTGCCTGTAGTTTCAACTACTCGGGAGGCTGAGACAAGAGAATCACTTAAGCCCAAGAGTTTGAGGTTGCTGTGAGCTGTAACATAACCGTACTCCACCAAGGGTGACATAGCAAGACTATGTCTCAAAAAAAAAAAAAAAAAATCCCAGCATAGGGCAACCTGTAGCTCAGTGGTAGGGCGCTGGCCACATACACTGAGGCTGGTGGGTTCGAACCCGGCCCAGGCCAGCTAAAACAATGACATCTGCAACGAAAAAAAAAAGAAGAAATATCTGGGTGTTGTGGTGGGCACCTATAGTCCCAGCTACTTGGGAGACTAAGGTAAGAGAATCACTTAAGCCTGAGAGTTGGAGGTTGCTATAAGCTGTGACTCTACGGCACTCTACTGAGGGTGACATAATAAGACTGCCTCAAACAAAACAAAACAAGCCCAGCATATTTCTGAGCATTCATTACATGACTGGGTAAAGAGGTGTTCCCACAGAGATGGTCCCATGGAGCATCATGGCCATCCCAGAAGGCACATCAGCCCTTAAATACCTTAGAATAGAAGGAATATTCATCATTTCTGCTCATGCTTCATTGACTAGAATTAGTTACATGGCAAGGCACTGGAGGATATTCTTCCCTTGTGCTAGAAAGTCAACTAAACCACGCATACTGGACACTGATACTCCTGACCACTCTCTGTAATGATTACTATTTTTTCCCATTAGAATTAATTTGATGAGTCTGGCACATAGTAAGTGCACAGTAAATGTCAGCCACCATCATCATTTCCAAAGTTCCAATGCCAGCTATGTGTCCTATAATTCGATTCAGTTCTGACACTACCTAGAATTAGCACCCCTACCCCAACTCTGCCTTGAGTACCTGGAGCACCCCTGAACATCCCTCTTCCCACTCCCTTTCCCCGGCTCCTGAGGGCTCTCCCATAGAAGGGATTGTGCTGGTTTGATTTTGTACCCTTATGTGTACCACAGGATTGGATCCTACTCACTCCCATCCCATCCTCCAGGATCACCAAAAATGAAACCAGGGAGAAGAGGATTGTAGGGGTTCAGGTGCAATATCATGGGGACTTGGACTAGGATGTTGGGAGGATCCTACTCACTCCCATCCCATCCTCCAGGATCACCAAAAATGAAACCAGGGAGAAGAGGATTGCAGGGGTTCAGGTGCAATATCATGGGGACTTGGACTAGGATGTCCAAAAATGGACCGTTTTGGAGTCTACCTGTTGTTTCACAGGGAATTCACTGATGTAAGATCACTGGCTTTTGAAAAATAAGTGGATGATCTTCCAGTTCTTGCGAAGCTCTTAACAACCCTTCTCCAGACTCTTTCCATAGACAGCTAAAACTCCTCCATCCAGGGGGTGAGCAAATTCAGACCACAGCTCCCTGTATTAAGATGAGCCCTGGCTTGTTAACACAGAGGTACAAAAATGTCATCACAGCTCGAGGTGCTTTCCATTCTTTCATGCTGCTACTCTCCTCAGGGCCACAGATGGCTTCTCCTGCTTGAGACAGAATTTTATCCAAAGGTGGGAAGAAGCATTTTTATGGGGCAACTCCTTTTACCAAGAAAGGACATCTTTTCCCCAACATGTTTGTCTTACATCTCATTGACCAGGATTGTAGCTATCTACACACCTAAACCTGTCACTGGTCGGAGTTATAAAATTACCACGATTGTACTGAAACAACCACACTCACCACCATGGAGCTGGGAAAGGAGCCCTGAGGCACCTGAGTGCCTAGTACCTAATCCAAATTGATGTTTTAGTAAAAAAGAAAGAAGTGCCTGTCGTTTGGGAAATCAATAGTCTTCTACAGACGGGACAGGCAATCCTTGCTGTAGGTCTGGATTCACCTCCATATTTACTTAGTCAGTGTTTGTGAGTGACTACCCAGTGTCAAGTTCATGACAGGAACTAGACACCGCCCCTTCTCTAATGGATTTTCAGCCCAGTAGAATTGGTCAGACATACAATTAAATAATCACAATAGACTAGAACAGGAGCACAGATCAGTATCTAAGATACACACACAACATGGATGAGAGACTTGAAGGCAATCAGGGAAGGAGTCTCAGAGGCAATGACACTGAAGCTGGATCTGAAGGCTGAAAAGTTTACCAGTTAAAATTTTGCCCGGAGAGAGGAGTCCAGGAAAGGCAGATGTGAATGAATAAATCATTAATTGAATGAATGAATGACTGGGAAAACACGAGAAGATTCTGTAAGAATAAAATATGCCCAATGTGAGAGGCTAGAATCAGCTTTCTGAATCCCTACAGGGATTCTGTGAGAATGTCTGAGGAGGCTGTGGGTCATAGTACCTGTGATTATATGCGCTACTGACTGTGTAACTCGAGAGTAATTGCACGGAAAGAAAATGAAGTGCATTCAAGTACTTGGAGACACTTCAGCAGAAGTAATACATCGGAAAACCCTTCCAGACACAGATCTTTATGGGTGTGAAATACCTTAGGAGCAGCCAAAATCACATAGGAGGTAGAAGTGCCCCCTAATGTGGTGGGACGTTGGAACTGCCTTTCCTCCCGTCTTGGATCAGTCCAGAGTTAACTAGCTGGTGGCCATTCCTCTTTCCAACCTTGAGGGCAGATTTGAAAGGTTTAATAAAAAGAAAAGGTGAAGAGATGGAGGAGGGAGATGGGCTGTCCTCATGGAAAACTCCCCCCATTGGTAGGTCTCCCTGGGAGTCTAGGAATGCATGGCCACAATCAGCTGAGGACTCTTCCTGCCTGCAAGACTTTATTGTCTGTTGTGTGTGTGGGTGTGTAGAAATGATCAAAAACTCTTTCCAATGATTGAAATATAGGTTCACCTGGAGGCAGACGGATGGACTGTTTGATTTTTGCAGACGATGACAATGGCTGAGCGAATGTAATATAATAAAAAATATATCTTCCTGTCCTGTGCTGGTGCAGTGTTTCGAAAACCCTTGGAATTTCCTGGGTGATGAAAGTGTCTTTTGTTGTTCATCATGAGAGCCTTCGGACCCTACCTGAGTTGAGGCTAATGAGGTGACTTATGGGGGATGGTACTTTGATAGCTTCAGCACAGGGGCTGGTTGCTAGAGGAGCCAACCACATAATTTAGAAGATTGGACTTTTCAGCCTCATACTCTCCAGTCAGGAAGGGAGATGGGCTGGAGATTCCACTCAATCATGTGGCCAATGATTTAATCAATCATGCCCACAGGATGTCTCCATAAAAACTCTTGGACACCAAGGCTTGGGGGAGCTTCTTGATTGAGAAGGCACTGATGTGCTGGGAGGGTGCCACACCGTGCTAACATGGCAGAGGCTATGGAAGCTCCGTGCTCCCCTCATCACCGTAGACTCCCAGATCTTAGCCTGGGTATCTCTTCCATTTGACTATCCCTGAGTTGCCTTTCTTATAATACAACTGCTATTGTTAGGGGGAGAGTTTTCGGTGAGTTCTGTGGGTCATTCTCACAAAGTATTGAAAGTAAAAGTGGGGCTGTCAGAACCCCCGAATTAGTAGCGGGCTGAGCAGAAGTGTGGGACACCACCTTGAGGACACTCAGGATTTTGTAGTTACTATCTAAAGTGGCGACAGTCTTATTGAATTGAGTCCCTGCACTTAGGAGGTCTGTGCTAATTCTAGGTAGTTTCAGAACTGAATTGAATTGTAGAACACATAGCTGGCACTGGAACTTTGGGAATGATGATGGTGGCTGACATTTACTGTGCACTTACTGTGCGCCAGACTCATCAAATCTTTCATGTGCATCTTCTCAGCTAAGAACCCAGCCCGCCCCCAGCGTTGACAGCTGCAGGTCTGCTTGTCTTCACCACACGGACAGAGTCCTCTGTGTTTGTAGCTTTAAATCTGGCCTCATGCTCCTCAGAATGGGCTTCAACTGGCCCGGGATTCTACAGCTTGTATTTTAGAGTTGTTTTTTTCCCTACCTGAAGCCCTTCAAGCTAGCAGTTACAGATCTGTAAGCACTCCAGGGATGCTATTTAAAGACAGTCCTTTGTAAATCAAAGAATGTTTCTGAGACACAAATGGATGTAATCACCACCCCCTAATTTGTCCCGTTTGTGGGTTTGGATTTGCTTGCTTACTTTACTTAAACTGTTTTGGATCCTGTTGTGGGCTTCGAATCAACAGCCTCAGCTGTAAGTGTGTGGGCCTGTGGCTCTGTTATGTTTTGTTCCGTGCAATACCAGATGTGATGACAAAAAATGATGGGGTTTTTTCAACAATGAAAGTTACACATGCAAGTGAGCATTGTCCTTCAAAGTCTTCACCTTGAGAAGGTAAATACTTTCCCCTCAACCCCTACCCCAACTCTGCCTTGAGTACCTAGGGATGGTGCTGGTTTGATTTTGTACCCTTATGTGTACCACAGGATTGGATCCTACTCACTCCCATCCCACCCTCCAGGATCACCAAAAATGAAACCAGGGAGAAAAGGATTGCAGGGGTTCAGGTGCAATATCATGGGGACTTGGACTAGGATGTTGGGTGGATCCTACTCACTCCCATCCCACCCTCCAGGATCACCAAAAATGAAACCAGGGAGAAAAGGGTTGCAGGGGTTCAGGTGCAATATCATGGGGACTTGGGCTAGGATGTCAGCAGTGGGGATCAGAAAAATGGACCGTTTTGGAGTCTACCACTCACTGGATGTATGACATGTAGTGGTGAAGAAAAAAGAGATCCCTCTTAAAATCTCTCACCCAAATGCTTAGTGACCTTTCAGAGTCCTTGTCACACTTTGAGATCCAGTCCTTTGTGATTATTTTTCCATGGCCTGTCTCTTAGACTGGGAGCTCCAGGAGGGTAGCGAGCAGCAGCTGGCATGCAGAAATAAATATGTATGAGATGAATAAATGACTGAACAAATGAATGAACAGATTCTCTCCTGAAAGAAGTCCACACACAAACACACTCTC
>NW_003852433.1:5591868-5612554 GCF_000181295.1 Otolemur garnettii | reverse complement strand
ACAAGGACTATCCCAGAATTCTATGTTCAGAATTCTGATCTCTGATCCAAGGTTCTAGTTTTGCAAATGTGTCCAGAGAGGGAAAGTGCTTTGCTCATTATTACATAGATGGATAAAGAACCCTTTCTTTGATCTGTGAGTGGTCAGGTCCTTCTGGTTTCCCCAGATCCCTCACTTTCTCTGCACAGAGACAGCCAGCATATTCATCCAGAGCTGGACTTTTCCATTTAAAATTCCTTATTTAGCATAGACATGCATCTTCAGACATTTCTTTTGGACTAAAATTTCCGCAGGCAAGGTTTGAAGCTTTAAGGAGATAAGAGCTGCACACTGATATGTATGTTTTGGCAGCTTTGGGGGAAGGGTGGTTTCTGTTGTTACTTGGGAAAAGTATCTTTTTTAAAATTATCTTCTTACTGTTTTCCCAAGTGTTTCCTGGCTCAGACCTGTGGACCAGAGCTCAGTTATGCTCCACAGGAATTAGTTAACGATCTTCAACACTGCTGCATTCTCGGTGAAAGTCAGAACCCCTGCAAAACACTGAATTATTCACAGCAAGCAGGTCACATTTGCTCATGGAGTAAGTAGAATTTTGTGTATCAAAAAAAGACTCAGTAAATAGAATGCTTCAGCGCCAATGGGGTTCAATTTATCAGTGCTGCTTGGCATTGCTTCTGCCCATGTGGGCAAAGAGAATGAGCCCATTTCTGTAAGTGGCCAGGACACATGTCTCATGAAGGCCTGGCCCGAGCTCTGTCCTTCATCTTGCATTTAGACCCTGGGGCCTGATATGCCCAATCTCATAGAGACAAGATTGATTACTTTTTGGATAAGACAGAAGCCCTCATCCCAGCGCTCAATGATGCTATCTTTATCACGAATCATTTGGTTTCATGGAACAGACACCTCCTTAGACTGACCAAGGTAAAAGGAGATGACACATAGATGAAGGGGGGTGTCACAGATCTCAATGGTAGAGAAAACCACTGGACTTGATGAGACTCAGAAGTCACCAGATAACTATATTCTCCATCCTTACCTCTCTCTCTCTCTTTCCTCTCTGTCTCTGTTTCTCTCCCCTCCCTGCTGTTGTATGAGAGAATGAATAGATGAATGAAGTCAATGAAAGAATAGGAATTCCAGGGCATCAACTATGACAAGTGGCCATCCAACTTTTGCTCAAATATGACCCGGGCAACCCAGATGGTAATCTAACCTGAGTGGCAGGGAGAGATGCAAATGTGTGTTGCTGTCCCTGGTCCTAGATAATCATGGCCCACAGACATTATTTTTTCCCTTCTTTCTCTTAGCACGAGGACCCCAGTGACCTCATGCCCCAGACATCTGAATCCATGAGAAAAGAGGTGGAGGGTCAAGAAAGTAAAGAAAGGGGGAAAGGAAGAAGGAAAGTAAAAGACAGGCCATTAGAAGCACGCATTCAGGACGACAGTCTGCTGGAGGTGGCAGGGACTGAGCCTGACGGTTAGATAGGTTACACCACATATGTACGAGTTGTTTTGCTGTTATGATTGTTTAGTTCCTTGTATTGATAAAGAATTTTCTCCTTTTTACATTTTTAGGACAAATAGAATTACCAGTGTCATACTGACAAGTTTCAAGGAGTTCATGGCCCTGGAATATCATCTAATCCCACTGACATAAGAACTTCAATTTTTGAACACATTTCTCATATCACCCTCTATTCCCAGTTCTTCTTCTCCTTCCCAGAACAGCATTTTCAGACAGTTAAAGTCCATGCTCACCTCCTGCCAGGTCACCCCTTCTTCTCATCTCACTCAGCCATTCTTCAGATGGCCCTGGAACTCCTTCTGTGCTGTGTCAGCACATCCTAACTAAGCATCAACTGGCCTGTAGAGATAGGGGGTGGCAGAGATGGAAGTCTGGATGAATGCTGGCATCTGGATACTCGCCTCTAAGCAGTTCCAATTCCTGCCCAGTTATGGTCTGTAAGAAGATACCTTGAATATGTCCAGGGGATCAAATGACCCAGTTAGCCTGCTTTCACCCTACGGTAATTTGCCAGTTTTTATAAATGTGCACATGCATGCACTCAGCAAGCAGCTGGGTGTCCAAAGGGTAGACTGCTGTTCATGTCAGCTTCTTTGTAAGCAGAATGTTCCCACTTTCTCTGGGGTCTGCATCCCAAAGCAAATGAATGAGATTTGTAATAGATTTGTAATCCTGTGGACCTCCCTTCTTAAGCCCTAATGCTGCGAGCAGGATCCTGTGGTCCTGTCAGACCCTCAAATTGGTAAGAAATGTGGTGTTCGGATGTAGCATTGCTGTTATAGGTATAGACTTTGGATTTTGGGACATCCATGGTGAAGCCTTACTTTCCCCTAATAAGCTAACGCTTTAGTAAATATTTTGAGGGCCTTTTAACTTTGCCTTGGCATTGAGAACAATGTAACCTAAAAATGTATACCATCATATAAAAATGTTTAAAGTTTATCATAAATAAATAAATTAAATGGGTAAGTTAATTTAGCAGGCATCTCTCAAAGGAAGACATACAAATGGCTGAGAAGTATATGAAAGATGTTCAATATCACGAATCATCCAAAAAATGCAAATCAAAACCGCAATGAGTTAAAATAGCTATTATCAAAAAGGCAAAAACATAACAATGTTGGTAAGGATGCGGAAAAAGGGAAACTCATACACCGTCGGTGGGAATGTAAATTATACAGCCGTTATAGAAAACAGTATGGCTGTGTCTCAAAAAACTAAAAATGGAACCACTACGTGATCCAGCAATCCCACTACTGGGCACATAACCGAGGAAAGGAAGTCGGTGTGTTAAAGGAACACCTGCACCCCGATGTTTACTTCAGTACTGGTTAACAATAGCTGAGATAGGGAATCGACCTAAGTGCCTATCAATGGACGCATGAGTAAGAAAAATGTGGTATACATGCATGATAGAATAATATCTACCCATAAAAAAAAGAATGAAATTATGTCATTCCTGGCAACATGGATGAGCTGGGAGGACATTATGTTAAATAACACAACACAGGAATGGAAAGATAAATGCCACATGTTCTCATTCACATGTGAAAGCTAAAAACAGTTAATCTCATGCAAGTAGAGAGAATAATGGTTACTAGAGTTGCAGAAGGCAGTGGACAGGGGGGATAGTCAGAGGTTGCTTAATGGATATGACAGTACAGTTAGATAGAAGAAACCAGTTTTAGTGTTCTATAGCACTCTATGGTGACTATAATTAATGACATCTTTCTTTCTTTCTTTTTTTTTTTGTAGTTTTTGGCTGGGGCTGGGTTTGAACCCGCCACCTCCGGTATATGGGGCTGGCACCCTACTCCTTTGAGCCACAGGTGCCACCAATGACAATTTATTGTTTATTTTCAAATAGCTAGAAGAGCTAATTTAAAAAATGTTTACCAAAAAAGTGTTAAATAGTTGAGGTAATGGATATGCTAATTACCCTGATTTGATCATTACACATTATATACCTGAACTGAAATACCACACTGCACCCACAAATATGTATAATTATTAAGTGTCAATTAAAATAATAATAATAAAAATACATAAGCTACTATCTGTAAAGGCAGAAAATGAAATGTATTTTTAATTATCCCAAGGAAAAAGATAATAATTACCATAAGATAGCACTTTGATAAGAACCAAACTTGATTTATAAACAAGGTGCTTAGGGTTAGCATGAAAAGAGACCAAATTCTGCTCAGTAAATCTGAAAGGATTTTGCAGAATAGAGGGGTAGGTAAGAATTTCCCAGGTGCTAAATGGTGAGAATAATATTCCAGACAGAAAGAGCAGTAGTTTCCAAAGCACAATTGTAAAAATGCATGAAATGTTTGCAGAAGGGCTGACAGTCTGGTGGAGTGAGAATACAGGATTTATACCTACAAATCAACCAACAGATAGGAATGGGCCCCTGCTAAGCGTAGGTACTGGGGATACAGTAGCAAACATGTCAGGTGTGGCCTGTAACTTCCTGAAGCCTCTGCTGTTTGGGGAAGGAAGTTCAGGAAACGATGACCCTCCTGTGGGGATGTTTCCTCAACACCGTGTGCTTTCTGGGGTCGCGTGCATACTCCCTACAGCTGCAGTCTGTTGACTTGTCATGCTCTCCAATCAGACTATTAGTTCCTTAAGAACAGAATCCTATGCCGTTTATCTCTTCTGCATCCCCCTATGCTAGACACAGTTCCTGGCACATAGTGACCACTGAATAGATTAATGGTGAAAGAATGAATGGATGAATGAAATAAATGTTGGTAAAGGCAAGTTTGTGGCTGGGCTGACTGCCTCCTAAACCTCTAGAGGGGAATAATTATGGATGTTTATATTCAATGCATTAAGGCAGGAATTTTTTTTTTTTTCTTTTTTTTTTTTTTTTTTTTTTGGAGACAGAGTCTCACTATGTCGCCCTCCTGGGGTCAGCTCACAGCAATCTTAAACTCTTGGGCTTAAGTGGTTTTCTTACCTCAACCTCCCAAGTAGCTGGGACTACAGGCGCCCGCCACATCACCTGGCTATTTTCTTTTCTTTTCTTTTCTTTTTTATTTTTTTCGGTTGCAGTTGTCATTGTTGTTTTGCAGGCCTAGGCTGGGCTGGAACCATCCAGCCTCGGTGTATGCAGCCGGTGCCCTACTCACTGAGCTACGGGCACCAAGCCAAGGCAAGGAATTTTTCAGTGGTGATAATTGGACTATCATAACCCAAGATTGAATTAACTACAGCCTTTAACATGAGTTATTAAAAATGCTTTGCTTCTCCCACTGGCACTTAGAAGTCAGCTCTCCTACTGAGCCATTCTCTTCCTTCATTGACTTCTCTTTATCAGGGATGTCAAGACCATTGGTATTTAGAAAGCACATTATGTTAGCTCTTTTCTTTCTAAACAGTGCAAAAAAAAGCGAATTGACCTTTTATAAGGAAAATGGAACCCCAGAGCCTCCCTACATGGCAGTGATGACTGGGATTTCTTATCTCCATGTCAGAAGACTTTTTCTCCAGCCTGGCAGGAGCGAGGCGGGGAGATAGATGGAGACTTTCTGATGCCATTCCCTCCTCGAGAGAAAGTGCTAAGGGGATGGGTTATTAATAGTGCAGACCAGGAGATGGAAGAATGAGGGGAAGAGCAACAGCCTCCAGGGTCACAGTGAACTCCGCTGACATTTCATTTCTTTGACATCTGTGCAGAGAATCCCAGGCTGTTGTCCTGGGGGTTGAAAAGGAGAGGATGGCTACAGTTAGAAAACTAAAATAGAAAAAGTTGACTGACCCAGGAGCCAAAAGGGGCACAGTGAATTTCCTCATGGGAAAGAGCATGTCTCAATAAGTTTCCTGTTTGGCTTGAAAGATAAGAAATAGGTCGATTGCCACCGTCTGCTTTTAGAGGTCTTTTTTGTGATTACTTTTACATCTGGTAAGAATTAGGAGCAGATGATGTCCTTGTAGTGCATGGACAAGATTACCTCAATTCTTCCCGTCCCTGCACCCATGCCTCTTGCAATGAGATAGATTCTGCTAGTGCCCCCATCAAAGAGTGGAGCCTATTTCCTCACTGCCTGACTCTGGACTGGATCTTGTGACTAGCTTTGGCCGATAGAACACAGAAGTGATTGCATGTCAGTTCCAAGCCTAGACCTCAAGAGACAGTGTACTTTCCGTTCTCTCTGGGAAACCTTCCCAGCTCTGACTAGCCTATGGGAGAATGAGAGACATATGGACCAGAGTTAATTCAGAACAGGTAACAGTTATCCCAGCCGTGGTCCTTAAACACGTGAGCATCTAGCCAGGATCAGTAAAGTTGCCAACCCAAACTGTAGTTGAACATAGATGCAAAAATATACCCAGCCAAGATCAGAAGAACCACCCAGATGAGCCCAGCTGAAAATGCCAATGACAGAATTTTAAACTAAATAGATAGTTGCTATTTCAAGCCAACAGGTTTTAAGGATATTTTATTACACAGTAAGAGCTTTTGAGTGATACACTCTATTCTTGTTCAGGAATCCCTAGAGGACAGAAGGATTTAACACTTAGGTAAGAAGATACCAGAACTCTAAGCTACAACATCAAGTTCCATGAGAGCAAGAACCATATTTACTTAGTTTCATGAGAGCAAGAACCATATGTGCCCATTGGGCACATCAAGTGACAAAGAGCAATCTTTTTATACGGAGTTTGACAACTGTACATAAGAAAATTGGACACCATCAAGAGGGTCCCTGAGGGAATTTGTCCAACTTACTTCTTGGGGTGATTATCACCTTGGCTCAAGATTCAATAAGAATCTTCTTGAGAGCTTCTTGAATTTAACCTAAAGAGATGTGCGGCCTGGTTGAGAAGAGCCTGCTGATAGTTTAACCTTTCTACCACACACACACCCTGCCCCACAAAACTGCTCCATACACCATCTGCTCAGTTATCTGGAGTCATTCTTGGCATCCACACACCTCCTCTCCCTCATTCATTCCCCGTGTCCAAATGACCGTATCAGCTTCCTCAAATAATAAGTTTCTTACCTAATCTCATCACTTCTAACCCATTCTCCCCAGAGTAGCGAGTATGATTTTCTAAAACACCGATCTAATCACCCCTCTTCTGCTAGCTTCCCATGGCTCCCTATGGCCCTCGGGATCAGACCCCTCAACAGCATTCCCCAGTCTCTGTGTGTGTCCCCTTTTGAATTTCCTCCCTCACTTCTCTCTTTTCTCTGTTTTCACCAGAATACAACTTTCCTGAAATACTATGTGCAGTTCCCCAAGCCAGGGACAGTCTTGAGCTGGGACAGTCTCTCCACTTGCTATCCTGCTGCTTGGGTACTTCCTGTCTTCTTTTTAGGACCTTCCTTGGAAGGCATCATTTTTCCCCCTGACCCCCAGGCTGGGTGAGGTAGAAGCATCTGCTCTTCTAGGTGATCGTTCAGCCTCCTGCCTATTTCCCTGGTCTGAGTTGTCACTGTTTTTCTCTCTCCTCCTCCTATCACTACACCACGAGCTCTGGGAGGCAGGGATATTTCTTTCATCTCCGTTCATCTCTGTGTCTAGTACAGACTCTGACTTATAGTAAGTGGTCAACTGAATGCATGAGCGAATGCACATGAAGGAAACAAACTAAGACAAGAGATTGTGAACAGCACCTCCTGATAATGAATCAGACTTTGGGGGGAATCTTACAGAGAGAACTGAAGGAAACAGTTCCAGGTTAGGTGACGAAGTAAATTATTTCCAGTCACATGATTTCCTGGAAAGTAGATTAGAAGATGAACTTGAGCTCTATATCAGACACAAACATGGAGCAAATCCATGAATCGGTGGTTCTCATTAGATTTCAGTTGTTAATGCTCAGATTTGCTAAGAATCCAATACACACTGGTGTTTAATGAGCACTTAACTCTGTAACAGGCACTGTGCTAGGAGTTTACAAGTATCATCTCACTTATTCATCTCAGCCACCATTCCCCCTTTTGTCAGATGAGAATTCAGAAGAACAAAGAGGTTAAGTAACTTCTCCAAGGTTAAATAATTTCAGCCAATTGATTAGGTCAAGTGAAATCACTTCCCTTGAGTGTAGGCTAGATAGTCCTTACCTGATTCCCTGCTATAAATTGTAGCTTATGTCCCCCATACAATTACACCATTTTAACTTGTTTTGTTTGCTTACGTATACAGATCAAGATGACGCATCACATTTAAATGATTAGCCGAGACCACACAAAAGCAAACAGAAGCACTCAATAAACAAAATTTTCTTTTTCTTTTGGAGATTATGACCTTTAGTGAATATCTCTTACAAAGGCACAAGCATTCTCTTTCCTGCCACCAGACTCCTAAGAGTGAAGAAGGAAATATTGATATTTTATATGCATTTAAGGTGGCCAATTAGTACAGTCCTCCTCTACTTTTGTCTACATACAAAATTACTGTTGTTTTCCCATTTTCCCTAATGTTGATTAGCCCCCATTATAACCTAGCTACTTTCTCCAGAGACTTGACAACCTTCTGGGCCCTCACCCATGGAGTATTCCTTTCCTGGAGGCCACCTCCATCTAAATATGTTATTTAAGGTCAAGTTCATGACCCACCTCCTATCTTACTACAATCCTACAACTCACACCAGTAAACATCTACATTTATTCAGCTACCTGAAAGGGTCTTTCCTTCCTTTCTCTTCACTTCCCTCATTCCCTCTCTCCCTCCCTCACTCCCTTCCTTTTTCCTTCTTTCCTTCCACACATACATATGGGGCATTTCCTGGGTGCCACCATCTGTGTGAGATGTAAACACCATAAACACCATCAACATTTTCGTGTTTAATGCCAATTAATCTTATCTGCCTGTATGTTCCTATTGTGTGCCAGTTACTTTACTAATTTCGAATCTTAAATCATCTCTTCAAGAGGGTGATGGGTAGCTCTTTCTCATTGAGCACATCCAGTGCTGACATCTCAATGCTTAGCCACCTACAAGAACCATTTTATTTCACTACGGACTAGACTACATGTGTCTTCCCCAGAGAAGCTCATCTGGGAGAACAGTTTGCGATAGGAACAAACTGAATTCCATCTCCAGGTTGATCATGAATCTCACAGGAGTCCACGTAAGAGTTACCCTGCACATTGTTTAAGAAAAAAAAGAACATGGAATATAGACAATTCCATATTTTTGGAGAAGAGAAAATTAAATATGTGTGTACATGTGCATGTGTGTGTGTGCATGCACAGAAAAATCGTTGACAGAATACACACCAACCATTAAGAAAAGTCTTAGTCACTGGGAGAAGGAAAAATGGATGGTGGGGCAATCACAGAGAATAATAGAATACTTTTTTAAAATTTTCTGTACTTCTGTACAATTAAATTTTATAATGAGGACATATCAGCTGTTTTTCTCTACACTTCGTATTTATTATATAGTGCATGCGTATGTTGTCATGAAAAAGTCAGAATTACCTGCATGTACTCCACTAACTTTATTTTGAAAGTCATTAGTGCTGATCATGAAAAATTCCAGCTTTTTGCCTTCTAGTACCTGATAGAGTCGCATCTCCCTGTCTCTTTGAAGTCAGGCACAGCCATAAGACTAGCTTTGGCCAATGATATGGTGGCAGAAGTGATGTATCACTTCCAAGTGAAAGATCTATCACCACCAGTGCTCAATGTCAACCTTCTCGGCCCACAGCTTAGGGAATCTTGTGCTGGGGTCCCGCCCTGGGGGAAGGTCTGATAAGACCTATGGATCTGCCAGTAGTTGACTGGGGAAGTATAAAGTTAGAAATGGCGAGAGACAAAGAGACAAGACACACAAAATAGGATTTTCAAAGGTAGGAGTGCAGAGGTCCACTGCCCTTTTGTGGGGTTCCAGTGAGTGGCCCTGAGTGTCAGGTCCACTCAGCTTTTATTGAAGGCTATTTGCTCATTAGCCCAGAGGGTAAGCTGAGGAAGGGAACAAAGACGTCAGCAGTTTCTCTGAGCAAGCATATCAGCTCCTATTGTTTCTATAATCATTAACTTTAAGGGTCTGAGCAGTCTTGAGAAATCCAGAACCTGAGCCTTGTTTAGGGGCAGGCTCCTGTTTGTGGTCACACACAC
The DNA here is from genome assembly GCF_000181295.1 of Otolemur garnettii. Lineage (NCBI taxonomy): Eukaryota > Metazoa > Chordata > Mammalia > Primates > Galagidae > Otolemur > Otolemur garnettii. The sequence goes on along the minus strand of NW_003852433.1, from coordinate 5,602,944 downwards.
AGATTCCTAGGGGAATCCCTGCTAGTTCATTGTGGAGTAAAACACCACTGGCATCAATCTCCTCTGAAGAATCTGTGGGAGAGAGGAATTTTCCTCTCATCACCACCATAGAGGGTCTTCCTCTGGGATAAGGGATATAAGCTCTCCTGCCCATATTTCAGAACTGGAGCTGTTCCCTTGATCTCTGCCCCAGCCAAATATAAATCTCCACAATGGGAATTTGCTTTGACTGTTAACTGGGCAGGAGACGGCCTAGTTAATGTTTCTTACTAGGCTTTGCACATAGCTTCCTCTGCAGCCATATTCCTTTAGAGTGTTCACAGACCCAGCAGCGGTGTTAGCTAGCTCTATCCCCTATAGGCCAGGCTTCCAGGAAACTGCTCAGGTAAGAAATTTAGCACAGCTGACTTAAAGGTAAACTTAAAAGGTTTAACTAGCTAACTTAAAGTTTAAACTAGCTAACTTTTCTCTGTTCTGCCTTGCTCAGCTTATTTCTCCATCCCTCCCTTTTTCTGGGGGGTGCTTTCCCTTGCCAAGAACGAGGTCTTTGGTCCCCATTCTACCTGTAATCATGGAAGCATTTGTGAGGATTAAAATCTCAGGCAGTTGAGGCATGGAGTGATTAGCAGAGTACCAGGCACCAGCCAATCCATGCTAACAAACAGCATGATGAAGAAATAAATATTTGAGTGTTAAGCCACTGAGTTCAGAGGATAGTTTGTTGCTGCTGCACCATGGCCTAATTTTACCAAGTGGCAACATTTACCACTTTTTTTTTTTTTAAAGAGAGGAGACACAACATTTTAGGATAGTGGTTCTCAATTCTTACTTCATATTTAAATCCCTTTGTGGTATTTCAAAGAACAAAGTTCCAAGCCTCATTCCTAAAGATTCCAATTGAATTGGTCTTGAGTAGGGCCAAAGCACTGGTAGCTGGTGAAGAAAAAGATTGCTTTCTTGGATAATCTAATTAGAGACTTCATGGAAGAGATCATATTCTGACCCTATCTTGAAAAAGGCACTTAAACCTCCTCCTTCTCTGGCTCTTTAACGGGAGAACTTGGCTCCTTCCATTTCAGCTGAGACATTCCTTTTTGTTTATCCCTAGCAGAACCCAATTTTGTTCAGATCTGCCCTAGAAAATAAAGCATGTTTGATAAACCAAATAATTTCTCTTCAACAGACACTCCCCCAGACTCCCATGCAACTAGGGGAGCCATGTGACACTGTTCAGCCAATGAGGCATAGAGTGAGGACTGCTAGAGGTTTCCAGCTGGGATTTATCTACCTACTCAAAGGAGAGAGGTCTCAGGTGAGCTCTCTGCTTATCTCACCACTGCTTCCTCAACTTCCATTTTCTACCTTGTGAATGGAGTTGTGTGAAACTGTGAGGTTTGGTGCTGCTGTAGCCAGCTCACAGCCATGCAGTGAAGAGCTGGTAAGCGGTAACAGGATTATAGAGACATCCAGTAGCCCAGAGCCCTGAGCAAATCCTGAAACCCCACCTTTTTAGACCTCTTCTTTTTTTTTGAGACAGAACCTCAAGCTGTCACCCTGGGTAGAGGGCTGTGGCATCACAGCTCACAGCAACCTCCAACTCCTGGCTCAAGCCATTCTCCTGCCTCCACCTCCCAAGTAGCTGGGACCACAGGCACCTGCCACAACACCCGGCTATCTTTTGGTTGCAGCTTCATTGTTTGGCAGGCCCGGGCTGGATTTGAGCCCGCCAGCTCAGGTGTATGTGGCTGGTGCCTTGGCTGCTTTTAGACCTCTTCTTAATGGAGGTAACTGTGCTTAAAGTTTGAACCACTGTTAGGTTTTCTATTACCTGTGGCCACGAGCATCCAAATTAATGCACAGACTGGTTTCAAATCTGGAGCCCAAGTAGGCATCACTTTTAAATGTTCCCCCAGGTAGCAATAAATGACCACTTTAAATGCTACTAATGTAGTCATTTGGAAATATTAGGAAACTAGGAAACATGACATGAGCAAAGGCTTAGAGAAATGCATGCTTATAAACTGGTATCAAAAGGACCAGATGGAGGATTCTAAGTCTATTGAATGAATTTCCAGAGTTTTCTCCTGGAGACCAAAACCATAAAAAATCTAGTTAAAACAGCTTATTCTGGCTTGAGAGGCAAGAGCAATATATCTCAATATTCCAAGAACACTCAGGCACAACTACTGCCAACCCTTTGTACAGCAGAGGTCTGCAATGGCACTAGGACTAAAGCTAGCCTTGGCACTTGTTAGAATTCAGATTCTTGGGCCTCCCTCTCCTAAAATAGTACTTGGATTGAGTAGCTCTGGGGTAGAGACCAAGAATCTTCATTTTTTGTTTTTGAGGCAGAGTCTCACTCTGTCACCCAGGCTACAGTGCCAGGGTGTCATCATAGCTCACAGCAACCTCAAAATCTTGGGATCAAGCTTTCCTCTTGCCTCAGCCTCCCAAGTAGCTGGGACTATAGGCCCCCGCCACATACCTGGCTAGTTTTTTCTATTTGGGTAGAGATGGGGGTCTTACACTTGCTCAGGCTGATCTTGAACTCCTGAACTCAAAGGATCCTTCCACCTCAGCCTCCCATCTAGGATGACAGGTGTGAGCCACCATACCTGGCCCAAGAATCTGCATTTTTATTAAGGACTTCATTCTGGTGTGAATGATCCGTGGACCTCACTATGAGAACCACTGCTGTGTTTTCCAAAATTCCTATTTTGAAAGAAGTGATTTGTTGAGTAGAGAGAGTGAGAGAGAGAATGTGTATAATCTCTAAAAACACCTGTGATCTGTTGAATTTAATTGGACCACAGCTGGTGTTGATTGCATATTTTTTAATGTGGCTTTTCAATATGCCCTCCCCTAGCACAGCCTTTATGTCTGAAAATCAGCTTTGAGTCCAATGTTGGCTATTGATTTTAAAGCTTATTAAAGGCACATGACAGCCAGAGCTGCATGTTCTTCAGCTAAATGACTCTACGTGGGGACTTAGGAGTTTAAGTGCATCATGTTGAAAACATAATTTCCACCATGATTGGGTAACTGTAAGCTGGTTTTAGAACCTGTGAGTCACTTACTCTCAAAGTCAGCTTGGGTAGATTACGCCACTACACCAACCCAGCAGAAGGCTCTCTGCTGTCCTGAATAGTCATCAAGGTTGCTGCAAGCCTTGATGGGTCTGTGTTTATAATTTGGAAGAAGACAACACTTCCCCCAGGCAGAAAAGCTTTCCCTGGTTTAATGAGCACTGCAAGGACTGGAGAGTAGAGGGAGGAGTTTCCAGAACAAAATAAAACAAAACAAAACATGGGTATGATACCAAAAGGAGAAATGAAACTAAGTGTGTTCGCTGCCACTAGAAACAAAATCTCAATGTGCTGACTTTCTTCTATATGTTCCACTTACCCTCTCAGCCAGGAATCCCTTATGCAGTGCACAACCTGTACAACTACACATGACAACCATGTAGGGTTTAATACAAGTTTTGGTCAGAATTCAAGAGTTGGAAGAGCTCCAGACATCAAATTGGTGGTGATGAATGTTGGTGGGAAAATAAAAACAGAGAAGCAAGAGTCTGTTAAATAAGCCAGATGTTACAGGCCTCTTTGGGGAAGGGTGACCATAAGGAGAGACACCTGTGATGGAATTTAACACTGACTGGCCACATCGGTTTTTCCCAAAGTCTACAGACAGTAGAACATAGTCCCTTGGGCTACCAGAGAATGTCAGCACATGGAGGCCTGTTTCCAGCAGGAATGGACAGACTCGGGATCCCTTCCCCATTTGGGCAACAACATGCCGGGTGTCTCATGAAGAGCTGTCTCACTTCCCTGCCCTGTTTTAATAATTCAGATGCTGATGACACACAGCAGCTCCACAGATGAACAAATGATCATGGGAGAGCTTTGCTTCGGATTTCACAGGCTGTGGAATCTGTTGACAGGATAGTAGCATGTTAAAAGTCTGGCTGCTGAACTAAAATCCCAACTCCACAATCAACTAACTCCTTGAGGGGTTTAATCTCTCCATGGTGGAAAAACTGTAGGGGGACCCTAGGATCCCCGCCTCTTATTACCCTCCCCATGAGTTTGTGTGGGTCCTGAGTCTCATATCTGGCTTCTAAACAAATGTGACAAAGATGATGGAGTGATGTCACTTCTGTGGTAATGTTACATAAATCAAAATATTCATCTTTCTTGAAGACTCTTTCTTGCTGGCTAAGAAGCAAGTGGCAGTGTGGGGAAGGGCCGTGTGTCAAGGAACTGAGGATATCTGGCCAATAGGCAACAGCAACTGAGGTCTTTGGTTCTTTGGTTCTACAGCCCATTAAAAGAGGGCTACTGCAACAACCAGATGAGCTTGGAAACAGATCCTTCTCCAGTTGAGTATCAGATGAGATTGTAGCTTTGTCCAACACTTTGATTGCCACTTTGGAAGACCCTAAGCAGAGGACCTAATTAACCTGTGTGCAGACTCCTGACCACAAAACTATGAGGCAATAAGTGTGAGCTTGTTGCAAGCCACAATGAGCTTGTGGTAGTTTGTTATTTAGCAATAAAGAATTCATACACCCTCTCAGAAGGATGGAAAGAGAGTCACATGGTTGACAGTAAGACCTGCAATATGATGTCAAGTATCTCTCTAATTGTGAGTTAAAACAGGATATCATAGGGATGTACCTGGTACACAGTAGAAACTCAATAAATTTCACTGCCCTTCCTGCTTTCATAAGTTGGCAACCTCAAGATGCCACACATAATAGGAAGTGTTCAAACATAACCCAGTGCTGAGGTTACCCCACAAAAATGCCAGCAGAAGTTAAAAAGCCAGTCTCCTTTTGTGGAAGATCATATCCTTTTTATATCATACAAGAGGCTGTGTACAAGGCAAAAACTGTTTCATAATCCTGCCATGTAAACCAGCTGGGATTTTCCTTCACAAAAATTGGATTTTGATTTATATGGCCATAAATGCCTCTAGAAACCTCATCATTTGAAAGTTCATCAGTCTCAGCTGGAACTGCAAATTTGGTCCTAGAGGAACTTCCCAGGGAAATACAGCCATTGTTTACTGGTCCCACATATGCTGATGAGGGCAAGAAAAAGAGAGTGGGCAGCAGGAGAAATTGGGTCACCTCTTGGGGCTTTGGAGCGTCAGGTTGAGGACTAGATTCCCTCAAAGAGTCTGAGACCGCCCAGTGCTTTGGGCACCTACATGAAGGTGAGGTATGCCTGAGGCCTATAAGAAGGGACAGCTTGAGAACAGGGGGCTGGGAAAGGGTCAGGTTATAACTAGCTTTAAATGCCAGAACAAAAGGGATGGCATATCAAATCTGAATCTCGGAAACAGCATTCCAACCACAATGTGGAACATGTTGCAGAGACAAGAGTGGGGTCCAAGAAGACCAGGTAAGAGACTGTTTCAGTCCTGCTAGGGGTAATAACAGCAGCCGGATGGCTGAAGGTGGTGATGAGGCTGAAGAGGGGGGACTGGTGTGAGAGCTTTTGGGGAATTTGTTTTTGCAAGTCTGGTGATTAACAAGACTGAGCAGAGAGGGCAGCAAGGATAACACTGGTTTCCGACTTCAGTAAGGGAGAGAATTGTGGCAACATACAAAACTGAATTGTGGAAGAGAAACAACACAGCCAATGACCAATAAGAATTCTCAGAATAGTCCCAGAGGAGGTTTTCGCTAAAGAGATAAGAGAAGTCTCAAGTGAGGGGAGCATAGCCTCTGGCTAGGAGAAAATTGTCCCAAATCAGATACTTTATACATTGCACTGTGCAAAATCCCTGCCACAGACACTTCTTAGAATATCCCCTCAGGGAACATTATGACCCAGCTACAAATGAGTCGCACCATTCCCTTAAACCTAATATGGTTCTGTCTGTACAAACCAGGATGACTTTGACTGTTCTGACATAAAGGATTAAATTGACTTGGTTGAAACATTCTACTGGATAAGGAGGTATCTGTCTGACCAGTAAAAGTGATGAATGTGTGCTATGTGTCTGGGGGCTTGTCAGTTCCATTTTCACCTTCCTTCCTTAATTGAATTCTGTATCAAGTCTCAAAAGACTCCAGTCATCCTGCCCTTCAATCCATCCAGCCAATTATTCCATATTCTAAGCTCATAGGGTCATTGTCAGGATTAAGTACTGTGATCAAAAACGTAAAACACTTAGCACAGTTCTTGTTACAAAGGAGGAGCGCACATTTTCCCATTATCAGCATGATTGCCATTATTATCCTCATTGTTATTATTAATGTAGCATGAATCTGCTTATAGAATTCCCCTGATCAGCACCCTTCCATGGCTCTCCACTGCCCATAGGATAGAGTCCAAAATTCTTAACCTAGCCTTCACTGCATGACACCTTCAAACCAGTACGGCTTTCATTTATTCAGCTAACATGTGTCCTGCATTTCAGTCATGCAGTAATAATGAGGGTAACTATACCATTTTGCCAAACACCCAGGGAAGAAATTAGGCTTTCCCTGTCCCACAGAACTCAAGCTCCCTTTGTAGATTAGGACACCCCCAGTCAGAGTCCAGAAAAGGCCACATGCAACTTTTTAACTAACTGGGGATTTGATTCCTGACCAAGGGGTGGACCCTGATGACCATGAGAGAAGCCTGTGGAATATCTCCTTGCCCAGACCTAACACACAGCATTATACTGAGCATTTGATGTAACCACTGGTCAGTTTGTGAGCCAGGCATTGTTCTAGGCATTAACATATATTATCTCATTTAATCAACTTCAACTCTATATGGTGTATATTTTTAATTCTCATTTTATACAAGAGGAATCTGAGGTTCAATGAGATTAAACAACTTGCCTAAAGTTACCTGGTAAGTAAATGGCAATACTAATCCAAGTCCAGATATTTTTAACTGCAAATCTCATAATACTTTCAAGACCATGAAGGAGGTCTCAGGTTTGGACTGAAACTCACAAGATGTGATTACCTTACACAGCATAAGGTTTGCTTTGTTTTAAGAGGGATATAGAATAAGGAACAGAGCAGCACATTGGCATAAGAGCATCCTTAAGGCCTTGGACCCACTGACCCAATGGCCAATGTCCCAGTCACCACTTTGGTCCTCAGGGATGAGAGCTGGTGTGGCTGTAGGTCATATCAGTACAGGGATACTTCAGGGTCTTGGGTCCTTCAGCCTGAATATCTTCCTAGTGATATAGTGACATGGTATCTGGAGGGGTGCATGTCATACTCCCATTCTTCAGTGCAGTGGAAGCCCATAACTACATCACCTGTAATTACACCTGACAGATAAAAACCCAACAGCCAAGTACAGTATTTTGGGAGATATCCTTGGGTCAGTGACCAGTAGATAGCCACCCCAGCAAGACCATCCTTTATCTCTAACAAACATATTCTCTCTCCAGTCTAACGTTCCTCAAGCATTCCTGAGGCTTGAAGAAAGATTTATAGTTGCCTTGTTATGCCCAATCCCCTTTCTTCTAATGACAAGATGACAATGATAATAATAACAACTGATACTTACTGAAAACTGGCTATATGCCAACCTCATGCTAAGCTTTGTATCTACATTATTTCAGTGAGTCTCCACATACCAATCAAATAAGTTTAATGATTATTGTTCCCATTTTATAGGTGAATAAACTGAAGCTTATACAGAGAGGTTCAGTAACTTCTCCAAAATCCCACTGCTAGAAAGTGAAAGTGCCACTTGGCTCCCTCCTGTATTTGACTCCCACACTGGTGTTTCTAACCAGTCTGCCAAATTGGTTAATGAATTTAAAAAATGAATACATCTCTGACAGTTAAATTGGTTATGTACACGAGTCCCAAATCAAATGATAAACCAATTCAGTTGTGGAAACAAAAGCTACAAAACCAGTTACTTAACTAAATTGACAGGTCATTTCATGCAAAATAATTAAGCTATTAGTTGTGTATACCATGGATTAATTACAATATTTAATATCCTTGTTCAATTTTATCACTTATAAGTTATAGTATTTAGGAAAGCATTCTATAAAGAACTAAAATAGAATTTTTCAAATGCCATGCTATGATCAGCAATTGGGAAAAATGGACTAAGCCATCACTTCACCTCAAGAATCACGCAGCCTCGATCTCATGGGAGAGACCCTCTAAAAACCAGAACTCCTTGCCCAGAGAAGACCTACTAGTGTGCCATGGCACTTTCCCACCAGGCATAAAACTGTATATATTCTCTACCTGCAATTCTGAACTCCCAGCACTCCCCTCTACTCTTATCCCATGGTCTAGAAGCCTATCTTCCATGGAGTCCAGATTCTTGGGCATTTTCTCGAGTGTGAACAAGGTGTGGGTTGTTGCAAGTCTGTGCTGATTCTGTGGCACAGGTGTAAAAAGAAGACAGTGGACCGAGAGGGAGAGGGAGAAGTGGTGCCCCACAGCACAGAGCAGCAGTGGCAGTGGCAGGAACAATAGGGCTTACACCCCTGGGGATATTTTGGAGAGACATTCCCTGCCTCTCTTGGCAACCAGAGAAAGCCAGGCATCTACTCTGGTGGCAACCACTGGTGGAACAAGTCTGGGACAGAAACACAGGCCCTGTGAGTAAAGGGTATGCCTGAGGTGGTACCTGCCTGGGCTGGGCACAGTGGGGATGGAGACTAGAATATGTGCTCGCAGAGATGCCATACTCCCAGGGCAGGGCTGAGTCAGAAGTGCTACTTCAATAAGCCTAAGAAGCACCCAGCCCCCAGGGGAACATAGCTGAGACAAAAGCAGGCGGGGCGATAGCACCAGCCCAGGGAGAAACAGACACTGAGAGATGTGTGTGAGTACCGGCCCAGGGAGAGGCAGGAACTGAGAGCTGAATGTGAGCTTTAACCATGCCCGCCCCAACACAGAGTGCAGCTGAGACAGAGACACCAGCTCCATGAGAATTGGCACAATGGCAGCAGCACAAGACAGGGCTGAGCCACAGTTTCTGTGAACTCAAACAGAGCCTGGCCCACAAGGGAATATAGCCAGGACAGAAACATTAATTCTGCCAGAATATAAGTGGTAGCAACATCAATCTGGGGTAGGGCTGGAACTGAGTGAATCACTCCAGCTTCCATTAAGCACCCAATGTTGTCAAGCTTCAGCTCCCCCTGCCAGCTGGTGGCAGAGTGTGGTGGTCCGGCCAAGAAGATATAGATCTCCCTGTGACCCAGACAGGCATAAACCCCTGAAGCATCTGCTCATTGGAGGGAACTGGGTCACAGCCTTGCAGGGTTACCAGTGACTGGGTGTGACAGAGGTATACAGTGGGGAAGGAGGCATCAATCTTCCCAGACTAATTCATTTGCTGAGGGGATCCTTCTAACTAAACAGAGCACCAGAGTGAATCATACTCAAGCTGCCAGAAGACTCCCACTATCTAGTAGCCAGAGACCTTTTGAACTCTCCCACTTGAGACTGGGTGCTGACTGGGACAATTGATTTGGAACTCTTGACCTGGGCCAATCACCCGAGGACTATCCAAAATGGTACCTCAGGTGTGTGGTTATGGGAAGGTTTCCTTTTCCAGTTGTTGCCCATGGTGGGGGGGGATGACCTCGTTGCTGGTATTTTTCCACAGCTGAGACTTCAACCCAAAGTTACTGATTCACTAGGATTGGACAGAGACCAGCTGAAAACAAGACAGAGCCACTTAGCTCCACCACACCAAGCAGGTCCCCAGTGTCTCAGGCAGTAGCACTGTACTGGTCCTTTGCAAAGCTCTAGGGGAAAAGGTAAGACACCACTCCCAGCTCTTGGACCAAGGGCTGGGTAATCACTATTCCAGGAACCCCCAACCCAACTTCACCTTATCTGCTCATCTAGCCAAACAGTGTAAAATAATCATGGGGCAGAATCAGAGGAAAAACTCTGGCAACATAAATAATCAGAGTAGATCAACTCTTCCAAGGAATGACATGGCAGACACACCAGAAGATCCCATTCATAAACAAATGGTTGCAATTTCAGAAATCAAATTCAGAATTTGGATTGCAAATAAGATGAATAGAATGGAGGTAAAGTTGGAATTAGAAATTCAAGGAACATTTCAAAAGTTGTCTCAAGAATTCAATGAATTCAAAGACAAAATCACCAAAGATTTTGACACAGTGAGACAAGAACTTGCAGCCCTCAAAGATGTGAGAAATATAGTAGAATCCCTCAGTAACAGAATGGAGCATGCAGAAGAAAGGATTTCTGACATTGAAGACAAAGCTTTTGAACACACCCAAATACTCAAAGAGGAAGAGAAATGTAGAGCAAAAATGGATCATTCTCTCAGAGAGCTCTGGGACAATTTAAAGAAAACTAATATTAGCCTATAGGAATTCCTGAAGGTGACGAGGTGGCTTTAAAAGGCCCTGATGTTCTGCTCCATGAGATAATCAAAGAGAACTTCCCAGACATGCCAAGAGATTCTGAAATTCAGATAGCAGACAGTTTCAGAACCCCAGCATGACTCAACCTGAATAAGGCATATCCCAGACACATTATATTTAACTTCACCAAAGTTAATATGAAGGAAAAAATTCTGCAAGCAGCCAGACTTAAGAAAACCATAACCTACAAGGGGAAGAATATTAGAATGACTGCAGATCTCTCTGCTGAAATCTTTCAGGCTAAAAGAGGGTGATCATCAACTTTTAATCTCCTAAAACAAAATAACTTTCAACCCACGATCCTGTATCCAGTTAAACTGAGTTCATCTATGATGAAGAAATTAAATACTTTAATGACATTCACATGTTGAAGAAATTTGCCATAACTAAACCAGCTCTCCAGGAAATTATCAGACCCATCCTCCATAATGACAAGTGTAATCCTCCACCACAAAAGTAAACTTACTCAGAAACTTTTGATCAAATTCCAACTTCCACAGTGGCAAAAGGATTAAAAATGTCCACTGGACTTTCAAACAACTTGATACTCAAAATTCTACCAGGATTATCAATAATTTCAATCAATGTGAATGGTTTAAATTGTCCTCTAAAGAGGCACAGATTGGCTGATTGGATACAGAAACTCAGACCAGACATCTGTTGTATACA
>NW_003852433.1:5585779-5587770 GCF_000181295.1 Otolemur garnettii | reverse complement strand
CAGGTGTGAGGATTCCCCAAATCCTGTCCCCTTGGGCTTCTTTTGGGGTAGGAACACTGGTTCTTAACACACACAAAGAAAAATTGCCACATTCTTCTCATCGGCACAATTTGCCTGGTTTCCTTCCTCCCAGAATCAGAGCATTTCTTTTGCCCCTAGTAATGTGCCTTAAACCAGATCCCATAAAAACCAGCTTGATCATAAAAATTACCTGAATTTCCAGAGTCCCATCTGCAGGGCAGCACACACCAAGAATGTTATAATTACCCAGGGAACCAGGAGCACGGACTTTACTTTGCATTCTGCAGGCCCAGCCTAGCCACTGCTGGACATATCAAAGAAATGATTTACAAAGGACATTAGGATACTAGAACAAAAGAAATGCAAGTACACACATGCACACACACCCCTATAAATGTTATTTGGTTTCATTTTTCAAGATGTCTTTGAATAGACCTCATAAACATAAAAAAAATGTTTACGATGGTGAACAATGCACTTTAATATCTTCTGAATAATTTGTGTTGTCAGGAGTGGCCATTGCTATATTTTCTCAGTTTCGTCCTCTCCGTTGCAGCTGACCATTCTGAAAGAAATGAGCTTCCAACTATATTAATAGCTTTTTCATCTTCCTGCCACTGCTCCCTCTAAATGGCTTGTCGTTATCTGTTCCTGAAATAAATAACTGCTGCCTTTCATGTCTTCCAAACTTTTCTTGTGCCTGGAGAGATTAGAGAAATCAAATCTCTCCAAGGAGCTCTTCAAATTCCTGTGTTGCAGGAGAACTCGACAGAGCTGGCTCTGTGTGAAGTCCAGGGGGAATTAGGTCAGTCTGGACATCTTTTTACCACAGGGGGATTTCTACAGGGACTCAGTAGAATGTGCTTCCATTTGTGTGGTGGTTAAAGCATCACTGGGCTCAGAATCTTTTCCACCAATTTCCTGTGAGTTTTTTAGCCCACCTGTCTCTGGAAGAAGCCACATAAACTGGCAATTCAAAATACATAGTAAAAAATAGCTATGAATTCAAATCCCAGCACTTTCACTTACTAGCTGTGTTATCTTAGACAAGTTGCTTTGCCTCTCGGAAGCTCAGTTTCCTCTGTTATAAAATAGGGGTAATAATGATACCTACTTCATCTGATAGTTGTGAGCTATATTGAGTAAATTACTATTGTGATTAATATTGCCAACAATGCCTGGCATGTGATAAGCACCATGTAAGTATTTGCCTTTTTATTCTTATAATTTGACAGTTAACACAAAGTAAGCACTCAATACATGACAGCATCTTTATTCTGTTAACGATTGTTTGCCTACTTTAACAGAAGAGCATTGTGAATCTCCTAAAAAAAGAAAAAGGTATCAGCGAAAAGGGAAAACAAACTGACCTTTGATAATCTTTTAACATGTGGTAAATCACTTTACATATCTTATTAAATAATAATAATTTTAATTACTACCCCCATTTCACATGTGAGAAAACAGATCCAGGGAAGTTCAGTGGCTTGTCCTTGTTCATATTTATCAGGAGCAAGAGTTTAATCCAGTCTGGTACAATGCCAAAATGTATCCTTATTCTACTAGATGGTCATCACCAAGAGGACAAGTCCTTGTCCAGCTTTCTATTTCTAATGTATGCCTCATAATCAGAAGAGGGCCAGGACCATAAGAGGTACCCAAATACAAGTCTTAAACAGCTCTGATGACATGCTAGGCAGTCTTCTAAGCACTTCTCACACACATCCTCATTTAACCCTGACAGCAATCGCATAAGCTGGGTACTGATTTTATACTCATTTTAAAGATGAGAAGCTTGAAAGGAAAGGAAAGGAGAAGGGAGGGGAGGGGGGTTCGATAGAGGGAGGGTCAGTAGGGGGACCACACCTATGGTACAAGTTGGATCTATCAGGTATAGAACACAAATGTCTTAATCTTGTAATTGGGTAAATGAGGTGAAGGCTATGTTGATTAGTAGGATGTAAGCACTC
>NW_003852433.1:5572758-5585418 GCF_000181295.1 Otolemur garnettii | reverse complement strand
CACCACCCCTGAAGTTTTTATTAAGATTCAGATTCTTAGACTCTCCACAGCTTCTTCTAACTTCAGGGATTCTGTTTCAATAATCTTCATGGGCTTCAGTCCTGGAACATATATACAGTTTTATCATTTCATGAAGTCAGATGAGTCTTCTGAGATGAGCAAGGGTCTGGTTTTCAAAATAGATTTCAGTCCAAGGATAAAAATCATAAACAGCTGCTGAGAATGAAGCTAACGACTGTTTTGGTAATTTAAAGAGGGGACTCTAGCGAGTCAGGGACGAGTAATACAGACACAGGCATCCTCAAACTACAGCCTGCAGGCCACATGTGGCCCACCAAGGACATTTATCTGACCCGCCGGATGTTTTTGCTGCCGCTGCTTGTCCTGCTTAGCAGCCAACTCATCCCGGGGCTTGCAGTCCGGCCCTCCAACAGTCTGAGGGACAGTGAACTGGCCCCCTATTTAAAAAATTTGAGGACCCCTGGGAGTTTAAGGTCTTCAGTTTAAGTGAATGGGAATGTAAGAATAGCTTATTGGACAAATTTGACACCTACCTAGGAGATGGTGTGGTGAGTGGGATGAAGGGACTGAAGTTTGATGTTAAGAAACCTGATTTGACATGTCTCTGCTCTTTTGACCTTGACTTTCCCATCTGCAAAACAGAGGTGATAATTCTTACATCATTGGGATGTTTTGAAGATGAAATGAAATAACAAATTAAAACAATTTAGCACAATATGCATGCATCTCATCATCATTATCATCATCATCATCATCAGTAGTGATAGACAAGGAATACAGCACACTCAGTAGAGGCCCCAGCTGTGTCCTCTAATCACATGATCTTAGTTGCTGTCTGGTAGGGGAGCCTAAAGAAAATAATATATAGCAGGTAACTGAATTGGCCTCCTGAAGGTGCCAAAATCCCTAAACCAGAGATTATCAAAGTAGGGAGCCTCTACCCCTGTATGCAAACAGAAAAACCCACTAACTATAATATATTGTTAAAAGAAACTAAAGAGGACCTAAATAAATGGAAAGAAACCCCATGTGAATTTAAGATTTCTAAAATGCAATAATCCTAAAATTGATTTACAGATTCAATGTAATACCTATTAAAATCCCCACTGGCTTTTTTTCTTGCAGAAATTGGCAGGCTAAGGCTAAATTTCAAATGGAAATGCAAAGATCTCAGACTAGGAAGAACAATCTTTAGAAAGTACAAAACTGGAAGACTCACAAATTCTAGTCAAAACTCACTACAAAGCTATAGAAATTGAGACTGGGTAGGAGTATAGGAGAGGCTCACGGATCAGTGGAATACAATTGAGAATACAGAAATAAACTCTTAAAGTACTTTGGCTAATTGACTGTTGATTGATTGACTGGAATAAGCTCAATTATTTATTGATTGATTTACTGGATTAAGTTCAAGAGATCTATTGTACATAATGGTGACTGTAGTTAATATATGGTATACTTCAAAATAGCCTACTGACTTTTGACAAAGGTGCCAAGATTATTCAATGGGAAGACAACAATCTTTTCAATAAATAGTACTAGAACAACTGGATATTCACAAGCAAAGGAATGAAGTTGGCCCCCTACATAATACCATACACAAAAATTAAATATATAAAAGGTCTATATGTAAGGGCTAGAATTACAAAAATCTATAAAATTCTTAGAGGAAAACAGAATCTTTATGACCTTGGTTTTGGTGTCTTAAATATGACTCCAAAAGCAGAAGTGACAAAAGAAAAAGTAAATAAATTAGACTTCACCAAAATTTAAATATTTTTGATATCAAGGATATCTTTAAGAGACTAAAAAGATAAACCACAGAAATGGGAGGGAAAAAATTGCAAATCTTATATTTAATGAAGGTCTATGACAGAAAAATGTGAAAAATTCTTACAATTCAATAACAGATAAGTAAGCCAATGTAAGAATGGGAAAAGGATCTGAATAGACATATGGCCAAAGTTATGAAATAAGCACACAAAAAGATTAGTCATTAGAGAAATTCAAATCAAAACCACAGTAGGGTATACTTCACACACACTGAAGTGGTTATAATTAAAAAGAAATATATGGGAGGCCGAGGCAGAAAGATTTCTTGAGCTCAAGAGTTCGAGACCAGCCTGAGCAAGCGCAAGATCCCATCTCTAAAATAAATAAATAAATAAATAAATAAAATAAGCAGGCATTGTGGTAGGTGCCTGTAGTCCCAGCTACTGGGAGGCTGAGGCAAGAGGATTGGTTGACCCCAAGAGTTTGAAGTTGCTGTGAGCTATGATGCCACAGCACTCTACCGGGGGCAAGAAAGTGAGACGCTGTCTCAAAGAAAGAAAGAAATATAACAAGTGCTGGGGAGGATGTGGATATATTGAAACCCTCATGTATTGTTTTTGGAAATATAAAATGGGGGGAAATAGTTTGCCAGTTCTTCAAAAGATTAAACATGGATCTACCCTATGACTTGGTGATTAAAATTTTTATTTATTTTACCAAGAGAATTAAAAACATTTGTCTACTTAAAAACTTGTGCACAAATATTCATAGCAGCACTGTTCATAATATCTAAAATTGGGAACATCCCAAATGTCCATCAACTGATTAACAGATGAATAAAATGTGGTACATCTATGCATACAATTGAATATTATTAAGCCATCAAAAGGAAAGAAGTACTGATATATATCACAACATGAATTAACCTTGAAAATGTTATGCTAGAGTGAAAGAAGCCAGACATGAAGACCACATATTGTAAGATCCCACTTCGATGAAATACTCAGAATAGGCAAATCTATAGAGACAGAAAGTAGACTAGTGGTTGCCCAGGGGGTTGAAGGAAATTGGGGAGTCACTGATAATGGCATGAGGTTTCCTAGTAGGGTGATGGAAATATTTTAAAATTGACAGTGGTTGCACAACTCTATAGATATACTAACAATCACTGAAATGTACACTTTAAGTGGGTGAATTGTATGGCATGGACTTATATCATGATAAAGCCGGGTCTTTTTTAAATTGTCAGGGAAAATTTTAGAATCTTTCTATTTATCTTATCCTTCTAAAATTTTATTTTCACATATATTTAATAATACCTATGTTGTGGGATGAATTATGTCCTCTCCCAAAATTTGTGTGTTGACATTATAACCTAAGAACCTCAGAATGTGAAATAGGGTCATTGTAGATGTAATAAAAATAGGGTAATTGTAGATATAATTAGTTAAGATGATCTCATACTAGAGTGTGTTCCCCTGATCCAATATGACTAGTATTCCTATAAAAAGAGGAAATTTGACAGGGAGCAATGGCTCATGGCTGTAATCCTAGAACTTTGGGAGACCAAGGTAGAAGGATGACTTGAGGTCAGAAGTTCAAGATCAGCTTTAGCAAGACCCCATCTCTACAGAAAAAATAAATAAAAATTAGTCAGGTGTGGTAACGCATACTTATAGTCCCAGCTACTTCTGAGGCTGGAGAAGGAGGATTGCTTGAGCCCAGGAGTTTGAGGTTGTTGTGAGCTATGCTGATGCCATGGCACTCTAGCTCCCAGGGACAAGGAGAGACCCCATCTTGGAAAAAAAAAAAAAAAAGAGGTAATTTTAAGGTAAATGTGCATATAGAGAATACAGTGGAAGGAAACACAAAAAAGAAGACAATCACCTATAATCCCAGGAAAAAGGTCTAGAGCAGATACTTCCCTCATAGCTCTCAGAAGGAAACAATCCTGCTGAACCCTGATTTTTTAGCCTCCAGAACTGTGACTGGATTTCTGGTCTGGATTTCTGTGACTACAAATTTCTGGTTCTAAGACATACAGTTTGTGGTTCTTTGTTACTTCACCCCTAGAAAACGAATACAATCCATATTACTTTGGTAGAGTGATATGTGCATGTACTTTACACACACTTACATACATTTGCAGGTACTGAGGCATATTGCTTTTCCCTGTGTATCAGCAGTTCTCAACCTGGGGGTGGAGACCTGCATATCAGATATTTACATTATGATTCTTAACAGTACCAAAATTAGTTATGAAGTAGCAACAAAAATAATTTTATGGTTGGGGGTCACCATAACTGTATTGAACTGTATTAAAGGGTCACGGCATTAGGAAAGTTGAGAACCACTGCTGTGTATGAAGCATGACTCCTGTAGCATGAGGGCTGGAGAAGGAGAATAGGTCTTGTTGACCAGCTGATCTAGTTATGGCTCCGCACATGCTCCTTAATAGCCATCAGCTGAGCATCAAGTCATGTAACCTTGCTAAGTGTCAATTTCCTCCATTGCAAAGGCTAAAAAATCATGTATTCCATGAAAGGTTACATATAGTCAAATTTAGCAACCAAATATATTTGATGCCTCTGCCATGCCTAGAATAAATAGGCATTCCACAAATGCTAGCTCTGATTATAAATCACTTAGGAAATGGTGTGGTAGAATGGAAGTGTTTGAGCCAGGTAGCCTTCATGCATTTATTCAGCAAGGGTTTATTGAGCACCTACTATGCGTCAGGCACTGACAGTGAATGCAATGGTTAACAAAATAAATAAAATTCCTACCCTATGAAACCTACAGTCAAGTAGGAGAGAGACTATAAAATACATGCATAATTAATAAGTAAATTATTTAGTACGATAATATGTTAGAAGGTAAAAAGTGCTTTGGAGAAAAAAAATAAAGAATAGTAAGGGTGAAGAGTCATACAGAGAGGTGTTAAAATCCATAAAGGGTAGTCAGAATAAGTCTCATTGAGATGGTGGCTTCTGAGTAAGACATTAAGGAGATGAAGACTTGTGCCTTGCTGTATCTGGATTTGAATGCTAATTCCACTATGTACCTAATGTATGATGTTGGGAAATCCACCTTATTTCCCCTGAGTCTCCATTTCATGATCTGTGAAATGGAGATAGTGGTACCCATCTCATAGAGTTTTCAGATTTTGTAATAATGTCTACTAAGTTTTTTGTTCGTAAGATAATTTAAGAAAAATAATGTCTAGTATTTATTAGGAACTTACTCTAACTACCAGGCCCTCTCCTGGCATTTCATATACATTATCTTGTTTAATCCTCCCCATAGCTCAACAAGGTCAGTAGCACTCTATTCCTATGTTACAGGTGAAGGAACTGAGGCTCAGAGAATTGAAATGATTTGCCCAACATTTAATAATTAGGAAGTGGGACAGCCAGAACATGAACTTAGATATATCTGACTCCCAAATCCATGAAACTTCCTCTCTTACTTACTGGCTATGTAATCTTTAACAAGGCACCTCTGTTTTCGGTTATTTAAGAATTAGAGCGTCATTTCCCCTCCCACTAGATGTTTTGATTAGCATCTTAATTCAGTCTAGCCTATATCTAACACTGTTTGTTGGGAAAAAATGATTGTCTAAACTCAAAAAAGGTGTAAAACTTTTTTTAAGTAAAAACTCAGGGAAGCTTGGTCATTAGATTTCACCTTCTAATCCAAATTTGATCAGTGGCAGTAGCTTCCTGGAGCCCTCTACTGGAGAAGATTTTAAGATCACAACCTGTCTGAGAAAGCAATAGTGCCATGATCTATTGGTATTAGTGATGTCTGGCACGATGAAGAAGTGAAGAGCAGAGGCCTATATGATGTAAAAGTCACTTCTTCTAGTCCTAAATATAAAATCCAAACAGCCTTGCAAAATTAAAATTTATTTTATTTAACCAAGGTAGACTTAACATACTTAAAGACAGTTACCAACTTTGATAATATGAACATGAATTTAGGAATCATTCTCTCCATTCTCCAGATGTTATATACTTCTTGGCCTTTATCCATCAATTCAAATGTCTTTGACAATATAGTATAAACAAAATTTGTTTCCAATTACTGTTGAAACATAAAGGGAAACCATAAACATTTTCTTGGTTGGAAAAGAATCTGGTTCTCTCAAGAATCATGTAATGAATGGTGGCCCAAGAAAGGCGGAGAAAAGAGTGTTCCTCAAACTCCTGATGACTCACTCCACACTCAGGAACCTGTTCATCTCTACAAGGTCTAAGAGCCTCCTGATTTATAATATGTCACATCAAGAAGATTATAAAACAATATGCCAACAAGGGAGTACACAAAGGAAAGAAGTCTCCTGCCTACCTTTGGAGAAGGATTTGTACAGGAGGTTGATAAAAATAACCCCCAGGAGTAACAGCCTGAATCTCATCAGTCAGCTATCAGTGATCACAATGGAGACAGCCTAGGACACTGACAAAGTAGAGGAAAATCCCCCAATAATTTCTATTCAGCCTTGAGGGGGTCAGTGCAAAGGTTTGGGAATTTCAGACATAGGTTTCTGCTGTATGACCTTGAGCAAATCATTTCACATCTTAGGCCCTCACATGCCTTATCTCTAAAGCAGAGGTAGTATTAACAAGTTCTGAGTTCTGTTTACTTTCTGGATGAAGAAGGAAAGAATATTTATATTTCTTAATGAGTTTTATGGAGACTAATATTAAAGTGAATCAGAATCCTCATATTAAATTTGAGATATGTACCAGGGAAAACTGCTAGATAGAAAACCAGTTCCTGTGTAGAATTCATTTACTATTCAGTCTTGAGAATTTTACCTCACTTCCCTGAGCATCAGTTGGCCCATTTGTCACATAGGAAAAGGGAACACAGGGTTTACGATATGGATACAACATTCAAGCCCCAGCTTTGCATTTCCTGTTTGTGTCACTGAGTCTTAGTTTCCTGATCTGTATACTGGGGGTACAATATACTGGGGATATCACGGTAACAATGCTGTGAAAATTAATAAAATAAGCACTCAAAAATGTGAATGATACTAATTTTTAGCTTCTTTAATAATAATAGAATAAGTAATACTTCTATTATTAATTAATAGAATTATATTATTAATTAATAATTATATTATTATTATTAAAATAATTATCTCTCAGATTCTACTCTGCTTCTACAGGCCAGTAACACCAGTAGGATGGAAGGAAACCAAATGACGGTTAACAATTTGCCCTCGATATGCTACAGGTAGGGAGCAAAGAATCAGGACATCGGCCATCACCACCCCAAGATTTTCCCTTCCTCAAATATCCCATTCTCTTCCCCTCCAAAGGTGACCAAGATAATTCAGAAAATTTTAAAAATGTCTCTTCCTCCTGTACTCTGTAGTTCAAATTCTAAGAGAAAGCAAGGCTCCTATATCAGCATTAATTAAACTGCCAGCTAGTAACAGTCCCATTACTCAACCAATAAATCTAATTCCTATCTGTAGGGATTCAGTAAGAATCCCTAGACCACATAAACCCTGGCTGGAGTTTTATGTAACCTTAAAGAACTCTTTATAGCGCCTGAAGTTTTTCTTCTCCCCACCCATCTTGCAGTATCTAGACGGTCTACTCTGTGCGTTAATAGGGAAAATAGCTTCTCTTGGCACCTTCTCCATCTGTCTTAATTTTTAAAATTATACTTTTATTAAACCCTTAAGGAAAATGGACTCGCCGAGTTCTCATTAAACAAGGAACTATGCACTGCGTAAAACAGAGCAATGAATTTCGTTTGAAAGCTACCCTCACAATTTGCCTTAATGAATTCTCCCTCTGCTGCTGTATTACAGAGAGTGTGAAAATAAATAGAGCATTTTGTGAGTGGTGGATGGGCAAATGGATATTTAAGTAGATAATCATAGTTCCTATAGCCTCCAAGTGGGATCTTTCTTCCTGGGAACTCAAAGCACTTGGTGCATTATGTCGAGTGCTTCTCTTCCTACTGACTAACTTAATGCTAGAGTGGGAAAGCAACTCATCCCTAGAACCAGTCATGGAAGGAGAATCACTCCCACACAACAGGCTCAGGGGAACTGCTTTCTGGGAGAATACACAATGTTCATTGAGCACCTGCTCTGGCCAGGCATGTTGCGAAGTGCTTGTCCTAGCATTGGTAGTTATCAGCTGTGATAAATTAAGTTATTATCCTCAACTCCACACCCTCCCTCAACAGAATTACATATGTGAGCTCTCGGCCATGTGACTTAGCAGTGCCTTCCATTATAAGTAGTATCTACTTCCTCAACTGATTGTTGTTGGCTTAGTCATGTGACTTTCCCTGGCCAATGGGAGGAAGTGATGATGTGAAGGTGGGCTTAGAGAGGAAGCTCCTGTTTCCAATCTCTTACATCCCTGCCATCACCATGATAAGAGCGTGTGTCTGAGAGCTACTGGTCTCAGAGAGAGAAACACAGTGCAGACACGATGAAAGTGTTCTTGGAGCTTCTGATTGGAGACACAGGGAAAAGGAACTGCAGATGGGATGATTGATTTGAAGGGAGGTCGAGACTCGCTCAGGTCAGCGACCAGGCCTGACTTTACTGATTATCTTATATACTTTCAAACATTCAGTAAGAATTTAACACAGATACAAAGACGTGAAGTAACATTAGGAAGCTACCATTAAGATCACAATTCAGAGTGAAGGCTGAGGAACACACATACAATTGATTTTGTTTAGAGTAAAAACATAAAGGAGACTGACTGTCTGTTCTTGCTGGCCCAAACCGAAACTAGAGATTATAATGTTAATGAAGGAAGAAGGCAGAGAACAGGACCCAATGGCTCGAGGACATCTATCCAAGCTCCCAGCTGCACCCTGGCCTGATTCTCCAGGATCCCTTTCAAAGAGAGTTATTCTGCATATTCCTGCATATCTATAGGCAGGTGCAGAAGCTTGATCTTTGAAGAAATCTTTCTCAGAATCAATCTCCTGGGGGAGCACATTGAAGCGAACTGCCATGTCTGAGCATGGGGTGCTTATCTCTACACACATGCAACCTGGAGCCAAGCAACTAAGCAAAGCTAGCCTATCTGCAAACACAGGAGTGAGAAAAATGTTTGTTATTGCAAGCCACTGAAATTTGGAAGTTGTTTCATAGCATTATCATGGCAGTAGCTGACTGATACATCAACTGTGCATCAGAATCACTTGGGGAACTTTCAAAAAATATTCATGCCTAGATCCCATCCTGGAGATTCTGACTCAGATGGCCTGAGGTGACTCAGAACATCTACTCAGTGATTCTAGCATGCAGTCGCATTAGAAAGCTACCAATCTGCAGTCACATGGAATCCCCTCTATATTCCTTTCTCACCTTACAGATGACAAAACTGAGTCTCAGAGACAAATAGTTGTCTAGAGTTCTCCTAGTCCATAAGTGGAAAAGCTAGATCTGTGTAACTCAGAGAGTCTCAAAGTAGCTAAAGGAATTTGCTAAAATGTGCATTCTGGGCCCCCCTATGCCTATTAAATCAATTCTCTGTGGTTTGGAATCAAGAACCAACTTTTTAAACAGAATTCTATTCTAGTATTATATATAGACAGAATTCTGAGATGGCCCCAAGACCCCTGCAACTTTCTGTACGTTTCCTGTGTAAGTAATATCTTCACCTTTATTTATTTATTTTGGGACAGAGTCACATTACGTCATCCCCAGTAGAGCACTGTGGCATCACAGCAACCTCAAACTCTTCAGGTTACATGATTCTCTTACTTCAGCCTCCCATGTAGCTGGGACTACAGGGACCCACCACAATATCTGGCTATTTTTTTGTTGCAGTTGTCATTGTTGTTTAGCAGGCCTGGGCTGGGCTTGAACCTGCCAGTTTTGGTGTACATGGCTGATACCTTAGTTACTGAGATACAGTCACTAAGCCTCTCTTCACCTTTAATAGAGTTGAGAACATGATGGTTCTTGCTCTTCTGATAAGCCTACATTATATGACAAAGGTCAAGGGATTTATAGATGTAATTAAGGTTCCTAATCTGTTGATGTTAAGTTACTCATACGGAAAATTATCCTGGGTGGGCCTGACCTAATCAGGTGAGCCCTTTGGACTAGGATCTAAAGGTCAGAGATAGAAGAAGTCAGAAATATCAAAGTAAAAAGCACCATTTTTTACTTTGAAGATAGGAACTTTCTTGTTATGAAGAGGGCCAGGTGGCAGAGAACAATGGGCAGCCCCTAGGGATGGAGGACCTTTGTCTTCAGACCTGAAGGAACTGAATTCTGCCACCTGTCAATGAGCTTCAAAGAAGACCCCAATCCCCATCTTGCCAATACCTTGATCTCAGACTGGTGAGATCCTGAGCAAGACCATTTCTGCCCCCTGGAAATGGTGAGATGACAAATTTGTGTTATTCTAAGCTAAGAGTGTAGGTTTGTTTGTCTGTTTGTTTTGGTTTTGGTTGTTTTTTTTTTTTTTACAAAGCAGTAGAACTAACACAGCTTCCCAGACAATTTGGATAAAGGTAATTGTTCTTGGGCCACACTTTGAAAGACACTGAAACTACCTTCCTCTAAGTCTGCACAAATATGGAGGCCAGGGAAATTAACTAGCTCAAAACTAAACCAGACCCCCCCAAAAAAATTATTTCTGGGTTAGATTTGGGATTTTGTTTGTTGCTGTTACCATTGTTTTTTCTTGGTTTGAGGGTTGCTTATTTGTGACATGAAATGTTGATAACTGGGTGTATTCAAAATAATATCCCCAATAAGGTTTAGACCAGTGCTTCTCAAACCAGCTATGGTGAGGGACTAACTTTGTTTTTCTCCTAATACATCATGGGCTGATATGTGGTTCTTCTGTAGAAGACTAGCACCAGCTTGCACCATAGCAACTCACTTGAAGTGGTCTACACCCTGTTCAACAAGACACTTGGACTCCACATAGTACTGAATTGCTATAAAAGTTTTTAAACAACTGTTCTTTATGTCTAAGTGATCTTGTCTTGGACAAGTAATGAGCAGCTAACAGATCGACAACTCAGAGACCACATTAAGAGAGACATTAGGCTCAGTGCCTGTGGCTCAAGCAGCTAAGGTGCCAGCCATGTACACCTAAGCTGGCGGGTTCGAATCCAGCTCAGGCCCACCAAAACAACAAGGATGGTTGCAACAAAAAAAAAAAATAGCCAGGTGTTGTGGCGGGCACCTGTGGTCCCAGCTACTTGGGAGGCAGAGGCAGGAGACTCGCTTGAGCCCAGGAGTTTGAGGTTACTGTGAGCTGTGAGGCCACAGCACTCTACCCAGGGGAATAGCTTGAGGCTCTGTCTCAAAAAAAAAAAAAAGAGAGAGAGAGAGAGAGACATTAGCTTACACCATCCCACAGATGATGTTGAGATGCTAAATATCCCCAAGTCATCCCCATCATGCTTTCTTCCATTCTCAGATTTCTAAAAGTCCAACTGAGACAAGAAAAGTCTTCTGATTTGGGGAGTTTGGCATTCAAGGTGGTATCATACAGGAGACTGGTAATCAGAGTGAATTTGCCATAAAGTTTGTGAGGTATAAATTTCAGGGCCCCTCATTTGAATGAACCTAATGAATAAACATATAGTGCCTAACAATTAAGTTTATGAACTTATCCTAGAACTCATTGCTAAATATCACTACAGTCACCTTCAAGGTACTCTCCATAGGAAGCTATGCACCAATGCCAGCACCTACCTAGTCTACCCTTCAAAGAAATTTTGGAACTCTTTTTTCAGAATGATCATCAGAGCTGTTGTCATATGAAGGTCTGACAATTTTGTGAACTTACCACCAAGTGCCTACATTGGCAGCATTGGACAGGTTTCATAATATTAGTATATCAGTGTCTTACAGATGTGTTCATGTCAATGTGTGGCAGTATATTGCTGAGTGGTGATTATTATTGTTATTGCACTTTTTTGTGTGCCTTATGATGACAGCTCTGATGGTCATTCCAGAAAAAGTTCCAAAATTGTTTTGAAGGGTAGACTAGGTGCTGGCATCAGTGCATAGATTCCCAAAGGGAGTGCTTCAAAAGTGATCTTTAATGATATTCAGCAATGAGGTATGTAGCACATTTTCTAGAACAAGTTTACTAACTTAATTGTCAGAACTTGTGTATTTTCATACCTAAGATTTATTACTAATTTTGTGTTTTTAAGTGAGTCATCTACATTGTATGTGTCAGTCTCCCACAACCCAGTCTTCCCCAGTTGAGGACTTAGACCTAAGTTCACCAAGTCATTAGGTACATTAGATGACCCCACACCCATCTTGCAGGTCTGTAGGCATCAATGTTTTACCCTCACTCCACCTGCTTTCCCAAGGAGAAAATTTGGGGTGTGTATCCCAAGAGCCTTGGAATGGAGTCTCAGTAAAGCCATTTACTCCTTGAACTTTGACGGGTAGCTGCACTCCTACCTAGCCTTGGTTCCTTTAGGTCTACAATGAGGACAAAAGCAGCATCCTTAAATGTCTGAGGAGCACACAAGCTAACATGCCCAGTGCAGAGATGGATGTTAAACACATTGACTCCCATGTAAGTTGTATTTAACTCATGCTAGTTTTGAACCTGGAGCTTTGTGAAACATATATAATTCACACATCTCTACCTAGGGAACTGTGTGATAAAACACCATGGCCCAAGGAAAAAAATGTTTCTTCTTAGCAAAGTATCTCAAGAATGGAAGAAGGGGGGGGCAGAGCCAAGATGGCGGACTGCAGCCAGCTTTTTACAGAAGCTATCATCCAGAAGGAGGCTTAAAGGACAGAAGTTTAGCAAGTTAGCTGATGGTTTGGAGCAGAGCCAAGAAAGAAGATTGAAGAGCGCACTTCAACCTTCCTGAGGC
>NW_003852433.1:5567243-5572002 GCF_000181295.1 Otolemur garnettii | reverse complement strand
TACAAGGAGACCTTGTATTTCATAGCATACTGAGAAAGGAGCACACACAGGGGCAAATTGATTCCAGGGGAAGGCAAGCACAGGTATCAAATGCTTTGCATTCAGTCTTATAGATGGAACAGAGAACTAAGCTTCAAAACTACATGGCCAAGGGAAATGCCCATTTTATACTCCTGCACTGCTGCAGGGGAGACACTGTGGCCAATACCACAGAAACACCATAATTCATACCACCAAGGCTCTAGGATTCTGCCACAGCTACCTCCAGAAGGTGGGTGGATTTTTCTCTGCCTCTCCCATAACTATCACTAAAAATGCATTCCTTGGAGTACCTCCTTCTTCACAAACCTCTCTTCACAGGGTGAGATATATAGACCAATAAAACAAAATACAGAATCCAGACGTAGACCCTCACATATATATATATGTATAGTCACCTGACTTATAACATAGGTATCCTTGCAAGTAGAAGGGAAAGGATGTTATTTTCAAATACTGGTGCTGGGTTAATTGGATATCTGTATGTGGAAAAAACTGACCTTGGACCCTACCTGACACCATACACAAAAATCAATGCCATATGGATTATACATCTAAATGTGCAAAGTTAAACAATAAATGTTTTAGGCAAAAACATGGGAGAATATTCTCATAGCCTTAGGTTAGGCAAAGATCTCTTAAGTAGATCACAAAAATGCTAACTAAGGAGGAAATATTAACAAATTGGACTGCAATTACACATTTGATAAAAATCAAAAAAATCAAAGGGAATGAAAAGACGATCAACAGAATTGGAATGGATATTTGCAAAATCAAAAAGGACTTTTATCCAAAGTATAAAAAGAATTTCTATAAATTAATAAGAAAAAGACAGACAACCCAAGAGAAAAAATGGACCAAACACATGAACAGAAAATTTACAAAATCAGTACCCAAATGGCCAATAAATACATGAAAAGATCCTTAGATATCAGGGAAATGCAAATTAAAAGTACAATGTAATATCTCTCACTCCCATCATAGGCTAACATTAAGAAGACAGTAGTAACAGCAAGGTTAGAGCAATTATAACTTTCACATATTACTGACCACAGAATAAATGGCTATAAACACTTGAAAAAATGGTTTCACAGAATTTGCTAAAGCCAATCACCTATATAAACTCAATAACTCTCCTCCTGGATGGATGTCCCAAAGAAATGCATATGTGTGTTCACCAGTAAACATGTATAAACATATTCATAGCATCCCTATCTGTATTAACTGAAAAATGGAAACAACCTAGATTCTCACAACAGTTAAATGGAAAAATAAACTATGATGTAGTCACACATCCTACACTGCAAAGAGAAGGAATGAGCTACAACCACATGCAATAAGATGGATGGATCTCACAAACAAAATATTCAGTGAAAGAAGCCAGATAAAAGAAACCACACATTGTTCAATGCTGTTTATATAAAGTTCAAAAATTAGCAAAACTAGCCTAAGCTCAATAAGTCAAGAGGGAGCTCAATGAGGTCTTCTTAGGATCTGGTAATGTTCTGTTTCTTTTTTCAGGCACTGGTTACAGGAATATGTTCACTTTGTTAATTTGTAACAAGCATGATACTGTGTTTCCCCCAAAAATAAGACCTACCCCAAAAATAAGCCCTAGCAGGATTTCTGTACATTTGTTAAATATAAGCCCTACCCCGATAATAAGATCTATTGATGGGCATGGCTATGTAGATATGCCATGCATTTAGGTGCAGAGCAGTAAGGAAGATTGGAATATCTTTTATCTACCACAGCTCTTTCCTCCAAGCCATTTGTACTCGCGCAGGTGCGCATGCGGTAGCCACACTCGCAGGCATCCTATTGCACACGTGTGAACTGCTAGGAGAAAGGAGTTCATGTATCACTAGCACCAACCCCATCAACAAGGTCAGGTCCCCTTGTCAGTTTCCAGAAGAAGATGACTTTACCGTATTTGAATAAATGTAGATTGTTGTATTATACCTAATAAAAATAAGACATCCCCTGAAAATAAGCCCTAGTGTGTCTTCTTGAGAAAAAATAAATATAAGACAGTGTCTTATTTTCAGGGAAACACGGTATTTGCACTTTGTGTCATTTTCTATGTGTGTGCTATTTATTCATCAATAAAACATTTACAAAAATGAAAAAAAAATCAAGTCTTCTGAATTGGGTCCAAGAGTTGGGACACAAGATGACAAAGAAGGTAAAGTGAGTTTCTGCCTTTTCCCTTAGGGAGGAAATGACTGACCCTAGGAAAAACATAGTGGTGCTGGTTGGTCAAAAAGCATAAAAAATGTTCATAGAGCAGATGGAGGGAATAGGGAAGAAGAGCTTCCATAACTAAGCACCAAGACCTATACTAAGTGTCACTTTATATGAGCCTCATCTCAGCTCATAAAGCAGACACTGCACCATCCCATGTTACTGCTAAGGAAACTGAGGCACTGACGGGGACAGAACTCACACCTATGTCTCAATGGTTCCAAACCTGTGTCCCTAACCACTGTAGGTAGTCCATAGCATAGAATAGCTGTTTGCCATGTGGAGGAAGCTGTCATCCCATGGCTCAGGAGGTCCTCTGTCTCAGTGATGTCCCAGCAGAAATGTAGGGACTACAGCAGGCAAGAGAAGCCTCCACTTCTCAGCAGGTTTGTGTGCACTGCCCTCCTCCTCAACATCATCTCTTTAATTGGCATGACCCACTGTGCGACAAGGAAAACATTTACAGTGTTAACAAGGCAAATTGTTAATTAAGAGAGCAGTACCTTCAGGAGATTTTAATTTAGGGTAGACACCGACTGGGACCAAAAAGACATTAAAGCCATTGGAATTGTGTGGTTTCTACACCCAAATGAGTACTATGTGGAATTTAATAAAGATGACTTCTACTTTCTAATTATGACTTCCAAACGCCAGCACGTAAGGCCTTTGCTGTCTCAGAAGGGACGGGAGTCTGTACTTGGAGGGCTAATAACTTAGAAAGGGAGGCTATGTAAAGGGAGTTGTGGAGAGTTATGCTGCTTGGATCAAATCCCAGCTCCACCACTTACTAGCTGCAATGAGTTGAGTTACTCAACATCTCTGAGCCTCAATTTCCTCTCTTATAAAATAAGAACACTGAGAATTCTGGGAAGATGGCTGACTAGCAGAAACCCTCAGCAGAGGCTCTTGACCAAAGGGAGAATAACTAGACAGAATTGGACTCTATGAAGCCAAAGGTGGGGAACTGAGACAAGAAACAAGTTTGGCAAGCTCTAACTCCAAGGAAGAGCATTCAAGAAAATAAATTACAGGTACAAAGCCTATCATCTAGAGGACAAGAGACCCCTCCCTCAAGAAGGAGGCCTGCTGTAGGCTATCTGTGAATAAGCAGGGAGCAAAAGACCTCTCATTTTACCCCCACTGGAGAGAGCCGCTAAACATCAGGTCTCTTTCTCCAGGGAGGTCCCACTTATGAACCTAGACACCATCATGCCAGGCATAAAATTGAACAGGTATTGTCCCCCACAAGTCCAAACTCCCAGTCCACCCTTCCCCCCTCACGTGGTGGTCTGAAGTTCTGCTTCCCTGCAAGTGCAGAGTGTTTGGCCATTTCCTGAGAGATCTGGACATAGTATATCCACCAACCATCAGGACAAAATCTGTGACTAATAGAGAAGAGGGTATGGGAAGAAAGGGACACTTAGTAGGAGGAGGAGCAGTCCCCTGGTTATGACTATGCCCAGCCAGTGGTGGTGTTGACCCTTGGTTTGGGCTGTGACTGGTGGGATGAGGTGTAGAACCCTTGGTTCTGATGGCACACACAGCGGGACAGTGGTTGCCGAATGTGGACTGAGTTTGGTAGGCAGGGCTGGTCCCCACCCCATGCTTGGCCTGTGAGCACAGGCTTACCAGGCATGGACTGAGACCTGAGGGCAAGGGCATGGTCCCCTGTCTCCAGTGGGGCCAGTGAGCAGAGACTTACTGGGTGAGGACTGAGACCTGCAGGTGGGGCATGGTGCCCTTACTCCAACAGAGCCTGTGAACAGAGGCTTCCCAGGCAGCAGACTGAGACTGGCAGGCAGGGGCGTGTTCCCCTGACTCCAACTGGTCTGGCAAGCAGAGGCTAGCTGGGTGTGGACTAAGACTCGTAGGTGACGGCATGGCCCCTGGCTCCAACTGGGCCTGTGAGCAGAGAAGCACACAACAGTGTGGGCTGAGTCTGGTGGGAAGGGATGTGGATCCCTGGCTCCAATTGTGCTATTGGTGACCCTTGAATCCCTTTCCATTGAGCAGGGTTTGCACTGCCTGAGACAATTTAATTGGAACCCATGTCTGGGGCTGTCTACTCGGGGACATTATGAGGTTGACCTTTGAAGTTCTGTAGCAGAAAAGAACTGAATGGTGGGAGCTGGGCACAGCAACTGTATCTCTTCACAGTCAAAATTTAAACCTAATATTGTGGCTTCTTAGGATAGAGTAGAGGTTGGCTGAAATCAAAACAGAGCTAGCTTGCACTATCTCACCAAGTAGGTCCTCAGAATCTCCAGTCAAAACCCTGAAAGGAGCCTGTGTAAGGTTGTAAGAGATAAGCCACAATTACAAAGCCTAGTGCTTTGGTAAAGGGCTATCTCTACTACCTGGGAACCTCAATTCAATCTCACCTTACCAGTTCTAATAACCAGACAGTGGAAAATAAACATGGTGCGAACCCAACAGAAGAACTCTGGCAACGTGAATAACCAGAGTAGATCAACAC
>NW_003852433.1:5564091-5567217 GCF_000181295.1 Otolemur garnettii | reverse complement strand
CCCCCCCAGGGAATGACAAAGGAGATACAACTGAAGATGCCATACATAGACAAATGGCAGCAATGTCAGAAATCAAATTCAGAATAAGGATAGCAAATAAGATAAATACAGTGGAAGAAAAGATAGAAATTGAATTCCAAACAGTAGTTCTAAAGTTGTCTCAAGAAATTAATGAGTTCAAAAACCAAGTCACCAAAGATATGGACATAATGAGAAAAGAAATAGCAGAGCTCAAGGAAATGAAAAAGTTAGTTGAGGAGTGCCAAAATATAGTACAATCCTTTAGTAATAGAGTTGACTAGGCAGAAGAAAGGATCTCTGAAACTGAACACAAAGCTTTTGAATGTTCCCAAATGCTCAAAGAGGCAAACAAATGGAGAACAAAAACTGATCATTTCCTGAGAGAGTTGTGGGATCAATCCAAAAGATCAAACATTCATCTTATAGGAATTCCCAAAGGAGAAGAGGATGGTTCTAAAAGTACAGATGCTCTACTCCAAGGGATTTTGGAGGAAAATTTCCCAAGCATTGAAAGAGATACAGAAATTCAGATAGTAGACAATTTCAGAACCCCAGCAAGACTCAGTCCTAATAAAGCATCTCCTAGACCACATTATGATTAACTTTGCCAAAGTTAAGATGAAGGAGAAAATTCTGCAAACATCCAGACATAATAAAAGCATCACCTATAAAGGGAGAAATAGCAGAATGACTGCAGATCTCTCAGCTGAAACGGTTCAAGCCAGAAGAGGATGGTCATCAACCTTCAATCTCCTAAAACAAAACAACTTTCATCACAGGCTCCTGTATCCAGCTAAACTGAGTTTCATTTGTGATGGAGAAATCAAATACTTTAATGACATACAAATGTTGAAGAAATTTGCCACAACTAAACCAGCTCTCCAGGATATTCTCAGACCCGTATTCCACAATGACCAGCACAATGCTGTATCTCCAAAGTAAACTCACCCAGAAATTTTTGAACAAAACCCAACTTCCACAGTGGTGAAAAAATCCTAAAATCATGACACCAAAAACACAACCAGGCTTATCAATTCTCTCAATGAATGTGAATGGTTTAAATTGTCCTCTAAAGAGGCACAGGCTGGCTGACTGGATACATTAACTCAGACTGCGTATCTGTTGTATACAAGAATCTCATCTTAGGGCAGTGCCTGTGGCTCAGTAGATAGGGTGCTGGCCCCATATACCAAGGGTGGTGGGTTTGAACCCGGCCCTGGCCAAACTGCAACTAAAAGTAGCCTGGCATTGTGGCAGGCTCCTATAGTTCCAACTACTGGGGAGGCTGAGGCAAGAGAATTGCCTAAGCCCAAAGTTGGAGGTTGCTGTGAGCTGTGACGCCACAGCTCTCTAATGAGGGTGATAAAATGAGACTCTGCCCCTAAAAAATTTTAAAACAAATAAAGCTTTAAAAAAAAAGAAGAAGAATCTCATCTTACCTTAAAGCAACAGTTCTCAACCTGTGGGTCGTGACCCACAAGAACTGTATTAAAGGGCTGTGGCCTTAGGAATGTTGAGAACCACTGCCTTAAAGAATAAAAATAGACTTAGGGTGAAGGGATGGACTTCTATAATACAGGCAAATGGAAACCAGAAAAAGGCAGGGGTTGCAATTTTAGTTGCAGATATAATTGGGTTTAAACCAACAAAAATAAAGAAAGATAAGGATGGTCATTACACATTTGTCAAAGGAAACACCCAACATGAAGAGATTTCAATAATTAACATTTATTCACCCTACCAGAATGCTCAATTTATAAAGCAAACCCTAATGGATATGAACAACTTGATATTTTCCTACACTATAATAGTTGGAGGGTTTTTTTATTAAATCATAAAGAGATAGATCATGTATACATTAATGCATTTCTGGGGTACAATGTACAGGTTTCATATACAATCATATACATATACTGATTAATATATCCCTCACCTCATTTACTTAATTATTGTGTTAAGACATTTGTACTCTATACTTAAAAGATCCAACATGTACTCTTGCAATATGAACCATAGGTGTCATCCCACCATTCACCCTCCCTCCATATGACTTTCCCCTTCCCTTCCCAAACCCCTCCCTCCTTCATCCTGGGCCATAGTTATGATCTATTCTTCATATGAAAGTGTGAGTAATTGTACATTGGTTTCATAATAGTACTGAGTACATTGGATACTTTTTCCTCCATTCTTGAGATACTTTACTAAGTAGGATATGCTCCAGCTCCATCCATGTAAACATAAAACAGGTAAAGCCTCCATCTTTTTTAAGACTGCATTATATTCCGTGTTATACAATTAATTAATCCATTCATGGGTCGATGGGCACTTGGGCTTCTTCCATGACTTCACTATCATGAATTGAGCTGCAATGAACAATCTGGTGCAAATATCTTTGTTATAAAGTGATTTTTGGTCTTTTGGATGTACTCCTAGTAGAGGAATTGCAGGATCGAACAGCAGATCTACTTTTAGATCACCGAGCATTCTCCATACTTCTTTCCAAAAGGGACATATTAGCTTCCATTCCCACCAGCAGTGCAGAAATATTCCCTTTTCTCCTCATCCACACCAATATCTGTAGTTTTGGGATTGTGTTATGTGAGCCACTCTTACTGGAGTTAGATGATATCTCCAAGTGGTTTTGATCTGCATTTCTCTGATAATTAAAGATGATGAGCATTTTTTCTGTAGGCCATGTGCCTGTCTTCTTCAGAGAAGCTTCTGTTCAAGTCCCTTGCCCACAATGAAATGTGATTACTTGTTCTTTTCATATTAATAAGTTTGAGTTCTCGGTGGATTCTGGTTATCAACCCTTTGTTAGAAACATAACCTACAAATATCCTCTCCCATTCTGAGGGCTGTTTGCTTGCTTTACTTACTGTGTTCTTGGCGGTGCAAAAGATTTTTAATTTGATCAGATCCCAGCACTATATTTTTGGTGTTGCTTGAATTGCCCAGGGTGTCCTCCTCATAAAGTATTCTCCCAGGCCAATTTTTTCAGTGTTTTCCCTGCACTCTCTCCAAGAATCTTTATCGTTTCATGTCTGGATAAATCTTTTATCCAGTGAGAATCAATCTTTGTTAATGGTGAAAGGTATGGGTCCA
>NW_003852433.1:5562235-5563619 GCF_000181295.1 Otolemur garnettii | reverse complement strand
TTGGCATATATAGAAGCTACCAATTTGTGTGTATTGATTTTGTATCCTGAGACACTGCTGTATTCCTTGATCACTTCTTTAGAGTTTTGTAATTGAGTCCCGGGGGGGTTTCCAGTTATAAAATCATATCATCTGCAAAGAGCAAAAGTTTGATCTCCTCTGACCCTATTTGGATACCCTTGATCACCTTCTCTTGCCTGATTGTGATGGCTAAGACTTCCATTACAATGTTGAAAAGCAGTGGAGATAATGGGCAACCTTGCCTGATTCCTGATCTGAGTGGAAATGTTTTCAACTTTACTCCATTCAACATGAAATTGGGTGTGGGTTTGCTGTAGATGGCCTTTATCATTTTAAGAAAAGTCCCATCTATACCTATTTTCTTAAGTGTTCTGATCATGAAAGGATGCTCAATATTGTCAAAACCTTTTTCTGCATCTAGTGAAAGAATTATATGGTCTTTGTTTTTTGTTTTGTTTATGTGGTATATTATATTTATAGATTTATGTATGTTGAACCAACCTTGAGACCTTGGGATAAAACCAACTTGGTCATGGTGTATGATTTGTTTGATGTGTTGCTGGATTCTGTTTGCTAGGAACTTTCTGAATATTTTTGCATCTATATTCATTAAGGATATTGGTCTATAATTTTCTTTTCTTGTTGGGTCTTTTCCTAGTTTGGGGATTAGGTTAATGTTTACTTCATAGAATGTGTTGGGAAGTATTCCTTCTTTTTGTATATTTTAGAAAAGGTTAAGTAATATAGGTACTAGTTCCTCTTTAAAGTTTTGGTAGAATTCTGATGTGAAACCATCTGGTCCCATACACTTCTTTTTTGGGAGGTTTCATATAGCTGATGCTATTTCAGTATTTGAAATAGGTTTATTCAGCATTTCCAGTTCTTTCTGGCTAAGTCAAGAAGATGGCATGCTTCCAAATATTGGTCAATTTCTTTTATATTTTCATATTTCTAATAATAGAGGTTTTTGTAGTATTCATCAAGGATTCTTTGAATTTCTGAGGTGTCTGTTATTTCGCTTTTGTCATTTCTGATTGATGATATTAGGGATTTTGACTTTTTATTTTTGGTTAGGTTAGCCAAAGGTTTATCAATTTTGTTGAATTTTTCAAAAAACCAACTTTTTGGTCCATTGATCTTTTGAATAATTCTTTTGTTTATGATTTCATTTAATTCTGCTCTAATTTTAGTTATCTCTTTTCTTCTTCTGGGTTTAGAGTTGGAATGTTCTTCCTTTTCCAGTTACTTAAGATGTGTCATTAAGTTATTGACTTTCTCTCTTTCTGTTCTCTGGAGGAAGGCTTGTAATGCTATAAATTTCCCTCTTACGACTGCCTTTGCAGTATCCCAGAGGTTCTGATAA
>NW_003852433.1:5554862-5562037 GCF_000181295.1 Otolemur garnettii | reverse complement strand
TTAGATTTGTTAGGATAAAATGTTCTGTAGATGTCTGTTAAATTCAATTGTTGTATGGTGAAGTTTAAGGCCAAAATTTCTTTGCTTAATTTCTTATTGGAGGATCTATCCAACACTGCCAAAGGGGTTTTAAAATCTCCAACTATTATGGTGCTAGAAGATATTGTTCATGTCTGTTAGGGTCTCCCTTATAAATTGAAGAGCATTCTGGTTGAGCACATAAATGTTAATAATTGGAATCTCATCATGTTGAGTGTTTCCGTTAAAAAATATGAAGTGACCATCCTTGTCTTTCCTTACTTTTGTTGGTTTAAAGCCTAATGTATCTGCAAATAAAATTGCAACCCCTGCTTTTTTCTGATTTCTGTTTTCTTGTATTACAGATGTCCATCCCTTCATCCTGAGTCTATATTTATCCTTTAAGGTAAGATGAGATTCTTGTATGCAGCAGATATCTAACCTGAGTTTTTGTATCCAGTCAGCCATCCTGTACCTCTTGAGAGGACAATTTAAACCATTGATATTAATTGAGAGTATTGATAAGACTGGTAGTATTTTGGGTGTCAAGTTTTTCCAAAGTCCGGTAAACATTTTTAATCCTTTTGCCACTGTGGAAGTTGAGTTTTGATCAAGAATTTCCGAGTGTGTTTACTTTGGTGGTAGAGCATTGTGCTGGTCATTGTGGAGGATGGGTCTGAGAATATCCTGGAAATTTCATTTAGTTATGGCAAATTTCTTCAATGTGTGTATGTCATTAAAGTATTTAACTTCTCCATCATAAATGAAACTCAATTTAGCTGGATACAGGATCCTGACCTGACAGTTTTTTTGTTTTAGGAGATTGAAGGTTGATGATTATCCTCTTCTGGATTAAAAAGTTTCATCAGAAAGATCTGCAGTCATTCTAATATTCTCTCCCTTGTAGGTTATGACTTTCTTATGTCTGGCTGCTTGCAGGATTTTCTCCTTCATATTAACTTTGGTGAAGTTAATTACAATGTGTCTAGGAGATGCTTTATTTGGATTGAGTTGTGCTGGGGTTCTGAAACTGTCTGCTAATGAATTTCAGTGTGTCTTGCCATGCTTGGGAGGTTCTCCTCAATTATCTCTTGAAGTAGAGTAT
This sequence comes from Otolemur garnettii, assembly GCF_000181295.1. Taxonomy (NCBI): domain Eukaryota; kingdom Metazoa; phylum Chordata; class Mammalia; order Primates; family Galagidae; genus Otolemur; species Otolemur garnettii. The sequence continues at coordinate 5,560,914 of NW_003852433.1, read as the reverse complement.
CTGTGCCTTTTGGAACATCCTCTTCTCCTTCAGGGATTCCTATAAGGTGAATGTTTGCTCTTTTGGAATGGTCTCACAATTCTCTCAGGGAATGATCCATTTTTGCTCGCCACTTCTCTTTCTCTTTGAATGTGCAGGAGCATTCAAAAGCTTTGTCTTCAATGTCAGAGATCCTTTCTTCTGCCTGCTCCATTCTATTGTTGAGAGATTCTACTATATTTCTCAGATTTTTGAGGGCTACAAGTTCTTGCATCAATATATCAAAATCTTTGGTGATTTTTGTCTTTGATTTCATTGAATTCTTGAGACAACTTTTGAATTACTCCTTGAATTTCTAATTCCAACATTAGGTCCATTCTGTTAATCTTATTTGCAATCCAAATTCTGAATTTGGTTTCTGACATCTCAGTCATTTGTTTATAAATGGGATCTTCTGTTGTGTCTCCTTTGTCATTCCTTGGGAGAGTTGATCTACTCTGGTTATTCATTTTGTCAGAGTTTTTCCGCTGATTCTGCCCCATGATTCTTTTTCATTGTTTGTGTAGAGAAGCTGGTAAGATGAAATTGAATTGAGTGCTCCTGGAGTTTTAATTAACCAGCCCTTTACCAAAGAACTTGGACTGGTGATTGCGGATTTTCCCCTAGAGCTTTACAAAGGTCCCTTTCAGTACTACAGCTTGAAACTCTGGGCACCTGCTTGGTGTGATGGGACTAGAAGGCTCTGTTCTGACTTCAGCTAGTCTCTGTCCAATCCTAGTGAATCGGTGGCTTTGGGCTGAAATCTCAGATGTGGAGTTATATATAAGCAAAAAAGACACCCCCTTCCCCACAGGCAACAACTGGAAGAGGGGAATCCCACACTCCCACAACAACACAACCAGGGTACTACCTAGGTGGGTCTCTGGGAGATTGGCCCAGGTCAAGAGTTCCAAACCAATTGTTCCAATCAACACAAACACAGATCAAGTGGGAGAGTTCAAAAATTCTCCAGCAACTAGACAGCAGGGGTCCACTGTAGGCTCAAGTGTAACTCACTCCAGTGCTCTGTGGAGTCAGAAAGGCCTGCCCAGCAAAACTGACCAGGGGGCTGGTGCCTCCTTCCCCACCTAGCACCTCCATCACACCCAGGCACCCAGGCACCCAGGTAGCCCCATGAGGCTGTGGCCCAGTTCCCTCCAATGAGCAAAGGTAGCAGGGATTTGGGCCTACCTGAATGAAAGGGCAGACAATGCCTTGTCAGCCAGGTAACCACACTCTGCCACCTCCCAGCTGGGGTAGCTGAAAGGGAGTGTTCCACCTGAGTTCATTCCAAACCAAAGGTTAACAAAGCAGCAAATGTTTTTCACCCTCAGAGACCATGTCTCTGCCCCAGCCACTCTGTTCCTCTGGTATCCCTGCAATGTGAGGTCTAGCTCCCTCTGGAAGTCCACAGAATTGAGTAGGTGTTTCCCCAAAATTTGACCCCAGCAGGATCACTGTACTAACACTGATGCTGGGTGGGAGGAGTCTATACTTGGGTTTTCCCTTGCCTCAGCAGTTCCTGAGTCTCCATCCATTGTGCAGAGACCCCAGCCTCTGCCACTGCTGAGTTGCATATTCTCAAAGCCAGGCCAGACACCTTCCCCCCCGTGCCTTTCTGCACTGTTACTGGATTCATAGATACAGCATAGCTGCGCTGCCACAGTCCATGCAATGCCCAGTCCTACAAAGAACTGCAGATATTCTGGTCTCTGCAGAGGTCAGGCTTCTAGACCACCAGGCAAGGGGGGAAGGGTAGACTGGAAGTTCAAAATGGCAGGTAAAATATTTGTTCAACCTTCCTGCCAAATAAGAGAATGCCCAGGCTCACAGCAGGAACTCTCTGAAGAAGGAGCCCCTGCCTCCAGCAACTCGCTTATGTGGAGTGAGAGAAGATAACCTCAGTTCACTGTTCACTTAGAGAGATCCCACAGGAAGCAAGCAACTCTCTTGCAGGAGGGGATGGACAAGCATCCTCTTTGGGATGGGTTCTCTACCTGAAGTTTTTTCCCTTCTCTTCTTAGCAGAGAAGATGTGCAATTATCAATCTCTTCTCTCAGCTCGCCTCCCCACCCTTCGCCTTCTTTCTGGCTGTTATCTCTCCCTCTGGACAGGAGTTTCTGTTGAAAGCTGGCTGCAGTCAGCCATCATCCCCCACGCCCCCTTGCTCTTGTTGAATGTAAAAATTGGAGTTAGGGAAAACAGCCAACCCAAGGATTTAGCAAAACACAAGACACACTGAAACAAAATGAACAAACAAACAAACAAAAAAGCAACCAGACACACAAACAAACAATCAAAAACTAAAACCAACAAAAAAACCCTCAAATTTCCCGCTGTAAGAAGAGAAATAATAATAATAATAATTTGAAAAAAATTAACAATAATTCCTACAAGAAAGAAAAAAGGAAAAAAACGCAAAAAAAAAAAAAAGCAAAAAGAATGAGCAAAGAAAAAAGGCACCACCAAACAAAAATATTATATATATGCCATAGGGATTGACTTTAGTAGGAATATGTTTGTGTTGCAATATACCTTCTGGACACAAGGTGGCACTGTGAGTGGTTCCCAGGGTTATACCTGATTCCCAGCTTAGATTGTTCTCGAAGGTTGCCTGATTACCTGCTTGGCGCTTAGACCCCGTGGAACTGTTGATTCCATCGATCTCAAAAAATCTCCACAGGCGGGTTTCACAAATTCTCCCTGCAACAGTTCCCATGAAGTGTGGAATATCCTGGACCTGTTTCAAGTGTTGGACGACTGCAGGTGAGACTCAAATCGCCACACCTGGCCTGTGTGGAAAGGTGCCTACAGTGTCCACCATCTCCCAAATTTTAAAACAATAGCTGCTTCCTTTCCGGGATCTTTCCCATCTGGGTGTCTATCCTGCCACCTAACTGGTGGTGCCACTCCAGATGGCACCCCGCTCTGGCTGCCAAATTCTGCTTAGGAATCCACACTTCACCAATCTTTCCACACAACTCCTAGACACCTTGTTTCCCCCACGAACTCAGAATTATAATTGGGGAGGCTGCTTGCCACCACTGCCACCACTGCCTGCCACTGCCACAACCACAGCACAGAAACTTTCCTGGTAGTTTCCACAGCTCCAGATTACACTCCAAGTCCAGTAATCCACCACCTCACTGCACACCCCAAACTGCCACTCCACACCAATATTCCATGCCAGGAATGATCTAGCCCACTCACTCTCACCTGTTGTTCCAGGAGAGCTGAGATAAACATCCTTCCCATCCACCATCATGCTCAACCTCAATAGTTGGAGATTTTAACACCCCTTTGACAGTTTTGGATAGATCCTCCAAGAAGAAATTAAACAAAGAAACATTAGACTTAAACTTGACCCTAGAACAAATGGACTTTATAGACCTCTACAGAACATTTCATCCTAATAAAACTGAATATACATTCTTCTCATCAGCCCACAGATCATCCTCCAAAATAGATCATATCCCAGGACAAACGTCTAACCTCAGCAAATTTAAAAGAAAAGAAATTATTCCTTGTATCTTCTCAGACCACCATGGAATAAAAGTTGAACTCAACAACAGGAATCTTCATACTCAAAGTCATGGAAACTAAATAATCTTAAGCTGAATGATATCTGAGTCAAGGCAAAATTAAGATGGAAATCACCAAATTTTTGGAACAAAATGATAATTAAGATACAAATTATCAAAACCTGCAAAGGCAGTCCTAAAAGGGAAATTTATAGCATTGGAAATCTTCATCAAGAAAACAGAAAGAGCTCTCTCCCGCCTCCCCACCTTTCTCCTCTGCTCTCTCTCTCTCTCTCTCTTCTCTTCCCCACTCTCTCCTTATCTCTCTCCCCTCTTTTCTCTCCTCTTTTCTCTTCTCTTATCTCTCCTCCTTGGTGCTACTCTGCAGCCTCCCTCCCCCACCAATAAAGACCTTTGTACAAGCAAACAAAAAGAAAGAAAGAAAGAAAGAAAGAAAGAAAGAAAGAAAGAAAGAAAACAGAAAGAGAAACCAACAACTTGATGGATCATCTCAAGCAACTGGAAAAGGAAGAACATTCCAACCCCACACTGAGCTCAAGAAAAGAAATAACCAAAATTAGAGCAGAATTAAATGAACTTGAAAACAAAGGACTCATTCAGAAGATCAATGAAACAAAAAGTTGGTTTTTTGAAAAGATTAACAAAATTGATAAACTTTTGGCCAACCTAACCAGAAACAGAAAAGTAAAATCTCTAATATCGTCTATCAGAAATTATAAAGGAGATATAACAACAGACACCTCAGAAATTTAAAAAATCCTTAATGATTACTAAAAATATTCATATTACCAGAAATATGAAAATCTGAAGGAAATGGATCAATACCTGAAAGCACACCATCTTCCTAGACTCAGCCAGAAGGAATTAGAAATTTTGAATAGACCTATATCAATCACTGAAATAGCATCAACAATACAAAATCTCCCAAAAAAAGAAAAGTCTGGGACCAGATGGCTTCATATCTGAATTCTATCAAACCTTTCAAGAGGAAATAGTATCTATATTATACAACCTTTTCCAAAGCATAGAAAAAGAAGGATTACCTCCCAAGACGTTGTATGAAGCAAATATCACCCTGATCCCCAAACCAGGAAAGGATCCAACAAGAAAAGAAAATTATAGACCAATCTCATTAATGAATATTGATGCAAAAATGTTCAATCAGATCTTAACAAACAGAATTCAACAACACATCAAAAAAATTATACACTATGATCAAGTTGGTTTTACTCCAGGGTTATACGGTTGGTTCAACATATGCAAATCTATAAATATAATGCATCACATCAATAAAATATAAAACAAAGACCATATGATTCTCTCAATTGACACAGAAAAAGCCTTTGATAATATCCAACATGCTTTCATGATCAGAACACTTAAGAAAATAGGCATAGAAGGGACATTTCTTAAACTGATAGAGGCCATCCACAGCAAACCCACAGCCAATATCATATTAAATGGTGTAAAATTGAAAACATTTCCACTCAGATCAGGAACAAGGCAAGGATGCCCTCTGTCCCCATTGCTATTCAACATAGTAATGGAAGTCTTAGCCATCACAATCAAATAGGGTCAGAGGAGATCAAACTCTTACTCTCTACTGATGATATGAGTCCATACCTGGAAAATCCCAGGGACTCAACTTCAAAACTCTTAGAAGTGATCAAGGAATATAGCAGCATCTCAGGATACAAAATTAATACTTACAAACTGGTAGCTTTTATATATGCCAACAATAGTCAAACTGAAAATATAGTCAAGGACTCTATTCCTTTGATAGTAGTGCCAAAGAAAATGAAATATCTGGGTATTTACCTAACAAAGGATGTGAAAGATCTCTATAAAGAGAATTATGAGGGTGGCACCTGTGGCTCAAAGGAATAGGGCACCGGCCCCATGTACAGAGGTAGTGGGTTCAGACTCAGCCCTGGCCAAAAACTGCAGGAAAAAAAAAGAGAGAGAGAGAGAGAGAGAGAATTATGAAACTCTAAGGAAATAGCTGAAGATGTTAACAAATGGAAAAACATACCATGCTTATGGCTGGGAAGAATCAACATTGTTAAAATCTCCATACTAACCAAAGCAATCTACAGGTTTAATGCAATCCCTATCATAGCACCATTGTCAGACTTAAAAGAACTTGAAAAAATAGTACTTCATTTTATATGGAATCAGAAAAAACCTTGAATAGCAAATACATTACTCAGAAATAAGAACAAATCAGGAGGTATCATGTTACCAGAATTCAGGCTATACTATAAATGATAGTGATCAAAACAGCATGATACTGACACAAAAGCAGGGAGGTAGATTTATGGAACAGAATAGAGAACCAAGACATGAACCCAGCTACTTAATATCATTTGATCTTCGACAAATCTATCAAAAATATTCAATGGAGAAAGACTCCCTATTTAACAAATGGTGCTGGGTGAATAGGCTGGTGACCTGTAGAAGACTGAATCCAGATCCTCATCTTTCACCATTAA
>NW_003852433.1:5552233-5554253 GCF_000181295.1 Otolemur garnettii | reverse complement strand
CAAGCTAATATGACCTTTTTGGAAAGAAGTTTGGAGAACACTCAAGGAACTAAAAGTAGACCTACCTTTTGATCCTGCAATTCCTCTACTAGGTATATACCCAGATGATCAAAAATTATTTTACAACAAAGACATTTGAACCAGAATGTTTATTGCAGCCCAATTCATAATAGCTAAGACGTGGAAACATCCCAAGTGCCCATCGACCCATGAATGGATTAACAAATTGTGGTATATGTACACTATGCAGCCATAAAAAAGGATGGAGATTTCACACCTTTTATGTTTCCCTGGATGGAGCTGGAACATATTCTTCTTAGTAAAGTATCTCAAAAATAGGGGGTAAAGTATCCAATGTACTCAATACTACTATGAAATCAACATATAATCACCTACACATTCATATGAATGGCAAAACATAAATATGGTCCAGAAAGTAGAAAGGAAGAGGAAATAAAGGGAAGGGGAGGGGGGATATGGGAAGAGGGAGGGTACTTGGGGGGACCTCACCTAATGTGCATGATGAAATGGTACGTTTCAAAACTATTAAGAAATGAGTATAATTGTGATGGATTGTTACTTAGTTCAATGTAAGCATTTCACTTTGTATATCAAAGCAATACACTGATCCCCTTAAATGTATCAATGTACAAAGTTATGATTTAATAAAAAATAATAATAAATAAATGAGAATACAAAGAAAAGAACACTATGCCCAGCTAATAGGTTTTTTGAGATTATTAAATTAGAATGTATATGTATATATGTGTACTCCATACTCTTTACATACATGTGTGTGTATACACACATACACACACAAGTCCTTTAGCGTAGTCCTGGGCATACATAGCTAGTGCTCAATTATCATTATCAGTTATTAGTGTCTGCTCACAGTTCACTGGCCTGTGTTTGGCTCTAGGAAACTGACCTAGGTGTTTTTCTTTTTCTTTTTTAATTTTTTTTAATGTTTAGGATCTATTGTGGGCACAGAGAATTAGGTTACACTGATTACATTTGTTAGACAAAGTTCCTCTTATAACTGTGTCCCATCCCATACACTGTGACCCCCATTCCCCTCCCCACTCGCTTATTCCCCTACCCCTACCCCTTTGTATTAGCTGATCTACTACCTTCATGTTAGAATAGAGTACATTGGATTTTTGCTTCTCCATTCTTGTGATGATTTACTAAGAAGAATATGTTCCACCTCCATCCAGGTTAACAAAAGATGTAAAGTCTCCATCTTTTTTAGTGGCTGAATAGTATTCCTGGTATACCTATACCTCAACTTGTTAACCCATTCCTAGATTGGTGGGCATTTAGGCTGTTTCCACATTTTGGCGATTGTAAATTGAGCTGCAGTGAACAGTCTAGTGCAGATGTCCTTATGACAAAAGGATTTTTTTTCTTCTGGGTATAGAAGAAAAGGATTTTTTTTTCTTGTGGGTAGATGCCTGTTAATGGGATTGCAGGATCAAATGGGAGATCTTATTTGAGGATTCTCCATACTTCCTTCCAAAAAGGTTGCTTTAGTTTGCAGCCCCACCAGCAGTGTGAAAGTGTTCCCTTCTCTTCACATCCACACCAGCATCTGCAGCTTTGAGACTTTATAATGTGGACCATTCTCACTAGGGTTAGGGGATATCACAGGAAAGTTTTGATTTACATTTTTCTGATGCTTAGGGACAATAAGCATTTTTTCATATGTTTGTTAGCCATTGCTAGTCTTCTTTAAAGAAAGTTCTATTCATCTCTTTTACCCAGTGATATATGGGATTGTTGGTCTTATTTTGTTCATTAATTTGAGTTCTCTATAGATCCTAGTTATCAAGTTTTTTGTCCAATTCATAATATAAAAATATCTTTTCCCATTCTGTTTGCTTTGGTTGTTGTTTTCTTAGCTGTACAGAAGCTTTTAAGTTTAATTAAGTCTCATTTGTCTACTTTTGTTGTTGCAATTGTCATGGAAGTCTTCATAAAACAATCTCTTCAAGTGCTTACCCCACACTTTCTTTACAAA
>NW_003852433.1:5536346-5550127 GCF_000181295.1 Otolemur garnettii | reverse complement strand
GTGGAGAAAAGGGAACATTTCTACACCTCTAGTGGGAATGCAAACTAATACATTCCTTTTGGAAAGAAGTTTGGAGATCACTTAGGGATATAAAAATAGACCTGCCATTTGATCCTGCAATTCCTCTACTACGTATATACCCAGAAGATGAAAACCCACTTTATAACAAAGATATTTACACCAGAATGTTTATTGCAGCCCAATTCATAATTGCTAAGTCATGGAAGAAGCCCAAGTGCCCATCAAGCCACAAATGGATTAGTAAATTGTGGTATATGTACACTGTGGAATATTATGCAGCCTTTAAAAAGATGGAGACTTTACCTCTTTTATGTTTACATGGACGGAGCTGGAACATATCCTACTTAGTAAAGTATCTCAAGAATGGAAGAAAAAGTATCCATTGTACTCAGCTCTACTATGAAACCAATATATAACCAACCACACTTCCATATGAAAGCTATAACCCAACTACAGCCCAAGATGAAGGGGGAAGAGGAGAGATGAGGGAGGGGAGGGGAAGGATGGGTGGAGGGAGGGTAATTGGTCGGATCAAACCTATGGTGCATTTTACAAGGGTACATGTCAAATCTACTAAATGTAGGGTACAAATGTCTTAACACAATAATTAAGAAAGTGTGGTGAAGACTATATTAACCAGTTTGTTGTAAGTATTTCAAATCATATATAAAACCAGCACATCATACCCCATAAATGCATTAATGTACACAGCTATGATTTAATTTAAAAAAAAAAAAAAGACTGCTTTTACTGTATCCCACAGATTTTGGTAACTTGTGTCTTCATTGTTATTATGTTTGAGGTATTTAATGATTTCCTCTCTTATCTCTTCCTGGACCAAACTATCATTCTGCATAAAGTTGTTTAATTTTTAAGTCTCTGTGTGGGGATGAACACTTTTGGAGTTGAGGTCTGAGAAGGTATAAGGTATAATTTCTGTTCTTTTAATTTTGCTGAAGTTTGATTTGTATCCTAGGATATAGTCTATTTTGGAGTTGTACCATAGATGTATGAGGAAAATGTATATTCCTTAGCTTTGGGATGATGTGCTCTGTATATGTCTATTAATCAAATTTGTTCTAGAGTCAGATTTAAGTCCTTTGTATCTTTGTTTAGTTTCTGTTTAGAGGATCTGTCCAGTTCTGTCAGATGGGTGGTAAAGTCCCCAACTATTATGGGGCTATGGGATATAAGATTGCTCAGACCCATCAGGGTCTGTTTCATAAATCTGGGAAAACTTAAATTTGGTGCATAAATAATTAAAATTTCTTTTTGTTTTTTTCTTTGAGCACTAAAAAGTGTCCATCTTTGTCTTTCTTAACTTTAGTTGCTTTAAATCTGCTTGTATCTGAAAATAGGATTGCAACCACTCCTATCTTCTTATTTTCATTTGCTTGAAATACAGTTTGCCATCCCTTAACCCTAGGTCTTGATATATCCTTCAAGGCTAGGTGTATTTCCTGGAGACAGCATATAAACTGCTTGTGCTTTTTTTATCCAATCAGCCATCCCCGTGCCTCTTCAGTGGTGAATTCATTCCAACATTTATTGAGAATTGATAAGTGTAGGTTGAGTTCTACTCATCTTATTTTGTGAAAGTCTGTTGTGTAGTTTTAGCCTCTGCATCATTGTGGAAGTTAAATTTTGACCTTAAGGATCTGGGTATTTACTTTGCTGTTGGTACATTGTGGTGATCAGTGTTGAGAATAGGTCTAAGTATTTCCTGTGGAGCTGATCTTATGGTGAATTTCCTCAGTGCTGCTATATCCATAAAAAATTTAATTTCTCCATCAATTTTGAAGCTAATTTTAGCAGGATACAAGATTCTTGGCTGAAAATTATTTTGTTTAAGGATGTTGAATGTGAATGACCATGCTCTTCTGGCTTGGAATGTTTCAGCTGAAAAGTCTACTGTCATCCTAATGGCTCTGCCCTTGTAGGTCAATTGGTGCTTACTCCAAGCTGCTTGCAGAATTTTCTCCTTCATCTTGACTTTGGACAGGTCCATTACAATGTGTCTTGGAGAGGTTCCATTTGAGTTGAGATGACCCAGGGTTCGATATCCATCTGGAAGGAGTGTATTTGGAGTCTTTAGTAAAACTTGGGAAGTTTTCATTTATGGTAGTCTCCAAAAGGGCTTCCATTCTTTTGGGACAATCTTCTTCCCCTTCAGGAATCTCTATTATTCAAATATGTTTGAACACTTCCTGGAGTCTTGTAGTTCTCTAAACTCCTGTTCTGCTTTCTCTTTCTTTATTTCTATGTCTTTACCTGAGTTAACTAAAAAACTTTATCCTCTAGCTCTGGTTTCTCTATTCTCTAATCTATTTTTGATACTTGCCACTGCATCTTTATATTCCCTGATTGTCTCCTTCATTTCCTTAGGCTCTGCCATATCCTTTCTATATTCTACATATCTCTCATCCAACTTTTGGTCCATTTTCTCATCCATTTTCTTGTCCATTCCTTTCATTGTCTTTATCATCCATATTTTAAATTCCCTTCCTGTCAAGTCCATTAATTCTCTATAGGTGGAGTCTTCTGTAGTAGCTGCTTCATGGTGCTTTGGGGGAGTTCCTCTCTTTTAGTTTTTCATGAGGCCTAAATTTTTCTGTTGGTTTCTTCTCATGTGTTCTTTCTTCTTGTTCACTTCCTTGTCCTCCATTTTCCTTCTCACTGCCTCCTTTGTTTCAAACAGATCTCCTTGCTCTTGATAACAGTATGTTGCAATATGTCACTGGGACACCAGATGGTGCAGTGTTTTTTTTAGGATACAGAAAGCACAGCCAGCAACCTCTATGGTCCTTACTCCAAACTTAGTTGCCCTCAGTGAGTTAAGACCTTAAAGCTCACAAGAATCCTGCAGGGGCAGGTCTCACAGTGCCCCATAACACCAGTTCCCCTGGGGTGTGGGAGTCCCTCAGCTTATCCCAAGAGTAGAGTTTTGGTCCCAGCAAGTAGAATTAAGATGCTTTAGGGCCCTGCTTAGACCTTCTCATGACCTTCCCACGATGGCAGTCCCCTGGCCACCAAGAAGACTTTGCCAGCCAAACCTATGGTAAATCCACTCCAACCAGCATTCAAATCTGGTTGTTATATACTATTTAAATCCTCCCACTCTTCCAAGCTTTCCACTGAACACATAGCTTCCCTCTACAACTGAAAACTCCAGAAAGGCTTCCTCTCATCCCAGGCCTCTGTGGATGGCCAGCCAATCCCAGCCAGTCACAATATCTTGCCTAATTCATCAGATTTTCACCACTCTGGATCATACACTGTATCCACCTCACCATCTCCTTGCTGTGCTCCCTGAGCTATGACTCTGGGTAAGGTTCTCATGCCAGGTATGGCTGGGTTCTCTCTTTTTCCTCAGTCATTCTAGGAGAGGTCAGCTGAATGATCCTTCTGGTCTGCCATCTTGCTCCACCCCCTGACCTAGGTGTTGTAAAGACTTTTACCTCAGTGAAATTACTTAAGTTCTTTAAGTTCACATATCTGGCAGGATTTGGTATTTGCCAAGATGAGGTTGGGTTCCAACTGTATCTGATGCTTAATACCTTCCTTTTTCACTGTACTCTATTGCAGATGTGAGCTGAATTCAGATCTCTCAGCACCTAGGCCCAGCTGCTTAGATCAGAGTAACTCACAATGAGGGCCAGTGAGGCACAGTGTGAAAGACGAAGCAGATTGCCTTCATACCCCGGCTGCCCTGTCCCAAGGGTTTTCCACTCTGGCTGCTCTTCTTGGCCAAGGAGGAGGTAGATTGTGGATTTCATAACATCTGGAGGAGCTGTTAAGAATTGAGGCATAACGAGCTATGAAGAGGTCAGAAATATCAGACTTTGTAAAAACAGCCACAGCAGCTCCCCTTGGTGTAGTAGTTCCCTCCTCACACTCTCAGTGGTGCCCTGAAGACACTAGGCCAAAGCATTATAATGCTAGATTCCAAAATAAATAGGCCTGGGCCCCCTAATGTCTAGATGCCAGCTGCTTGAGGTGCATTCATTTCCCTCCTAGCCCTGGTTTCTCTGGTTGATTTGATTCCAGCCATGTGGCTTGGGGCTGGGATAAGATTCAAGTTCATCTACACCCCCAAGGAAGTCAAAAAAAATGAGCATTTATCTTAATCTCTCTTCTAGCTGGGTGACCTTTAGCAAATGTTTTCACTTCTGTGAGTCTCAGTTTCCTTCCCTGTAAAATGAGATAATAATGGTACCTGCCCTGTAGGATATCATAAGAGCAAATGTAGTAATACAGGAAAAGCACATAGAACATGCAGTAAGCACTTAATTATGGCTAGATTTTTTCCAGTGCCACTCTCGAAGGGAATTGGAATTTGTTCAGTCCTCAAATAGAGCCACACTGACGTGGGATAACAGAGGCCTAGAAGCCTTTAATTTGGTCCATGTCACTTTGCCTAAATAAAATGTTTCCTGGCTTAATATCACACTTACTCTTCATGCCCAGCTCAGAACATCTAGTCTTGTGTGTCATCTCAGATATCATCTCTGGACACTCTCCCCTCCTCACTCTACTCCAGCCTCTGCATGCTCAGAGACAGGGCACCTGCTATCTCATACATGGATGTCTCCTGCTCAGAGAGATCCTTATTCTAAGTTTCATTTCCTGTGTGTCATCATGCGTTTCCTCATCTGTTGCCCTCCCCTACAGATTCCTCAGGGCAGGCCATGTTTGTAGTGTTCCTTAATATATCCCCAAAGCCCAGCACAATGCCTGAAACCCAGTAGGGAACTCAGAAATGTGAGGATAGATGGATCAATGGATGTCTGGGTAGATGAAAGAAAGGATGAGGAAGAAGAATAAAAGAGAGCTGGCTCTTTATAGCCATGGAAGAATCACATTTTGGACACACATAAGTAAGGTACTCAATATTTTTAAGGAAGGCTGGATGGGTGAATGTGTGAGCAATGTGTGGACTTTGCCATGTTCACTGAGATAAAAATCTTGAGGAGAAGCAGATGGGTAGAAGAAGAAAATGAGTTTCAATTGGACACTGTATCACCACGCCAAGTTCTCTGTCCTTGTAAAGAACTAGGAGTTCAGAGACACACCATATGCTATTCTACCTTGGGGGTAAATACTTAGGCACAAACCACAAATCAAATTCAGGAAGACTTAAGACTTTCTAAAAATTTTATTGGTCAAAATAAATAAATAAATAAATTTTATTGGTCATGTGGGGGGCACTTACCGTATATGAAACTCCTTGCTAGGCCAGAGGCAGACATAAGGATGGATGCACTATGAGGTCTGCCCTCTGAAAGCTCATAGTCTTGGAAGAGAGATAAATTTACCCAGAAAAGTCTTCATTAGACCTCACAAACAATTCTGTTGACTTTGCAGCCAAATCTAATATAGTTCTGATCGTGGACCTTAAATTTAGTTGTTGGCTTACCCCAAGTATATATGTTACTTAATCCTTCTGAACTTTAGTTTCCTTATCTATAAAATGAAGATGAAAATATTAGTGCCTACCCGCTGAGGGTATTGTGAGGATTAAATAATAGTAGTAATAGTCTTATAATATTAATACTATAATAGTAATAGTATTGAATCTCAAAACCTCCATTACTATGTACCTAGTATATTAGGAGGGGCTCAATAAATATTTGTTGAATGAGTAAGTTGAGTACTTACAATATGCTAGATGCTGAGGAAATTGTTACTTAATAAATGATATCTTTGTTTTTATTATTTAATCTTCTCCGCAACTCTCTAAGCTGGGACCGTCATTCCCCTTTTTGGGCGAGAAAACTCAGGCTCAGGAACTTCAAGTGCAATGTTCAAGGTCATGCTGTCAGTAAATTTTAAAGCAAGATCCAAACCCAGGCAGTCTGAGTTCAGAGCCTGAACTTTTAGCCCATTGGATGTACACAAACCACAAAGCCCACATCAGGGCATGAAATACCCTGAATTCTGTGGACTTCAGAAGATGCCCACAGCCAGGATTGGGCATTTGGACTCTTTCCTGTACATAACAGGAACCTCCCAGAAGATCTTGATCAGAGGCCTGATATAAGCAGATTTGACTTAGGAGATAATTTTGGCCTCCTTATAGGGGTAGGACCAGGATGAAGCTAGTGAGGTACTCAACTCAGGCACAAAACTTAAGGGGAAGCCAAAAAAATCTCAGTCATCAAGATAAATGAATACAAGGTCAGAATTACTATTTTCTTTTTGCCTCAGGCTCCAATATGACCCATCAAAGCACTCAGCTACTAATCCTGTCTTTACTTGGAATTTTTGATGTTATTTTCCTCATAGATTTTTTGCAGTACTTAAAAAAATATTCCATTAAAATGTAATTTTTCTGGAATACTGAGTTTTAGGGTGCCCCCTTAATTGTGCCCAAGGCAAGTATACCTCACTTACCTGACTTAGTCTGCTCTTCTCCCATGACTTGTTTATTTACATTTGTTTTTTCTATGAAAAGTCTTTATTGGTGGGGGAGGGAGGCTGCAGAGCAGCACCAAGGAGGAGAGAAAAGGGGTGAGAAAAGAGGAGATAAAAAGAGAAGAGTGAAGAGGAGAGTGAGGAGGAGAGAGAGCAGAGGAGAAGAGAAGAGAGCTTTATTTACATTTGTTCAAGGCAAATATTATCAGTCCAAGTATCAGTTTATAAATCTGCAAAATGGGATCCCTAACACCTACTTCTCAGAGTTGCGGTAAGGGCTTGAAGAGATTCTGCAGGTGCAGCTTGGCTTTGTGCATAACAAACTCTGTGACTCACACAGATATTCTCTGCTTTTGTGCAGCCAGGTCACCCCAGCAATACCCTTGATGCCCAGCTTGGCAGAGCTGAGAGTTCTTCAGGATTTTCTCTCTAAACCTTAATCCTTGGGCACACTGTTCCCCCTCCTGTTCCCGCCTCCACCACCTTCCATCCTCACTGCCTCCCCTATCTGCTAAAGATAATCACACAGGGTAACTTATTCCTAAATAAAAAGTTCTTGAGCCAGAAAAATCCTCCAAGAATTCATTGCAAAACAGAGCCTTGTTCTTCGACAAAATCCATCCTGAGCTAGAAGGCTGAAAACAAACACTGCTTCTTCCCCTGGTGTCAGAAAATTATACATTATGTTCCTAGGCCTCCTGGAAAGGGTTGAAATATTTTTTTCCTCAGGGGAAATGAAACTCAGCCTCATACACTGCTGTTGGAACTGTTTCCAACTTCACTTTAAGGACATTTGCTATTCTGATTGTATAAGCCTGAGTCAGGTACACATGCTGGGATTTCTGAATATATTTACAAGGAAATCAGCATAATGCACAGTTAATATTCAGAATATGATTAATCCAAAAGCCCCATTCCATATTCCAATTACATCCACTGCTCCCCTACATGGGCTAGTTTTTGCTTAAATGCATATGTAGTCAATTGGAGTGCCAGATTTATGGAGGCTGCTGAAAGCATGGTGCTCCAACAGTAATAAGTTATATTCCTATTATGTGGTAGGCAATAAAAAATCTGATATTTATTCTGCTGGATTTTGAGAAACTCTTGGAAAGAATCTAGGCTGCTGGAACACTATGACATATTTCACAAACAAATGTTCCCTCTGCAGTTTGACTATTTAGAGGTACTGGGGCCATCTTAGAAACCCAGCTCCAGTGTACTTGAAGGAGTCAACCAATGTCCCCACCACTACTGTAGTTTCTCACAAGACAGGCACCTGATTCTCTCCTTCTGGAAAAAGCGTGGGCTGTATGATTGTAGGCAAGACCCTCAGATATTTCTCAGCGTCTGTTTATCCATTTGTAAAATGGGAATAGGAAAAGCCACCGCAACATTTATTGAAAGAATTAAATGAAGTAGTAAGCACGCATGTGCCAAGGTCAGTGCCTAACACATAGTGAGCACCTAATAAATGATTTTAAAAGAAAAAAAGATTTTCAAACTAATGAATATACCAAAGTTGATTTTTTTCAATTCATGAAGGCACTAATTAGAAAAATGTGTCTTCAAAATGTGGTAACCATGCCACTGGGGGTGTGGAGAAGGATTTTTCATTCTCTATGATAGTGCTTTTAATTTTTAAAGTTATGCACTTATTTTAATGTGTCTTGGGAGAAATAACAAACACAAAAATCACATTATTTTATGATTATTATTGTTTGGGACAAGGCTAAAAGGCATCAACTATTAGAAGAAATCTTAAATTAAAAAATAATAGGGCATAACTAAAGATAGGGCAAAAATTTTGACAGCAATATTAAAATAACTAGAGTTTAGGAAACACTATTCGAGAAAAAGAAAAATGGTGATATAAAACATCTAGGGGTTAGTAAAGGCCTTTTAAAACACATTTGTAAAATCAGGAACCCTGAAGGATCACATTGGCACATGGGTATTTTAAGGTTAAGTGAGAATCTCATAGATGGTGCCCACGGCCCAGTCCTTCCCATCCCCCACTTATAGTAAAGCACATTTGGGGAAAAAGGCATTAAAAAAAAAGACAGAAAGAAAAAGAAAAAAGGTATTAAAATAGTATCATTATACAGAGCCTGTGGCTCAGTGAGTAGGGCACCAGCCCCATATACTGAGGGTGGTGGGTTCAAACCTGACCTCGGCCAAACTGCAACAAAAAAATAGCGGGGCATTGTAGTGGGCACCTGTAGTCCCAGCTACTTGGGAGGTTGAGGCAAGAGAATTGCCTCAGCCCAAGAGCTGGAGGTTGCTGTGAGCTATGACATAATGGCACTCTACCCAGGGCAACTCTGTCTCTTAAAAAATAAAAAAAGTATCATTACACAGGTAAATTTGAATGTTGTCAAAATATTCTATTCCTGTTCTCAAAATTCTATTTTTTTAATTCTGTTTTTATTAATGACACATAATAGGTGGGCATTTTTCAGGGTACATGTAATTTTACACATTCATGTATTTTGTGAAGATAACTGGGACACTCATCACCTTAAATATTTGTGGGGGGTTTTGTGCTAGAAACATTTGAATTATTCTCTTCTAGCTATTTTGTAATGTACATTACATTAACCTAACCTATAGTCACACTACTGATCTACCAAACACTAGGTTCATTTCTTCTATCAAACTATACATGTGTGTCCATTAATCAACCTCTCTAAATCACCCCCCTTCCCTCTACCCTCTGGTAGCCACCAATCTACCCTCTATTTTCATGAGGTCCATTTTTTAATCTTCCACATATGAGCAAAACATGTGATATTTGTCTTTCTGTGATTGGCTTCTTTCACTGAACATCATTATGTTCAGTTCCATCCAGGTTGCTGCAAATGACAAGATTTCATTGTTTTTTATGGCTGGACAATATTCCATTGTGTTTATATGCCACATTTCCTTTATCAGTCCATCTATTCATCAACCTAAATCGATTCCGTATTTTGGCTATTGGGAA
The DNA here is from genome assembly GCF_000181295.1 of Otolemur garnettii. NCBI lineage: Eukaryota > Metazoa > Chordata > Mammalia > Primates > Galagidae > Otolemur > Otolemur garnettii. The sequence goes on along the minus strand of NW_003852433.1, from coordinate 5,540,709 downwards.
TAGTGCTGCAAAGAACATGGAAGTGAAGGTATCTCTTCCATATATTGATTTTCTTTCTTCTGAGTATCTACCCATTAGTGGGATTGCTGGATCATATGGTAGTTTGAGTTTTATTTTATTGAGGAAACACTAGACCACTTTCCATGGTGGCTGTGCTCATTTACAATCCCACCAACCACTTTTGAGGGTTTCCTTTCTCCACATCCTCACCAGCATCCATCACTCTCTTTTTAATAAAAGCCATTTTAACTGGGGTGAGATGATACATGATGGTGGTTTTTACTGGCATTTCTCTGAGGATTAGTGACGCTGAGCATTTTTTCCAGTACCTGTTGCCCATCTCTATGTCTTCTTTTGAGAAACGTCTACTCAGACCTTTTGCCCACCAGAATCAAATTATTTTGTTGTTTTGCTCTTGAGTTGTTTGGGCTTCTTATATATTCTGGTTATGAATCCCTTGTCAGATGAATAATTTGCTAAAAAGCTTCTACACAGCAAAGTAAAGAATCAATGAAGTGATGAAGACAATTCACAGAATGGGAAAAAATACTTGCAAATTATTCATCTGACAAGGGATTAATAACCAGTATATATAAGTTTCTGATTTGTTGGCATATAGTTGTACACAATAGTCTCTAATTATTCTTTGTATATTTGTAGTCTCAATTGTTTTGTTTCCTTTTTCATTTTATTTATTTTAGTCTTCTCTCTTTTTACGTAAAGTAGACTTGTTGATTTTCTTTATTCTTTTTAAAAACCAACATTTTCTTCTGTTGATCTTTTGTATTCTTTCTTAGTCTTGATTTCATTTATTTCTGCTCTGATCTTTATTATTTCTTTCCCTCTACTAACTTTGAATTCAGTTAATTCTTCCTTTTCTAGTTTCTTGAGGTGCCTCATTGGGTGGTTTATTTGAAGCCTTTCTACTTTTTTGATATGAGCATTTATTGCTACAAACTTCTCTCTTTGTACTGTGTTTTCTATAGTCCACAAATTTTGGTATGTTATACAGTGTTTCCATTTTTGCTTATTTTGATACATTTTTAAATTTTCTTCTTAATTTCTTCATTAACCCATTGGTCACTCAGGAGGATTTTGCTTAATTTCCATGTATTTGTCTCATTTCCAGGGTTCTTCTTGTTACTGATTTCCAGTTTTATTCTATTGTGGTCAGAAAAGATACTTGATACGATTTCTGATTTTTTGAATTTGTTGATACTTCTTTTATGACCTAAGATATGTATACTCTGGAGAATGTCCCATGGGGTGATGAAAAAACGTATATTCTGCAGCAGTTGGGCAAAATATCCTATGAATGTCAGTTAGGGCTATTTAACTCCAATGTCTCTTTGTTGATGTTATGTCTGGATAATCTGTTCATTACTGACAGTGGGGCATTGAAGTTCCTTACTAGTATTGTATTGCAATCTGTCTATCCTTTAACATCTATTAATGTTTGCTTTATATGCTTGCAAGCTCCAGTATTGTGTGCATAGATATTTTAGTGATATACATGTATGTATCCTCTTGCTGAATTGATCCCCCTATCATTACACAGTGATCTCTGTTGCCTTTTTTTGTAGTCTTTAATTTTCAGTCTATTTTATCTGACATAAACATAGCTGCTCCTGCTATTTTTTGGTCATCAGTTGCATAGAATATATTTTTCAACACATTCACTTTAAGTCCATGTGTTTCTTTATAGGTGAAGTGGACTTCCTGTAGGCAGTACATAGTTGGGGCTAGGATCTGCTACTGACATTTTATTGCTGGGTGTCTGGTTGTTTTGTAATTCCTTCCTTCCTTTCCCACTGTCTCCCTGTGTGGTTAGCGGTTTTCTCTGGTAGAGTGTTTTAATTCATTGCTTTTTATTTTTAGTGAATCTATTATAAGTTCTTGCATGTGGTTACTAGGAGACTTATACAGAAAAATCTTATAGATATAACTATATTTTAACGATATATATAACAACTGACATATCACAAAGAATAGAAACAATGAAAAATGGAAGAAGGGGGGGTGGGGTCTCAGTGTGTGACACATCTTGTACCCTCAATGAATCCCCAATTAAAAAAAAGAAAAGAAAAGAAAATGGAAACAAACTACACTTTAACTTCATCTGTTCACTTTTTTGTTTTTCCTCCAATTTTGCAATATTTTTATATTGTGTATCTTGTTAGGACCCAAATCGCCACTGTACCATACACACATGTAAAAACAAGGAAGGGCTTTTTATTTAAATGCAAGCATATGCCTGGGTCACTCCACCCTACAGTGTAGGAGGGGCAACCCCAAAGGGACACGAGCAGAGGTTTTTAAAGCATATAGAGGAATTTCATCGGGTGTTTTGTCGGGCAGGGCTGCTGTTGGCTAAGCTGTTTAGGGTTAGGGACTTTCTAGAGAGGGGGGCTGCTTGTCTGTTTCTGATAGACCGCGTCCCTCTGAGCTGATTGACCTTGTCCAGAAGTGCAGGGGGGGAGCCGGTCCCTTTCAGACTGGCTGCCCAGAAGTGCAGGGGAGGGAGCTATCTCTTTTCAACAGACTGATTCCACCTGGGTGACCTTGCCCAGGAGGGGAGTGAGGAGTTAGTTCCAAGATGGAGTTACATTAACCTTTTCATTCCCAAATGGAGTTACATTAACCTCTTCAATCTCTTGACATGTTGATGTAGCTATTATTGTTTTTGATAGATTTGTCTTTTGGGCTTCACATAAGAATTATGAGTAGACTGTACACCACAACTACAATATTAGAATACTCTAGGTTTGTCCGTGTAGTTAATTTTAACAATGGGTTATACATCTTCAAATGTTTTGTTTGCATACATTATATTTTCTTTTTTTCTTTCATTCAGATTGAAAAGCTCCATTTAGCATTTCTTGTAAGACAGGCAGGTCTGGTGGTGGTGAGTTCTCTCAGCTTATGTTTGTCTGAGAAAGACTTTATTTTTCCTTTATATTTGAAGGATAGCTTTGCTGAATACAGTATTCTCATATGGCAGTTTTCTTCTTTCAACACTTTGAAAATGTCATTTCACAATGGTTTCTGTTGAAAAGTCTGTTGCCAGAAGAATTAGCATTTATTTATATGTTATTTGCTTTTTGTTTCTCTTGCTCCTTTTAAAATCCTCTCTTTGTCCTTGACCTTTGATATTGTGATTTCATGTGCCTTGGGTTAGTCTTCTTTGGCTTGAATCTCTCTGGTATTCTCTGACCTTCCTGTACCTGAATATTTGTCTCTTTCTCAAGTTTTGGAAAGTTTTCTGTTATTTCCTTGAATAAACTTTCCACCCCTTGCTCTTGTTTCACTCCCTCTTGAATACCAATAATTCTTAGATTTTGTCTTTTGATATAATTTTCTATATCTTATAGGCAATATTCTTTGCTTTTCATCCTTTCTTCTTTTTCGCTTCTGACTGTGTATTTTCAAATAGGCTGTCTTCAAGTTCACTTATATTTTCCTCTTCTTGGTGCCTAAGCCCAGGTTTACCTTGGTTTTATAAATAATCAGAGTGTACCTGTCCCAAAGAGGATATCCCAGTAATGTAGCAAGGCTGGCCAGGGGTTCATGCCCGGGGGATCTGTGGAACAAACTTCCTGCAGTATGTTGCTGCTGATCAGTTGCTCTGATTTTGCACCTCCTTTAGCCAAATTATAGAGCAGAGTTTCCAGGTCTAGGTAAGATTCTTCTGCCTCCCTCCCCCCAACTCCTTTGTCTTGCCTGTCCTTAGGGATATTTCTCCTTTGAAGCATTCCTGATGTTTCCAGTAGGTTGAGACAAAGACAGGTTTCCTACCAGGGAACTCAAGTTGGTGGGAAAGCTGGTTGTCCACTTGATTCACTTTTTCCCAGGAGTCAGGGGGAGGAGGAATTTTACATACACTTGGTACAGATTAGGGGAGGTGCATCATGGACATGGAAGTATCATCTCATTGGAGTTTTTCATTTCTCTGTGGCCCCAGGAAAAGTCTCACCCTCACATTTGAGTTCTGGGATATTGCTGGTGATAATCTTGGCACTATATATTTGTTTTGGGTTTTTTGTGGTGAGGAACAAAGCCAACTTGCTTCCACACTGCCATTTGGAATAGAAGGTCTCCTTTAATTCATTTTTAAATCAAATAATTTTCCAAATCTGTTATTTAACCAACAGTTCGAATTATATTCCAGTATCCTGATAACTAAAGGTCACCCAGCAATGATATACAATGCAGTGGGAACTGCATTGCGAACTGCTGATTTCCAGAACCATATCATGTGGGTGAATTAAAACACCCCTGTGCCTGTGGCTCAGTGAGTAGGGCGCCAGCCCCATATACCAAAGGTGGCAGGTTCAAACCCAGCCCCGGCCAAACTGCAACTAAA
>NW_003852433.1:5534623-5535903 GCF_000181295.1 Otolemur garnettii | reverse complement strand
TGGAAGATAAAGCCATTTTAAGCTGGAAACTGTGCAGACAATCTTCTGAAGCAGCAAGCATGGGGTTTGGTTGGTTGGGGGTGCATCTATTTTTACACAAATTTCTAAAGTTCTCTTAGGCACATAGAAAAAAGAAAAGCTATTATGCTTTGGCAAATGCCAAGGAGCTGAATGCTTTTCAGAGTGCCAATGGCAGGAGTTATCACATAGAACTGTGGATAAGATTCAAGAGATCTGTAGAGCCCTAGAAGTTATAAGCAAACCAGTGAAGTAAGTGTGTGTGTGTGTGTGTGTGTGTGTGTGTGTGTCTGCATGCACGTGCACTGAGCATTTCTGGGAGAAAGTCCATAGCTTTCATCAGATTATCAAAAGTCTAGTTCGGGTTTTGTCAAGTTTTTGGAGCTTTCATGATATAGAGTCTTAAGAGAAAAAGGAAAGGAGAAAGTTAAAAGGTGTATGAATTGAGAACATAGGAAAAGGTTTGGAACAAGGCTGGGACCAAGGGATTTGGGAAAAGCTGTGGTATGTGAGGGAAGATGTGGCAAAGGAAAAAGGAGATTTAAGAAATATTTCTATGGCTCGGCGCCTGTAGCTCAAGCGGCTAGGGCGCCAGCCACATGCACCAGAGCTGGCAGGTTCAAATCCAGCCTGGGCCTGCCAAACAACAATGACAACTATAATCAAAAAGTAGCCAGGCGTTGTGGCAGATGCCTGTAGTCCCAGCAACTTGGGAAGCTGAAGCAAGAGAATTGCTTGAGCCCAAGAGTTGGAGGTTGCTGTGAGCTGTGATGTCATGGCACTCTACGCAGGGCAACAGCTTGAGACTGTCTCAAAAAAAAAAAAAAAGAAAGAAAAGAAAAGGAATACTTCTATGGACTATGAGTTCCTTCATAGTGTGGAATAATTACAGTAAGTGAATGTGAGTTACTTTGAAATTATTCCCAGGATTATTAGACTGTGTTCTTCTGATCTTCACAGCTCTCTAAACTGGGCAAAATGGTTCCCCCTGTAATAAGCATTACACAGATGCCTCTTATCAGGTCTCATCTCTCCCAGATGCTAACCCCCCAGAGGACAGGAAATTCAACATCATATCCTCCTCCACCACCAAAGCTGACACTCAGTAAATACCTGCTGAAGGAGTGATCATGCCTGCCTTGAGCAATGATGAGTCAAAAGAGCATAGTCTTTGCATCCACGTGGGCATGGATTCAAACTATTATCTCCATCACACAGTCAGAATGTTTTGGGGGCAAGTTACTTATCGATGTTTATCCTCA
>NW_003852433.1:5527786-5534603 GCF_000181295.1 Otolemur garnettii | reverse complement strand
GTCTTTGCATCCACGTGGGCATGGATTCAAACTATTATCTCCATCACACAGTCAGAATGTTTTGGGGGCAAGTTACTTATCGATGTTTATCCTCAGTTTCCCATCTGATAAGTGGGTGTGAAGATTCATTCCTATTTTATATGGTTATTGAGGTGATCAAATGAGTTAGTGGGTTTCATGTGCTTAATCCTATTCCCAGCACCTGTCAGACCTGCAGCAAATCACAGTTATTGCTCTTAAAGAAATTTGTTTGCAAAACTAATCCTACTTCATTGTTTAAAAATAATTCAGGGTCAGCAACATAAATCTCAAGCTGCCACTAACTTCAACAAAACACCATTCAATACAATATTTTCCGAGAGTGTTCTATGTGGTTTCTGATGATATTCTTGCCTTCCTTGGGCTCTAGAAGTGGCCAGCTCAATGCCTGCTACTAAGAGGAAGACCTAGATGCCATGGGGAAGAATAACAAGAAGAATGACCTAAACACAGGGGTCGTAGAAGGCTTCCAAGATGAAAATACATTGAATAGGGAGCTTTAAAAAAACAACTGGAGTTAGCTAAATAAAGGAGATGAAAGAGTACTGCGGTGGGAGGACCCCAGATCAGAAACCCCGAGGCAAGAAAGAGCTGGGTGAGTTAGAAGAACAGGCAAAGATCCCAGGGTTGCAAGACTGGACTTTGCAGTAGTCTCCTACCTGTTGTCCTTATTTCTGCTCTTGGACCTCTCTTTTCATTTTCCTGTGGCACTCAGACAGATCACTGAAAAATACTTGCATGCTGTGACTCCTTTTTAGGGTTCTCTGCTGCCATTAGGATCAAGTTCAAGTTCCCATTCTTGTCCTAAAACACTGTGCTTAGCCCTGGCCAACCCCTCTGCCCTACCAGCTCCTCCTCCCCCCACCCAACCCTCGCCCTGTGTTCACAGGCACTTTGCTTCTGCCTCAGCTGCATTGTTTGTTTTTCATCTAGGCCTTGCACATTCCCACCCCAGCACTTTGGGCACCTGCTCATCTGCACCTGGGATGCTCTTCTTCCAAGTGCTGTGCTTGCTACCTCCTCCTAACTACAAGCATCTCAGCTCTGCTGTCATCTCCTCAGACAGGTCTTCCCTGACTATTTTCTCTATACAGATCCCACTGCTGCCCTCTGAAGTACCAGCCACGTTTCCTTTATGTTACTATTTTCTAAAAATAATTTCATTTATTGGTCTCCTTACTTCTTTTATCTCCCTATTAGAATGCAAACCACAGAGGAAGGACATTGGCTAATTCACCATCTTGTGCTTAAAACCTTGGTTTTCATTGTGGGTTCTCAATAAATCCCAAATAAATGAACAAATGAATGAATGAATGGTTGGTATGAAAACAAATGAATATTAACCAAATCTGAGGGGTGTTATTGGTGCGGATCTTAAGCTGCATAGTGAGTCTATTACCTGTGACAAGGGCTCAGCTGAGTGTGTCCCACCTCACACCTTTCCCCAGCGCTGCTTCCCTCAACAAAGCAGCTCACTTCTCCATTCACAAGGGTTGTACCGGGGCTAGACCTTGATAAGGTCACCTCTCAATAAAAAGAAATGCATCTCCTGAAATGGGAATGTGAGGCCCATTAACTCAGGTTTACATACACTCATAACCAGCAAAATGCAAGTCAGAGCCCTCACTCTGGAGCAGACAGCACACACAAGTGAAAAATTCTAAAACTCTGGTCACTGGCACCTACTCTGGTCTGTTGAGAATTTTGCACTGCACTCATGCATAACACAGAGCTGTTTACTGAAAAGGACATTTATTTCATGATCTAAACGTTGATCCCCTTGATATCTCTCCCAAGCAGCTAGAAAAGAAAACCAAAGTCAGAAAGAAGCAGAGAGACAAGAGAGAAATATATTGCCAGTGTTTTCAGGTCATTGATTCCACGCTGGCTCAGGAGTGTGGATGAGCAGTCCACTCCTACTGTGTTTGAGTCAAGTACCTGATTCACATTCACAATTTTAAAAAAGCACGCCATCGTTATGTTATTAATAGAAACTTAGCTTTTCTGACTCCTAATAAATAGATGATAGGTAAATATTTAAGAATAATTATATGAAGGATGCCAAAGTATGAGCCTACCCAGGTAACCCAAGGTCTCAGTGGGCTCCCTAGGGTTACCTGTGACAAGGTCTGAATGACTGTGAGCAGCTATTGTTACTTCGGTAGTAGTGATGGTGGCTGTCTGACCACCCCCATGGGTCTTTCTCTGTATTTAAATGGAGTAAGTCCGGTGTCCACAGATCCAATTTCTTCAGCCCACGTGGTCCAATGGAGAAAGTACAGCGGGGGCACAAAGTCAGACGCTGCTTTTCACTAAGCAACCTTCTTCCTGTTTTTAAAATGGAAACACTTAGGTGTTCTGAACCAGACCTTGGTGTCACAGACACAGCAGAACTGTCTTCTCTAACTTACTGTTGCTTCACTTCTTCAGCAGCATCAGGGCAGCCATGGCACTTGTCCCAGTTGCCACGGAAAACTCGATTTCTAATCCAAAAAAATCCTTGACTAATCATAAGGTCGAGGAATTAGAGAATCTGATTAATTGAGTTTTCCAGTCAACTGCACTCTAATCAGAAAATCTTTGTTTTCTTAACCCCTTTGGTTGGTTGTCTTTCAGTGAGTGTGATGGTTCCCTCTTGTTGTGAATCCAGCTCTATCACTGTGGCGTTATGCAGCCTTGGGCTAACTCCTTAATGTCATAGTTATCTATCGCCACATAACAAGTTACTTCAAACTTAGTGGCTTAAAACAACACATAATCATGACCTCACAGTTTCCATGAGTCAGAAGTCTAAGTACGGCCCACCAAGACGTCAGTGGGCTGCTTCCTGACCTCAGGATCCCCTTTCATGCTCACATGGCTGTTGACACTGCAGTTTGCTATGGTTGTAGGACTGAGGCTCCAATTGTCTTGTTGGTTGTCAGCTGGGATTGCTCTAGGATGCTAGCAAACATCCACAGTTCTTTGTTAATGTGCCCCTCTCACAAAATGTTAACTTACTTAGCATTAACTTTTGCATTCACCAGGATCTTCTGCAGTAGATGCAATTATGATTGCTACTTAGCAGAGGGGGAAAGCTGACGCTTAATGAAGTATTGTGAACAGTACAAGGACCTCCGTCTAACAAGTAGCAGAGGCCAGATCAAAGTCAAATAGGTCTGGCTTCAAAGCACATGTGCATAACCACTAAAAGATGCTGTTTCCCATTTTGTCTTTTTTTATTTCAGAGTATATCTCGTTCACTCTGGACATGAAAGCTCTTGGGAAAAGGAGGCACTTTGTAGGCATGTGTGTACCAAGTCCATCGCACAAGCTCTGGAACGTACTGAGTAATTAGTACATGTTTGCTTAATGGATGAATGGAGGGGATGGGTGGTGAATGTTTGAATGAATGGATGTACAGATGGGTGCCTGGGTAGAGAATGGTGAATGGATGCTGAGTGGATGGGATTGGAAGTAAAGTTGGAGGTTAGTGGATGGATGGATGGACGGGTAGAGTGAATGGACGGATAGACGTGTAAGGAACATGTGGATGTCTGGAAGACTGAGTGGTAGATGGTGAATGGAAATGTGGTATATGGGATAGGTGGATGGATGGAATGGAGGTTTCATAGTTGATGTGTAGGTCAGTGAATGGACGGGGTGAGTAGATGGATGGGGTGGGTGAATGGCTTCAAAGGGGAATGAGGTGGGTGGAAGAATGAATAGCTGAAGAATGGGGTGCCAAATGGGGTAGGTGGTGGATGGAGGGATGAATGAGTAGCTAGCTTGGTGGTGGATAAGGATGGGTGTGAAAAGTGGGTGGAAACAAACACTAGGTCCTCTCCTGTTTGAATACCTTCCTAGATAGTCTATACTTTTCATCTCCAATCATCTTACGTTGTATACATCATTTATCTGCAAGAATCAGGCATTCTAAATTCCCCATTGAATTGATACACACAAATGCACATTGAGATTTAATAATTCACAAATCTCAGGCTATTACAGAGATTATAAAATACCCGTTTCTCCAGAATGGAGTGAACTGAGTATCCATTTAATAGTTGGATGACACCAGAGCAGAAATCACCAATAGGCTGATATTAGGATAAATCCCCTTCCCCAGTATAATCCAGTACCCTGGAAGGCTGAGGGATGCCTCAGTTTCTGTCTGCCTCAGGAGGAGAATTCCACTGACAGAATGATGCACAACCTTCCCAATACCAGGCTGCTGTGGCATCAGCTAGAGCATTCTGAGTTACTCCAGCACCATTCTAGATTCAGTCTTTCCCTTAACCTCATTTGGGAAACAAAATAATGAATTTATTGAGCATTAACAAAGAATCATGCTACGGGCATTAAAGTATATCCCACTTAATTCTCCAAAGTGACCCTAGGATCTGTTTCTGAGATTACATCCACTGGTTCAAGAATTGTATAAGGTCATCTGCCGGAGGTCACTCAGCTGCTGAGAGAACAAGTTGGGCTTTACAACCACTTCAGTCTTACTTCAAAACTCTGGCTTTATACCTTTGAACTGAACTGGTCCTGTCCAGGTCCCTTGGCTACTTATATATAGGTGAGCACAGAATGGAGCTGGGGTTCGTATGAACAATTCCCTATATGGCTTTGCTAAAGACACTGGGAAACAACAGGAGGAGAAAGTAAAGGGAACAGATTGAAGAAAGTATTCCCTGAATCTCCCTCTCAGCCATGATCATTTTGTGAAGACTTCCTGTTTGGCTGATGGAGGGGGGGCAGAGGACAAAACTATGAAATAATTATAGGGTGATTCAAGGAGGTCCTGCTGGCTAACTCCACTGAGCTTCAGATCTCAAAGAATGTTCCCAATGACCAATGAGAACAAAAGAAAACCAGGAGTTCAAGGCAAGAGTTGGGCAAAAGATGCCCAGAGGACTATTGATGGGGCCCGTGTGCAGTTCTTAGTGCAGTGAATTCTATTTTTTTTTTTACAGTGAATATACCCAGCAAACGTCTTTATGTGCAATTAAACACTGTGTCTGTTACTCAGCACAAATCTCAGACAAACAATATACAAGTGTTCTGGGGATGGGAAGTCTCAAGTTTTAAGTCTGTGGGGTTTGGGAAGACCAGATAGGGGAAGTGAGAGAATGGGGAAATCAATTTTTTCTTCAAAAAGGCAAGGAAGCTTGGGATGTTAAGGAAATAGGAGAATAGGGAAATGTAGGCCCATCCCAATTCTACCTGACAAAAAAACAGGAAAGAAATTAACTTTATGGTGGGAGAAGAGATAAAAAATGATGGAAGAGGATGAGAAGGAGAGGGAAGTAGAGGGGGCACAAGCAGGGAAAACGAGGGGACCCATGGGGAGCAAGAGTCCAGTGCCAGTGCTGAGTATGTCCATCTTCATCTGTTTCCATCCCTAATGCTCAGGCTCCAGTTGGGGGTCACTGTCCTTACTTCCTGCCTCTGTCCATGGGCTGTCAGGATCCCTCCTCAACCCCCTCCACCCCCACTGTGCTGATCCCTTCCCCTCCTCCATTTACTGGGAGCTGGCTCACTCCAGGATCCTCAGGTCATAGTTCTTTTTGGCCATTCAAAGTTTGAAGCAACTCACAGAGTTGGTGAGACGAAGAGAGGCATTTTGGGCAGCCAGAGGGCTGGGGACACAGCCACCATGGTGTGCAAGGCAGCGAGGTCCGAGTGGCGGCCATTCTCGGCAGTCCCCCTGTTGTCTCCCCCACTCCCACCACGCAGCCCATGAGCATCCTTGAGCCACTGGGTCTTGGCACCGGACATGACAAGCTGTGTGAAGAGTTTGTCCGCCTCAGTAAGGGTGATGCCCTCAGGGAGATCTGTCCCCTCCAGCACCCACCCCAGGACCACATCTGCCGTCCCCAGGTCAGTGGAGAGTGCTTGTCTCTTGCCCCGGTTTCCATGCTTCAGTCCACTCTGCCCTGGTGCACTGTGTAAGTCGACTGGCTGTGGAGCAAGGGAGGGCAGATGGACAGATTGCACTGTAATGGCTGGTCCAAGGGGAAGTAGCGGCCATCACACTGTGCTGGGCCCCCAGGCCGCCAGAACTGTGTGAGGACAGGCAGGGGACTAAGTCCTGTGCAGATGCTGCTGAGGTTGGTGACAGGAGAAGGTGCTGGAGACTGGGTAGGAGACGTGACAGGACTGCTGCTCATCTGTGTGCTGGCCTGGGGACTAGTCAGGATTGTATAGGTCTCCAGGCTTCTGACCTCGCTGGTCCATGCTGTAATATTTACAGTGACTCTACTGGACCATGGACGGGTTCGGGGCGGAGGGGAGGGGCTGAGGTCTGTTAGGAACATTTAGTTGCATGACCACCACACCTGGTCCAGGTGGTGACACTCCTGAGTACTGCTGTGGCATCTGTGGTAGACAGCAGGGAGAGGGAGACTGAGGCATCTGGTACTGCTTAGAGCCAGGAGGTTGCAGAAACCCCACAGAAGGGCCTGTACCATTCTGCTGAGCCGGGGGGGACCACGCTGTAGTACACTGGTACACCCCCTGCAGGGAGGCCTCCTTGCACAGACTGGCTTGCAGGAACCAACATGGGTTGCTGGAAAGGTGGCTGAACCACATTTTGTGAGTCATTACCCACTGGAACTTGGTAAGAAGGCAGTGGAATGTACTGAACCACCAGGCCTTGCATCTGGCCCCCCATGCTTCTCCTCTGGATGCTGAGCAGGCCCTGGTTCTGAGGCTGCTGGCCCCCAATCATGCCTTGGTAAGCCTCCTGCTGCTGGTTAGGCATCATGGGCTGTAAACCAGGCTGCTCGGATGG
>NW_003852433.1:5522952-5527531 GCF_000181295.1 Otolemur garnettii | reverse complement strand
GCTGTAGGCCACCGGGTGAGAAAGAGGTCGATATTGCTGGTTGTAGTTAGGATACTGTCCAGAAGGATAATAAGAAACCTGGATCTGTTGAGGGGGCTGCATGTAGCCCTGGGGTGGCAGGACTTGCTGAGTAGGTGGTGCATGGCTAGAGGTGGAATAGCAGGAAGTGGGGAGGGGCTGTCCCGCAGAAGCCATGATGAAGCTGGTCTGCTGAGGGTGCTGGGAGGTAAATGGGGGCTGGAACATAGCTGAGGATGGGTCAGCTGCTTCAGTAGAGCCTTGGCGGCTAAGACTCATTCGTCTAAAGGGATTGCTGAGGTCATCTACCTGTGAGACCGTGTGATTATGCAAGGGTGGCTGTTGCTGAGGCGTGGGTGGGAGAGCAGGAAGCTGCTGCCGCTGCTGGGCAGTGCAAGGGAGAAGGCCCCGGACAGACTGGGGTGTGGTGACCTGGTTGCACACTTCTGGGGCACCTAGTGCCATACTTGGCCTGGAAATCCTTCCTGCACTGCCACCTTTGCTGCTGCCAATGCTGTCACCTTCAGTGAGAACAGAGAATCCACTGAAGCTGCTGGCTTTGGTGACCGGGGGTCGCATGCCCCGGACAGAGCCATCAGAGGCTGTGCTGCTCCAAGGCTGGGGCTCCAGGGATTTGAATTTGCCATCTGTGCTGCTCTGGCGGCTGCTTGAGGTGCGGCTCAGCCCTTCACGGTTCCCCCTGATGTCACTTAGATATCCGTTCTGGCCAGTCTCTCGGGCAAATATTCTCTCTCGGACCCTTTGATATTCCTCCTCTCTCTCTTCTATTGACTTGCTCCTCCTTCCTTCCTGCAACGGAACTCTGATCTGGTTATCATCTCCGTCCATACCGGCATCGTCTCTTTTGAGAATGAATCTTTGTTGAAATTCTGTATTCCTCTCATCCTTTATGTGTTCCGAGAACCTCTGTTCAGGGATTCTTGTGTTACTGGTTTTGTTGATGATGACAGCTTTCCCAGTTTGATCAACATTGTGGTCCATCCCAAAATAGGCAGCTACCCGGTGTAATAGCATCCGGTGATATGAGGTCATCTTTGGAAACTTCTTGAACTGGTTACTGCTGTCATTAATAAATTCCAGAATCTCCTGTTCCAATTTTAGCAGCATCATTCTGTCCCTTGGGGATTTTTTCAGTGTATTTACAAGAAATGCATGTAGGTCTATTCCAGTAGAGTCCGTATATTCTTGGCTGGAGTCTCTGGATAGCATCTTTCGTGGCACTTTTTCTTTGTTTCTGTCCTTATCTTCCTTTTCAGAGACACTTTTTGTAGACTTTTCTTCCTCCTTGTCAGAGGGGCACCTGATGTGCAATTGAATGGTATCTAGCGGCCCATCAGCACATGGGGCGGAGGACTCTTCACGTACTGCCAGGCTGCACACCAACTTCAGCTTGGAATTAGACTTGGCTCTTTTCCTGGCACCACCATGGTTAGCTACCTGCCTCTTGTCAAAAAGGAATTCATAATCCTGTGTCTCCTGATTCAAACTGGTATCTTCACTTTCTTTCTCAATTTCTTTCTTACTTGAAGTCTTAGATAGAAACTTGTTTTTGTTTACAGATTCTTCCACCAGTTTTTTTTCTGATTCTTTCATTATTTCCAGGGTCTCTTGAGTAGTGTTACTGTTAGACATGTTCTTCAATACTATACAGTAGCCTCTATGGCCTCCAGAATAAATGCTCAGCCTCCCTGAGTCCGGTACCTGAACAGCATCACCTGTAAGAAACAGGCTGGGGGTGGGCTCTTCCCCACTGGGGTTGCCCCGGGGCAGAGGGTGGGGGGAGGGGAAAGGGGCTATGGGAAGGAGGGGGGAGAGGGGAAGAAAAGGGGTGACCAAGCCTGGAAAGTGAGAAAAGCGGGGAGGGGGAAATCCAAAGGGGAACAGTGCAGTGAATTCTTAATACAAAGGTCCCACGTCCTTCCTTCTTAACTGAACTCGTTAATTCAGTCAAGTTAACTGGTCCTGTCCTTTTACCCTCTGCACCCACTCTCCATGCTTCTCCACCAGGTGCTGAGCCCCCGGGGCTGTGCTCACCATGATCTTAGTGACTCTGTCAAGAGTCTCCCTTCTTCTACTTGACTTCACTAGTGGAAAGCACAGAGAAGGGAGGAAATGAAATGTGGGAGAGCTGTTTACTGGCCTCTATGGGAGGCCGCACCTCCTCTCAGATAGTAACTCCTCCTGTTTACTGGCCTCTATGGGAGGCCGCACCTCCTCTCTGATAGTCCAATGTAGTAACTGCTTCTCTCTCCCCCCTTCCCATGTGGGGGCAGGTGTTAGTTTACAACCTCAAAATCTCAGCGCCTACAGGAGCAAACATTCGGGGTTTTGCTCAAGGATCCCTAGCTGGGTTTGGTGCTGTTGGTCTCAGGCGATCTTGTTCCCGGCTGCCGGCTGGATTCGGATCTACTCTGTAGGTCTCCTCATTCTGAGGCCATCAGATACCAGGAACATGTTCTTTGCATGGAAAAATCACAGAAGTACAAAAGGGTGAGCCAAGCCGTGCAATCATATTTCTAACCCCTGCTGGGATCATTTCCTAATTCATATCCTATTGACCTAAGCAAGTCACATGGTCAAGCCCCAAACAAATGAGATGGGAGTGGGAGATGTTCACTCATCCTGTTCTACTGGGAGCCATTGCAAGGTCCCGTGGTTCAGAAAGAAAGTGCGGAGACGCTTATCTACTCCACGTGGCAATGGTTCCCTGCTGACATAGCTCTGACGTTCAGCACCATCCATGTCGGTTATACAATATCCCATCCACACATTTGTAAACAGTTCATGTAACTACAATTTTCTTGGCTATTTTACTATTTAAATATGTCTTGGCAGCATTAATTTTTTATTAAACTCTCCTCAAATTACCCAATTGGGATTGTCATCTGTTTTCTGAAGAACACATTAACCCTGCAGGCATATGAGCCAATGTGCACCAACAACCTCCTCTGTGCCCAGCTGGGGACGGGTGAGAATAAGATTGACAAAATAATCCCCTCTTCTTGCTGATCTCACACTATGTTCTGTGCATTATGCTAATTTATTTTTATGTGCATTATCTAATTTAATCATAATGGCCACCCTGGACAGCAGCTCCTATTATTGTCTTAATAAAAGGAAAGTGAGGCTCAAAGCGGTGAACCTTACCCAAGGTTACTCAGCTAGCAGGTGAAGGAGGCAGCATTTGACCCCAAGTCCACCTGCCTCCACCACCATTTTCTCTTAAATGGACTTGTCAGCCTCACCCTGCACCGGAACAAGGACTTAGCAGCTACAGTAGCATTTTATTTTCCTCTCGGCAAGTTTTTTGCCCATTTTACAGATGAGAAAATAGAATCTCAAGAAATTGAGCCCAATTCCCTATGGTAGAAAACTGCACAGGTGAAATACAAACCCAGGCCTACCCAACTCCAAAATGATTTGCCTTTTTGCCACACTTCACTATAAATCAATCTACTCTCTCACCAGGACTCTGTCCTGAGCAGGTCATAGTGGAAACTCTGGCTGGCTCTGACCACAGTGTACAGCACACAAAACAGACCTCACCTCCTCCATCCTCTACTTCTTCTCTCCTCTAAATTGTCTGGCCTCGCTCCAGGTTCTTCAAGCTCTCTGTTCCCATGCCAACTGCTTTCGGGGGCTGCCTGTCACCCATGTTTTATAGCATTCTCAATGAAGAGCAAATTCATATTGATTTCAGAAGAACTCAAGTTGTATATTACTGGTCATGATTGGCTTGGTCATCCCGAGATGAGAATCTATTGACTGGACCAGAGGCTTAAATCTAGTTATCATCCCAGGAAACCCATTGGCAGGGCTATCTGGTGCCTATGTGGCCTATTAAAGTGGCTAACAGTTACCTGCGAAAATACATAGCACATCATGTAGAGCTGTCCGTGATCTTTGTCTGACCCATCAAAGTCCAGTGGCTTCCTTAGTCATTAAGTGTGAAAACATGCCTCGAACCATGTCTGTTATTAATAATAGCAATACGATTAATGGTTGCACAACAGCAGCTAACATTCACTGACCACTTTGCACACCTAATTTATTCTAAAGCCTCCCAGTATCCCCACCTTACTAGCTCATGGTCCTGGGCCAGTTACTTACCTTTTCCACGCCTCTGTTTCCTCACCTATATAGTGAGGGATGACAGTAGCACCCACGTCCTCACAAAGAAAGGTAAAGGTTAAATGAAATAATTTATACAAATTACTAAGATCAGGAACCAAGTGTATTCTTACCCCCATTACTCATGAAGAAACAGAGACTCAGTGATGTCAAAGGACTTGCCAAAGGTCACATAGCTAACGGAGAGTTTTGTCTAGATAACGCTGTATTGATTTTAAAATGTTGCTTAACTGCCATAATTTTTTAATGGAGCTGATTTCTTGCTCCTCTGGAATGTTTGAAAAAAATCAGTGGCTCTGGGTGGTGCCTGTGGCTCAAAGGAGTAGGGTGCCAGCTCCATATACCAGAGGTGGCAAGTTCAAACACGGCCCAGGCCAAAAACTGCAAAAACAACAACAACAAAAAAAAA
>NW_003852433.1:5509138-5522806 GCF_000181295.1 Otolemur garnettii | reverse complement strand
CTGGGTTCATGTTTCTATTACACTCACAGTTAAGCAAATCTAGTCTCTTAGTTCAGCTGAGCCCAATGGTGCTAAAGTCCACTCATAGACTCTTAAGCAAAGAAATAAATTATAAGACTCTGAAGTTGTTTGTAATATCCTGGATCTAAGGCCAGAGTGCCCTAGATCAGTGCTGACTAGCAGCTGCCCCTGTAAACGGAATTTGTGGTGCCTGGTTTATTGCAATCCCGTCACCTCCCCCCGCACCTGCCCCACATCCTTCATTCACCATGCCTCCCTGGCTCCTGTAGGCATCTGAGGTTTTAGGAGAGTTTCACATACTTTAGGTCTCACATCAAATCCCTGAGGGTTGTGCTGTTATCATCATCAGATACAGAAATAGGGTCAAGGACAGTGACTTGCTCAAGGTCACATAGTCAGCAAGTGACAGACCTGGGATTCAAATGAAAGCCTACCTACCCCCAGAACCAACCTTGGCCCCTCACTGAGTTTCCTTCCCAAGCTCACCAGGCTAAAAATCCTGTTAGTGGAACAGGGAAGAAAAATCTCTGTCAATCTCTCACACTGGGGAAGGAAGGTGAAAAGAGAGAGCACACACATCTACTTTCAGGTCTGACGGACTTGAGCAAAGTGCTGTTTCCCATGGCTAATGGCTCCATCAGTACGAGACCTTCAGCGGGAATAGCACAGAGCTTACGTGTCTCCCTATTCTGTAATCATCACAAAAAGGCTCCCACGTCCAATTTGTTTTCCCTTTTTCATTCCTCAGACCCCAGAGGATCGCAAGAGGCAGGGAGGGCTGTGACTAGCAGCAACTCCACCCAACAGGTGACAGTGCCAAGACCCCACTGCCCTGTCAGCTGCTGTAAGGAGACAGCGTCCTTCACCCCCAGTAAAGCAGCTGGGGAGGCCAGGGAGAGAGATTTCACTTGCTCCCCCTCTGCTAGGGCTGACTGCTTGGACAGCAGCTTCCTGGAAACCAACTTTATTCTCGGGGAGATGGACATGTCTGAGTTGAGAGCGTTTCCATGAATATTTATGGCTTTTCTCCCAGCTCTTGCCTCCATCTCAGCCATGGCACAACTTTCCCCATACACTG
Source organism: Otolemur garnettii (assembly GCF_000181295.1). Classification (NCBI taxonomy): domain Eukaryota; kingdom Metazoa; phylum Chordata; class Mammalia; order Primates; family Galagidae; genus Otolemur; species Otolemur garnettii. Next base: position 5,521,707 of record NW_003852433.1, on the reverse strand, counting down.
CCTGTGGATGCCTCTATTGCTCCACCGGCGCGGCGTCGCTGTACCCGAGGCAAGGAGCCACTAGGCGGCGCTGTTGTCCCGAGATAATAATGACAGGTCTCCTACTGTATGAAGTCAGACATTGCATTAAGGAAGTGCTTTGCACGGATCAAATCATTGCATACTAACAACCCCAAGAGGGAGGCAGTGAGGCACAGAGAAATGAAGTTGCTTACTAAGTTCACACACAAAATACTGAACACAGGATTCAAATTCATAACAGTGTCAGAAGTTTTCTGTAACAAACCGTCAGTGCAGGGATACAAACTATACTGCCTACCAAAGGCTAGTTTGGGAGTTTAGTTTAGTTTTGTTTTGCTGAAGTTGCATCCTTCCTAATATTTAAGTATTAAAGTGTTCTTTCTTTTATGAAATGATGATGTTGTTGGTTTTTCTTGACCTTAATAATAAAAATATTTTTAATTGCTATCCTATGCCCTCCCCAACCCCCACCTCCAAGCCCTCAAAATCAAAGATCTAGGATTTCTCCTGATGACAAAGACATAGTTCTGAACTAGGAAGAAATCTGAGTTCCTACTAATCCAACAAGAATTACGTTGGTAACTGTCTATTTTTGGTAATGTTTTGTCTCATTTCAAAAAAATTCAAATCCATATTGAACACTTACCATGCCTCATTTATTCCAATAACACATACTTACTGAGCATCTACTTTGTACAAAGCTTCATGTTAGGTCCGAGAAATACAAGGCCAAGCAAAAAAGACCCAGTCACTCCCCCAAGAAGTTTACAATCTACTGGGGAGAGATGAGAAGGAAACACACACACATATACACACATGAAGGTGAACTTGTGAACTATGAAGGAGAGATGGAGGGCACGCTGTGAGGGGGCTGTTATGTGGACTGGGAGGTCAGGAAAGGCTTCCACAAGGAAGCCCTTTATGACCCGAGATCTAAAGGAAAAACAGATATCAGTAAATAGGACTAGTGGCAGGAAGAATATTCCAGGCATGAGGACAGAGCATGAGCAGATGCCCTGTGGCCTGAGCAGAAGGACAGGTCTGAGACCAGAGAGAGGTCCGGAGAGGCTGCAGCAGAGCACATGAAGGGAGCATGGTGGAAAATGAACGTAAGGAGCAGACGGGAGCTAAGTTTTTTCCTCTGGGGCTGGTTCTGGGGAAGGGGAGTGCTGTTTATCTCAGGAACATTGGATGGCATTGAAAGGTTTTCAGCCCTGCGTACTTGAGGAGGTCATTGATCAAATTTGCATTTTTTTAAGTTTCCTTTGGCTGCAGTGTGAGGCAAGAGGTCAGAAGGGCGGCGGTAGGTGAGGGGGAGACAGGTTAGGAGTTCATTGGATGATTCTGACCTCACAGTCACATGGACAAGGACCAACATTTGAAGTGAAGGCCAAAATATTCAGGGTCCTTACAAGATCACCTTGTGCAAATGGAAAAGAATCAGGCCTCATGCATAGTGCTCAGGTGAGCTGGTGAGCAATTGTGATGCCATTTGTGAAGACATGATCCACCTGCACTGTTTCAGGCATAGAGACCAACTTGTTGCTCCAGTTTTCCCAAGACGTTAGCCCTGAAATCCCGAGTCAGAGAAAATTCCTCTTGCCTTCCCAGAAAAACTAGATGGTTAGACACCCTAATTGCAGGACCAGGTCTGTTATATCAATCAGAATACACTTGTACCCTGCTGTATTGCATTAGAATATACTGGGGGACCCTCATGAGCTGAACTTGAGATTTTTATCTTTATCGTGCCCTAAAATACACTGTCTTTGGGATAAGTAGGATTATGAGCAAGATGGATTATATTACCAATAGAGTTTGCTAAAAACTAGGACTGGGATGCTTTAATTAGTCCAATATTCTGAATAATATTTATATCATGTTTATAAATGAATCCTACATGTTAAAGTATTTTATTACAACCAAAATTGTACCTTTATGTTTTTTAAATGTTCTTGGCAAGACTTACGGTTACATGCTTGAGCTAGAATGCCAGACTGACTAGGTTCAAATTCTGATTCTGCAACCTTAGGCTTGTCTTAATCTGATGATTTCCTCATATGTAAAATAGAGAGAATAACAAGATTTAGTCCTTATGGTTATGATGAGAGGAGTGGAGAGAATAATAATATTTACTGCTTAAGGTTATGAGAGGAGTGGAGAGAATAATAATATTTACTACTTAGGGTTATATGATGAGAGGAGTGGAGAGAATAATAATATTTACTACTTAGAGTTATGATGGGGGGGTGTAACCTGCAGGGCTTTGTGCCTGCCATTCACTAAGCACTCCATAAATGCTACCTCCAGTTATAGGTCAAGGAATCTTAACCCCATGGACCCTGACAACCCTTACCAATTTAACTCCATCTCTGAATTCCCCAGCAATTTTCACATTATTTCACTTACTCATCTTGATTTTCCTGCAATCTAAGAATATCTCTTTTCAACAATACCCAATGTCAGCAACTAAGTAAGTGAACCGGTCTCCTGGTTTACCCAGCTCTCAGGATTAAGCTAGCATTAATGAATATAGGAAATACAGGAAAAGACGGTCAAACCAATTTTCTGGGTTCTACAGATACAGGAAAAGATAGTCAAACCGATTTTTAACTAGAGAATTGTGTGGAATGAATCAAACTAGAGCTTCACCGTCTAGTAGTCATTATCTACATGTGGTCAGTGAGTACTTTGAAAGTCTGAACTGAGATGTGCTGTGCTACACAACATTCTTTGAAGATTTATTAAGAGAAAAAATGTAAAATATCACCTTGCTAATTTGTATATTTATCGCCTGTCAAAATAATGTTTTGCACATAGGTTAAATATACTCTTAAAACTAATTTGGGGCCAGTTGTGTTAGTTCACACCTATAATCACACTCTGGAGGCTGAGACAGGTAGATTGCTTGAGCTCAGGAGTTCGAGACACCCTGAGCAAGAGCAAGATCCCGTCTCTACCAAAATAGAAAAAACTAGCCAGGCATGTGACAGGTGTCTATTGTCCCAGGTACTTGGGAGGCTGAGGCAGGAGGATCTCTTGAGTTCAAGAGTTTGAGGTTGCTATGAGTTGTGATGCCACAGCACTCTACCAAGGCGACAAGAGTGAGACTGTCTGGAAAGCAAAACGAAACAAAATGAAAAACCCAACTAGTTTTTCTGTTTTTAAATCATGGCTACTAAACATGTTAAAATTACGTTTGTCGCTTTCCATATGTAGGTCACGTTGAGGTTTAGAGGTTTTAAGACAAGACTAATAATTGAGGGAGATGTACTACTACCCTCTCTTCTAGAGCCACACAGCCTCCAATACCTGCGGTCTACTGATATAAAATTGTGAACTTCACTCACACCCACCCCTCCTGCACAAGAACCTTTCATCAGACCTCAAATCCCTTCATGTCCAAGTTTTGATTTCTTTCCAGAATGCTAGACAATAAAAGAAATCAGAATAAATGACACTGTGAGTACAAAATTTTCTCTCCTGGTTGGTTAAAAAACAATGCTGCTCTTTAGCCAAAAACAAATACACTCTTTCACATACACAATTCCATTTATTCTCTGAGCCCTGGGAGATTGGAATCTCTCTTCCCATGTTAGAGGTGAGGAAGTGGGGGCCCTCTAGAGTTTGGGTATGCCTCCTAGTCCTGGGCTGAGGACCTCAGGGGAAAGAGGCTGAGCATGGTTTCCATCCTCTGGTGCAACTCCAAGTCTCAGAGATGTGCACTGCATATTAGCTATGAATAAAGATAAGGAATCTAATATCTTTGGGCCTCAGTCTCCTCATCTGTAAAATGGGAATAAATATATTAAGTCAAGCATAGTGTGGTGAGAACTGAATGAGATAATGTGTGCAATTTGCTTATCACGTTATCTGGCAAACCACAGGTGTGCTTTTCTGTCTGGTTTCTTTCACTTGCTGTGAAATTAGGCCACATTCTTGCATGCACTTTTTGTTTGCTCCCTCCTAAAGTATTTAGTGTCCACTGTGTGAATATACAGTAGTCCACACTTTTCTGTAGATGGTATGTTCCAAGACCTCTAACAGATGCTTGAAACTGTGATAGCACCAAACTCTATATAGACTATGTTTTTTTCTACAAACATATACCTATTATAAGGTTGGATTTATAAATTAGGCTCAGGAAGAAATTAACAAAAACTAATAATAAGATAAAGCAATTATAACAATACACTGTGATCAAAGTTAATTGACTGTGGCCTCTTTCTCTCATTCGAAACATCGTATCGTACTGCACACGCCTATTTTCCAACAAAGGTTGACCACAAGTAAGTAAAACTTCAGAAAGTGGAGGAACACTGTTCTATCATTGATGAGCTCTGGAATAGCTTCACATCTGCAGGTATTATGAATAGTGATGGCATGAACATTTCAGTTCGTGTGTATTTGTAGTCACATCTGTAGTGGGACCCTCCAGAGGGGAAGTTGCAAAGACGAAGGGTAGAAATATATTCAGTTTTAGGAGCTATTAATACATAGTTTTCAGAGTTTTGTGTCAACTCATCCAACCATCAGCAATGTATGAACTTCTAGTTCCTCTGCATCCTCAGAGACACTAGGTATTGAAACATATCCCTTTACTTAACCCGGTGAATGCTCGGTGGTATCACATGCCATAGTCAAGTTGCATGATGATGAAAACTAATGAAGTTGGGCTCATTTTCTTCTTCCTTCCTTTTTTTGTTTTTGTTTTTTTTTTTAAGCAATGTGTATTTCTTCTTTTGCAAAGTGGCTAATCACACCTTCTGTCTATGTTCTCTTGTTTTTTTTTCCAGATATAAGATAATATGTTGGATATATGTATTGGAAGCCTCTTCCATTCTGGCTTCTCTTTTCAAGCTCTTGATGGTGTCTATTGATGAACAATAGGATTTCCTCGTTTTAAAGTAGTCATATTTTTCCTTCATGATTAACACCTTTTATGCTAGCTACATAACATTTGCTACCCATCAAATCATGCAAATATTTTCCTTTATTTTCTTCTGAAAGCATACTGTCCTAACTTACATAATTCAATTCATAATAAATCTGAGACTGATTTTTGAATATGAAGTGAAGTTGTATTAAAGGTTTCTAAATGGGAAATTAACTCAGAATCATTTATTGAAAAGTGTCATCAAATTTTGTTTTGTTGTTGTTTTAATTTCCTGGAGTATACATTCCAATCACAATTGTCGTGTTCTTTACATTCAGACTTTCCCCCATCAGCTAATTCTCCCCGTGTTGATGGGGTAAGAGAAGGCTGAGTTGGAGTACATCTTGTTGAGGTTGGGTGGGATACATCAATGTGGCTATCAGTTACTTCCGTGTATGGCTTAGTTATAACTCATCATCCCAGAGTAGGAATAATGTCCAGGAAAGCTGCTTCAATTCACTATGCTGACTCTTCACGTCATGGCACAAAGGCACAGGGCTAGACGTCATCTCCTATCATGAACATGTCCAGCACCACTCACACCAGATGTATGTGCGAATGCTCCACCCTCCCCATATACCCTGCCCGTAGGAGGAGAAATGAATTTGAAATGAGTGGCCCCAGGAGCTCCAGTCTTTGTTCCCATCGCAAGTTGTACGAAATCATAAGTAGCAGACTTGAATCTCATCAATGGTGAGTCAAAATGGAAATCCTCTCTTTTGAAATACACTTGATAATGTGGTATTTGTAATTATAAATGCACCAAACAATTGAGAATTATAACAAAAATTCTCCTGTCATAACAAAAGAAGAAACTCATGAAGAAGAAGAGGTACATTTCAAATAGAATCAAACATTAGGCTGCTGGATGGCTTGATAATCAAATTAAGGAAGAGAAATCTTGTCAACACACTGGAGGATTCCATGAAGTTCTGACTGATTTAATATAAAATGAAGATAATGTAAAACTCCTCACAAATTTATATTAGTGACAGATGGGCTGATGAGTGTCATTACTTCCAAGAGTATTTAAATTTAACCAGTTCTCACACACGAAAGCACACATTACTCAAACTCCTCAGAAATCTGACAGTTCACATACGTGACAATCTTGATAAAACTTGCCCAGATTTGAAAATTCCAAAATTAACACAATATTACAAATAATCATATGTGACACCAAGATTTTTTTCTAAACTATGAATAAGAGAAAATAGATTTCTGACTGGGTGCCGCCGCTCATACCTGTAATTCCAACAGCTCAGGAGGCTAAGGCCAGCCATTCAAGAATAGGTTGCTATCCTTTATGATGGAGGAAAAACGGCAATATATTTTTACACTCTCTGTGCAAATACTATAAAATTATTGTCATATATAGAAATGATCAAAAACTATGCAGACAAAAATAAATAATTATATCCGGAAGAAAATATTACAGTTACCAAGGGAGTGGACACCTGACCGACTACCCACGGGGCAGGTCTATCTTACTCATCTCTGTATTGTTCAAGCCTCACTCAGTACCAAGCATAGTAGCAGCTCAGTAAATAGCAACTTCTATGGCAATAGGATGACATTATGTCTCTAGCATTTGGATTTAGACAGAAAACTTTGTTGACTCACAGCCTGTCCAGGTATGTGCTGTGTGGCTCTGAGCAGGTCACACCATCTCTCAGAGACTCAGTTTCTTCATATGTAGGATGTGAACTTATATCATGTGGTCTTGTGGGGATTGACAGCAGCTAACCTGTGGGACGAGCTCAGCATATGCTAAGTGTCAGACAGGCTGTGGGAGTTATTGTCACTGTAATGTCAGAGGGCCTTTACAAACGCTCTGTTCTTCATCCTCGCCCCCTGGGAGAAAGGAGGGCTGATCAGCTCACCAGTCTCATTCTAGGAATGAGAAATGGAGGTGTCTTGGGTGGGTGTAGAGCAGCATCTAGTGGACTAGAAGGGAATGGATGAAGTGTCACAAGGGCACTGGGGAGAGAAAGTTGAAGGCTAAGATGAAGGTTGGCAGAGAAGTGGGGAAGGGGAAGGTGGCCTGCACATGCCAAGGAGAGGAGAGCAGACCAGGCCCCTTAGCAGTACTAAGGACACTGAGCTAACACACATATGTGCTAACTGAGGGGGCCCCCTGCCTCTCCTAGATGTCGCAGGGTGCTGGGTCTCTGGGCCTGGGGCCCAGGGGCCTGATTTCTCGTGTTCTGTTCCATGTCTGTGTGTGTCCCACTACAAGTACCTCCTCTGCAGACTCCAGTCGCCTGTGCTCAGAGGCCAGGACTCTAGAGGACTCTATGCCAGAACACAGCCACAGTATCCCCCACAGTCTGGGACATACATCAGCAGATTGACTTTATAAAGCCAGTTAAAAAAACTCATTGGAAAAACTGGACAGATACCTATCAATAATGTTTCCTAATGTGTGGTAAGTAAAGACTGTCACTTGCTGACAAGTCCAGGAACCACAATTTGCTTGGGGACCTCAAGACAAAAGGAATTTACCCAATGCATACAGGTATTTAATGGCACAGATAAAACCAGGGTTTCTGGAAGGCTTTCAAGTCTAACCTGAGATTCCTTATAAAAGGTTTCAGCAAAGCCAATTTTAAAGAAAAGCCTAGATGGCTAATAATTATTCTCACTGCACTTTATGCAAATAATCAGACCCAGTATACTGAAAGTGTAGTTTATTTTGGCAATTGAATTAGTTCTGCTATAATTTATTTTTAGTAAAGAGAGAAATTAGAGATAAAAATGGTTCAAAGGGAAAAAAACTGTGACCCACCTATATTAGATTTCATCCTTATCTGCAATACCCTTCATAAAATGAGACATAGCTGTTTCACTAAACTGATCTCTTAAATGGTACTAAGAGGCTGCCCAAAGAATATAGAATTATATATAGTAGTCATATTTACTCTGAAGCCTTAAGTCTTAACAAAGGTCGCCTGTTGGCTAGACTGAAAAACTTGTACAGTATTAAACATTATCTGCTGTGTCTATATAGATACCTCAGGAAAAATCGGAGCCTGAATGAGAATTTCCCAGTAAATGGTGTAACTGTAACACAGCCTCCTAAGTGGCCCCACATTCAACTGATGTTCAGGAATATTCACTTGAATTGTCCAGAACTTTGGATCAATCTGTAGGGACTCCTAAAACTAGGTATTATCTTAAGAACTGTGCTAAGTCTATAAATAAGAATACTGATGTTTTCATTGTGTGAGCCTAAGCCTTCAAATCCAGAACTTGTAGATATTTGTAAGTGACTGTTAAATGGTTTCATTCTCTTATGCTGACCCCAACCTTGACTTCATCCCTGTCAGTGGAAGGGAGCCAGAAAGCCACAAGCGTATGCAAGGTAGCTGAGGTCATGCAGAAGCCAGATGAAAGCCTTCTATGAAAGGCTGTGTGAAATATACAGACTGGCCAAACCATTGTATGAAGAAACTAAGTGGGGTAGGGAGAGAATAGGCCAATTGACTAGAAATACAGCCAACCAAAAGCCTTCAAGAGTCTAAAAAGGAAAAACTGTGGGCAGTCCTGGTGCCAGGCCTCCCTGACGTGGCCAAGCCTTTTGAACTGTACATATCAGAAAAAAAATAGAACAGCTGGGAGAGTGTTCACACAGACAGAATGTAGCATCCTGGGCAGGACCAGTTGCTTATCTCTCTAAGCAACTTGATGGGGTCTCAAAAGGATGGGCCCCTATGCCTAAGAACACTTGTAGCCACTGCCATGCTGGTGCAAGTTGACTTTGGGACAAAACTTAAAAGTCTGGGTACTATATGCAGTGGTCACTCTTATGAACGCCAAGGGTATCATTGGTTGATCAACTCATGCCTCACCAAATATCAATCTGAGGTTGGTTATAGAGGTTGTAAGCATGAGGCCATAGACTCAGGACAGAGGCAAAAGAAAATTAAGAGGCTTCTGGGAAGATACTTTTTTATTCCCCTGTTGGCCACCCTTGCCAAGAAAGTCAGCCAGCATTGTGTAGCAGGCACCCAACACAATGCTAGACAGGGACCGTCCCTGCTGCCTGAAATTCAGTCCTACAGGGAAGCCACTTTTTAAGATGTGCAAATGGACTATATTGAGTTGTCCAGATACAGAGGAAGTCAGTACTTACTAATTTTGCTCTGCACATATTCAAATAGGTGGAAGCCTCCCTGACCAAGCCTGAAGTAATAAAAATGTTGCCCAGAGAGATCATCCCATGGTTTAGGTTACCACTCTGGTTTACATTCAACAGTGGGCTAGCCTTCATAACAGAAATAGTGCAGATGATAGCTAAAACTTTGAATATCACGTGAAAACTGTATGTGACATGTAGGCCTCAAAGCTCAGGCAGGGTAGAGTGCATAGTAGGTCCATAAGAGTGGGAATTGGTAAGCTCTGCCAGGAAGCAAAGCTTAACTGGAAGCAGGCCTCCATCAGTCCTCTGCAATTTAGCAGGGACTCCTAAAAGAACTGGGAGAGACTGAATTGAAAGGGCCATTAGAATTCCTAGGAAAAGTAGCAAGGAAGATCTCCACTTGGGTAATTAACTGTGTTCTGTTTAGTCTTTTGTGTCTGTACGTCCTTTTTCTCTGGGGATCAAGGGCATCAAGTCTAGGTCAAGGAACAGAACCCATCCCCCTCAAACCAAGAGAGAAGGGACTCTACACCATCATCCTGACCACACCCACAGCAGTGAAGGTGGAAGTGATCCTTGCCTGGATTTGTCAAAGCCGGGTGAAGAGAGGCTTCACTGTCCCATGGAAAGCAAAGGTAACTTTTAAGACGGTCAACATGCCCTTCTCCAGCCACATACTGGGAGCTGGCTGGTCAACACACAGCTGAAGCCTGAGACTTTTCTTAATTGGACTTTGGACTTCGGGAAAGGGAGAGGAGGCATGTGATCTGTGCACCTACACCACTGAGATAGGATAAAAGGTGACTCCTTTATACTTTCATGAATGCAAAGGCATCCAGAAAGGAGTGTGCACTCATAAATTGCACACAGCACTCAATATTAAGGCGACCAGACTTCCCGCTTTTGGCGGGACAGTCCTGATTTTTAACAATTTGTCCTGTGTCCCGCGGCATTTTTTAAAAGTCCTGATTTTTGGAAGGAATGCATGACAAGCTAGGGAACAGTGGGAGAATGAGAAGGGAATATACGGTTTTCAACTGCTGAAAAGGTTAATGTAACTCCATTTGGGAATGAAGAGGTTAATGTAACTTCATTTGGAAATGAAAAGGCTAATGTAAACTCCCTACTCCCCTCCTGGGCAAGGTATCAGAAGGAGACTGCTCCCTCCCTTGCTTCTAGGCAAGGATAATTAGCTCAGAAGGAGCCAAACTGTCTGGAACAAACAAGTAGCCCCCCTTCTCTGGAGTAAGATGACCAGACGTCCCACTTTTGGCGGGACAGACCCAATTTTTAACAATTTGTCCTGCGTCCTGTGGCATTTTTAAAAAGCCCCGATTTTTTAAAAGAATGCACGACAAGCTAGGGAACACAGTAGAACAGGAAGGGAATATATGGTTTTTGGCTGCCATGTGGCTATTTTGCCAGGATATGTGTTTTATATTATTTTTGTTAATTTTTGTTAATTTTATAATGTTAAACTTTAATAATAACAAATAATTGTTGAGAACTGATTATTGAGAACTTCTTATCAAAGTTTGCATTGTTGTCAGGCCCTGCCCCCAGGCCCAACCCCCCTCCCCCATGGTGTCCTACTTTACCAATGTTAAAATCTGGTCACCTTACTCAATATGAGACACAGGGGAAAGTGAAACACCCCCACCACCACCTCAGTACAATTAAGGCCTGGGTAGAGAGCCAAGAGAAGTCACAGTCCCTGGCATCTGAATGCTGATTCCCAAACTAGGGAACTAGGACAGCCCAGCCAGGTGACTCTGAAGTGTGATGCCTGCAGTGCCATGCCAAGGTGCTGCAGAAGGAGCTGGGAAAGAAACTAGAGGACAGATCAGAAATGCCGCTATGCCTTAGATTTTGTAGAAAAGTGGTGTAAAGTCAAATGTGAAAAGTGAAAATGTATAATAGCACCTGAGATAGTGAGAACTGCAGCAAAAGAAATGTGCTCAAAAGAAGTAGTAAGACAAATTGCTCCCTAGAGTCAGTGTAACCCCTAAAGCCAGTCTTGCAAATTAACACCGGCTCCTGCAGAAGCAAGCCGATATTGAGACCCCAAATTACAATATATATGGCGTCTCAAAAGAGAAGAATGAGAGGACACCCAGGAAGGGGAATTCTAGGAGAACAGAGATCTTCTCAAGAAGACCCCAAGGATACCCCTGGGGGGTCTCCCCTGCCCCCCCATGGTGACTCAGCTCTTAGGAATTTGTAAAAACTTAACTTCCTGAGCCCTGGAAATTTCTGCTTCTGTGAAATTCTGTACCTGTGAGTGCTAGAACAGCTTCTTCTGCTTGATTCAAACTGACCAATGAGAAAGGTACCTGTGGGCTGAAACTTTTTGAGTGGGGATAAAATGGACAAGCCAGAGCCAGTCGGGAGTGTGGCCATTTTAAATTCTTCTATGCAGTTTGCTCCGCCAGCTGAAATAAAGCCCTTCCTCTTATAAACATGGTGTTTGGGTGCTCTTTCTCTCCACTGGGCCTTATCTTCCTGCAACACTCACATCTGCTCTTATCCCTTCACCTGCTCTGCTCCCAGTGTTGTCTGCCCTGCTCCCTGCCTCTGCTTTGCTTTCCACTACTGGCCTGCTCCCGGCACCTGGCCTGCTCCCGGCATCCAGCCTGCTCACCTTTCCTGCCCTGCTCCCACTACTGCCTTGCTCCCTGCATCTGCCCTACTTGAGACTACCTCCCCTCTCCCTAAGTCTGCCCTACTTCCCACATTGGCCAGACTCCCTACAAATCCCCTATTCTCCATGTCCATCATTCCCTTCTAGTACACCCTGTGTCTGCCCTGCTCTCCACATCCAACAGGCTCTCAACTAACACCCTGTTCCCTGAGTCTGCCCTGCTCCCCCATCCACCCTGCTCCCCACTACCACCCTGCTCTAGCATCTGCCCTGCTCTCCACAACTGCCCCACTCCTCCCTTCTGCCCTGCTCCTGGTATCCCTTCTACTGAATTGCCAAAGGAACCCAAATTTTCACTTTTTTTCCTCCTCCCCTTCAGCACCCCCTTTAGCACCTAGGCCTTGCAGAAATGGACTGTTAGACAAATCTATCCTGCTGTAGACAGGGGATTAACCCAGAGAGTCACAGCAGACCCTTGTAAAAAAAAAACCACATTCCTATCCTCACTTTCCCTGGTAACTAACTAACCAACCCCTAACCCTGTAAATCTAACCTTGCAAAGATTTCACCTACCACCCTCCCTCCTCAACTGAAAAAAAGGTATAAAAACCCCATTCATGTTATGCAGACACTGAGAATTTGGGATATAAATCCATCTTGGTCAGCTAGCCAATATAGGACCCCATGCCTAATTTGAATTCAGTGTGCTGGCGTTTTCTCTATAATTCCACTCACGTTGGGTAGAACACTACTGTCTGCTTTTGCCCTGCTCCCTACAACTGCCCTTCTCCCCTTGTCTGCCCTGCTCCCTAACTGCCCTTCTCCCCTTG
>NW_003852433.1:5491519-5506558 GCF_000181295.1 Otolemur garnettii | reverse complement strand
CTGCCCTGCTCCCTAACTGCCCTTCTCCCCTTGCCTGCCCTGCTCCCTAACTGCCCTTCTCCCCTTGCCTGCCCTCTCCCTAACTGCCCTTCTCCCCTTGTCCGCCCTGCTCCCTAACTGCCCTTCTCCCCTTGTCTGCCCTGCTCCCTAACAGCCCTTCTCCCCTTGTCTGCCCTCTCCCTAACTGCCCTTCACCCCTTGTCTGCCCTGCTTCCTAACAGGCCGTGCTGTCCGTGTCTACCCTGCTCCCACTATTGCCCTGCTCCCCAAGTCTGCTGAAGGAGCTAAGGAAATTTTGCCCCAAAATATGACTCCTTGGTATAAAGAATATTTTGAATTAAAGGCCATTCATAATCAGGAAGCATTGAAAGAGGCCTTTCTGGCGGTGACTGTGGCTCTAAGGAGTAGGGCCCTGGCCCCATATGCCAGAGGTGGCTGGTTCAAACCCAGCCCCCCCCCCAAAAAAAACCTGCAAAAAAAAAAAAGAAAGAAAGAAAGAAAGAGGCCTTTCCTCTATCTACATTTAACCTGAGTAACCTGATTGAGAATGAAATAGGGGCTGCTGACTTTCTTAATACATGCTAATAGGTCCTGCCCCCGGGTCATGTGAAGCATCAGACTTATCTCTCAGGTTAATCCCCAGATCAGTTTCCACCCAGTGACACACGTCCCTCCCCCCCAGCAACAACTTGCTGCACTATACTTTCCACATTCTCCCTCCACTCCCTTCCAAAAGGCATCTGTAAAAGTCTCTGACCATTGCCCAGGCAGAGTGTTTCAAGCCTGTAATCCTAGCACTCTGGGAGGCCAAGAAGAGTGGATTGGCTGAGGTCATGGGTTCAAGACCACCCTGAGCAAGAGTGAGACCCTGTCTCCAGAAATAGCCAGGTGTTGTGGTGGGTGCCTATAGTCCCAGCTACTCAGGAGGCTGAGGCAAGAGAATCATTTCAGCCCAAGAGTTTAAGGTTGCTATGAGCTATGATGCACTCTACTAAGGGTGAAAAAGTGAGACTGTGTCTCAAATAAAAAGTCTCTGACCATCACTGAGACTTTGGGCAATCATTCTTGTGGTACCCCCACCCCACCCCCATGCACATGGTATTTGGAAATAAACCTTTCTCTTATTAATCTATCATAATTGTGAGTTGATCTTTCAGCAAACAAGATCAAGGGAAAAGAGTAGGTTTCACCCTAATCCCTACACTGCCCTGCTCACCAAGGCTGCCATGCTTCCACTTTGGCCCTGCTCCCAGTGTTGTCCCTTTTCCCTGAAAGCTTCCAGACCCAAAGATGAAAGATTATTCCTAGACAAGAGACAAAAGGAATATGAAGTCCTGGTTTTGTGTAATCAAAGTGGTTTTATTCCACCTGAATGCAGGTGGGGTAAAAATTCCTGACAGGGAAGAAATCCACAAGTAGATTATGGCGGATGGGGATTTTAAAGGGTCAGAGAGGCAGGGATTGGTCTATTCACTATTTCCTGGGAGGGACATACACTTAGTCCTTCCTGGGTGGGTCAGTTTTACCTGGGCAGGTGGGTAGAAAAGGGTCAGAGAGGCAAGGATTGGTCCATTTACTTTTTCCTGGTGTCCTTCCTGGGCAGGCTAGTTCTACTTGGGCAGGTCAGTAATCTGTGGGGATTTTGTAACTCCCCACAACTGCCCTGCTCCACAGGTGGGCCCTGCTGCCCACCCTGTTCCCAGAGCTATCACAGTGCAGACCAGTAAGACTGCAGTCTAAGTCAAGGGCCAGTAGGTTCCTGCAGTGGCTGAAAGAAGTAAAGATTGAGGAGAGTCAACAACAGGAAAATGGCCCAGCCCCGGGGTGAAGAGTGCATTCCAGGCATTAGCAGGATGGACAGCTTTTCACAGGGCATCCTGAAGTCTCCACCCCTTGTGGTCACTATATGTGTCCCTCAAGCCCCTCCCTGGTCTGGCAGCATGAAGATTGGAGAGGACAGCTAGTGAGAGAAACCAGGCCAGAAACCAAAGGGCATGACCATAGCAACCCTCTCCCCACTCCTAGAATGCTTCAAGGCCAGTATTCCTGGGAGACATCAGAACAGTAACTTTCCACTCCAGCCCTGGCTGGCATCAGAGATAAGCTCCTGATCCCCTCCAAGGAAGGGAGTGACTCTAAGATTAACCCCTGGTGCAAATATCAGTCCCTCTGTATAACAGAGTGACATCCCTAGCACCCACCTCTCACAATCCAATCTCACTGATAAGGTCAATCAATAAAGGCCTCTTAAGGTGGTTCACGCCTATAATCCCAGCACTCTGGGAGGCTGAGGCAGGTGAACTGCTTGAGCTCTAGAGTTCAAGACCAGCCTGAGCAAGAGTGAGACCCCTTCTCTACAAAAAATAGAAAAATTAGCCAGGCATGGTGGTGAGTACCTGTAGTCCCAGCTACTTGGAGGCTTGCTTGAGCCCAGGAGTTTGAGGTTGCTGTGAGCTAGGCTGAGGCCACAGCACTCTACTCTGGGTGACAGAGTCAGACTCTGTCTCAAAAGAAATAAAAATGAATAAGTGAAAAATAAATGTACTCATGATTGAATTATCCTAAGTCTCTTTGCCTCATACTATTTGCCACAGGGACATGACTTATGTTCCTAGATTCTGAAACAGTTGGAATTTTGGACTAGAAGGAAGGCTTTCAGAACTAGGAAACTTCTGGTGTTTTCTTATTTCAGACATTTCTGGAAATTCAGTGATGACTGCCACATTTCCACAGTACAGCTGTCTCTTTCTAAACATTACAATTTCTGTAGGAACTCAAAGCCTAGACACAAGAAACAGTTGGTCCTTCCTATCTAAAGTAATCATTTGAAAGGGTATAACCAATTGACAAGTATCATTTTAAAGCATTTTCCCTCAAGTCTTTAGAACCCTTTTAATAATTATATACTTTACATTATTTTTTTCAATATTTTTCTGGCTTTATCAATTTGTTACTCATTACATAGTTTTCAAGTCACTAATATTTAGCATTTCTTTATTCTCTCAAACAGTTGTTTACATAAAGGTAAAAATAATCAATAGAGCAAATAGTTGTTACTCAAACCCGGTAAGACCCAGGGAATACTTCCCATTCCCCTTACCCTTTCTTAGAGCTCTTCTTACCTAATTTAGAGAGTGACTAAAATAGCTCTTAGAGACATTTCTCAGAGAGAGAATCACAGAAGGTGATTCTCCTGTACAGTCTACATTTGAATCAGCTCAAAGTATCAGCATAACTCCTCCCAACCCCCCAGGAAACAACTAACTGAAGGGTAACACTTGAAATGTAACAGTTGATGCATGAAATGGGACTGAATCAAAGAATGAGGATATTATTTGCCCTTCTACGAGAAGGTTTGCTTTTCAACCAGGAAAGGAAAAAAAAAAGGGCAAGGTAATGTTACCCTTCCAGATACATTGGTTTTTCAAGATATGCTGGGCAGATGGGGCATCTGTTTGCTTCTTGTAACGGTACAGCCATGTCCACTGCCGGCGAAAGACACATAGGAGCCAAATTTCCGTGAGACGAATGCTTATCAATGGCACATGATAATCTTTACGTGCATCAGGTTATTGTGTTCCAAATTTGTCATCCCCAGAACAAGACTGTGAGCGTACAATGACTCAAACACATGCCCTCTACCGTCGGGTAGTTGAAGTTCTCTTTGAAAATAAAGCCGCAAATGGTCATTGAGCTTTTAACTATGGTGGAGAAAGGGCTCATGCCCATTGCAACCCCCACCCCAGATGTGCCAACAGAGGTACCTAAACACGTTATGGGGTACCATCTATGTGAAAAGTGGGTACTTTCCCCCAATGCTGGTGTTATTTCACTATCTCCTGGAGGAACCTAAGCAACACATTGATTTACGAAAACCAGAAATTCATTCTTTCTGCAGCCTTTGAACTGAAAACCAGACTGCCCACCACTCCATGGGCACCCAGCGCGTCTGGTTGTCAACACTGAGTGGGCACTTGGACAGCATCTGTTGAAGTCATTAATCACTGACTTTATTTCTTTCATTCCCCTATGTCGTAAACACCATTTCTGGGCATTTGAAAAGAGAAAAACACATGAAAGCATAGACTCACCTCGTCTACATGAGAATCTCGTCCCTCCTCCAGCTGCCTCCACAGGTAGCTCAGGTCTTATGGGGAAGGGACACACCAGGGCTTTTATGGCTGAGATTTCCCCTCCCTCCCTCAACACACCCTGCCACACCCCCTCAACCTAATCAGATTTTGATTTCATTATAGCAGGGCATGGAGTTTTCTTTTCTTTTCTTTCTTTTTTTTTTTTTTTTTTTTTTTTGAGACAGAGTCTCACTATGTCTCCCTTAGTAGAGTGTCACGGGGTCACAGCTCACAGCAACTTCAAACTCTTGGGCTTAAGTGATTCTCTTGCCTCAGCTTCCCAAGTAGCTGGGACTACAGGTGCCTGCCACAATGTCCAGCTATTTTTTTGCTGCAGTTGTTTAGCTGGCCCAGGACAGGTTCAAACCTGCCACCTTCAGTGTATGTGGCTGGTGCCATAACCACTGTTTTGCAGGTGCCGAGCCACACACTTGTTGTTGTTGCAGTTTGGCTGGGACAGGTTCGAACCTGCCACCCTAGGTATATGGGGCCAGTGCCCTACTCATTGAGCCACAGGCACCGCCCCACACACACTTTTTTAAAAGATCTGATTTTGATCCTCTTTAAATGATTCCCCATGGGATTAGATGACTCAAAGAGACTCATATCTTGAGCAAAATGAATGAGGAATGAGATTACATTAATTTTTTTTTTTTTAAGACAGAGTCTTATTGTATTGCCCTCAGTAGAGTGCTGTGGCGTCACACAGCTCACAGCCACCTCCAACTCCTGGGCTTAGGCGATTTTCTTGCCTCAGCCTTCCCAGTAGCCGGGACTACGGGCGCCCACCACAAGGCTCGGCTATTTTTTATTGTTGTAATTTGGCCAGGCTGGGTTTAAACCTGTCACCCTCAGTATATGGGGCCAGCCCCCTTCCCACTGAGCCATGGGCACCACCCTACATTAATTTATTTTTAGTAGAGATGGGTCTTGCTCTTGCTCAGGCTGGTTCTGAACTACTGAGCTCAAGCAATCCCCCTGCCTCAGCCCCTCAGAGTGCTAGGATTATAGGTGTAAGCCACCGTATCCTGCCACATTAATTTAAATGATTAAATTAAATAGCTTAAATTTCCAACTTTTAGGTGTCTTGAATATAATCTTACTATTACCTCTACCTAAAAATGTCTCACATGTTAAACAAATGTTCTTTTTTCTGTATATATTTTGCAAAAGAACTCGTTGTAGTCAAAGATGATTTATAATGGGATGTGCTCACTTCTAAGGATTTAGTGTGAGCCCCCAGAAAAAAAGACTTGAGAGGTAGGGTGCTGGAAACCAGGGTAATTTTTAGTAATTGAATTAAATTGCATTTTGTTTGCAATGTAATCATATGGAGTTTAATTAATGCTATATTCTGGATCATTCCACATATAAATGTAAAGATAGTCCAGTTTTTCTCTAAGTGAGAAAAAGTGAAAAAAATACAACTCTAACTACAAAAGATGACAGAGTTCTGTGAGATGGGTATTTAATTTCTCATGAAAGAACAAAAGATGGTGGAAACAATGTCAAGCTTTAAGTCTTGAGCTGTGCAGAAAAGCTCACATTGAGATGGGCTTTGAGTTTTAGTTGAACTTTATTGGCCATCCAGGCTCATTTCTGGGCAGAGAGGAGGACACCTGTATACCACTGTAAGCACAAAAGGTTATAAAGAAGTAGGCTATTTGCTGATCCTGTAAATTTACCTTGCAGGCAATTCAAGAACCTTGATGACCACATTAATGGGCAAATGCACAAGATTCCTAGCAGGTGTCTGGAGCAATGCTGTATTCTGCGAGCTCTGGTGTGATGCATTTGTCTGCAGTGCTCCCAGGGGCGGGAGTATGAGAATGTCGTGTTGCAGAGCAGATTGGGTGGTATATCCGGGATTAATCTGATAGTCATGGTTGGGGAAAATAATAGAGAGCCAGAAGCTGACAGCTTGGGGCAATGATGGGGTAGAGCTGACAGCTCTCAGGGCCTGCGATGAATCCACAAAGCAGTTCTGGGACAGGATGGTCCTCTGGGACCAGACCATAGCCAACTGAAGTTATGGAAGTAGAGGGTGGAACCTCCAGAGAATTGGGTCGGGACACAGGATTTGTGGGTGAATGTCTATGATTCTATAGTATGCAGGGAGGACTGATGGGGTCCCAGGTCTCACCTGTCCAGAGACAAAGGTGGCCATGGCAGTGGCTCAGTTGTAAAGTGTGCACTGGGGACAGAAAGCATGGGACACCAGGCTTGCCGAGCTGTCAAATTTTGCTTCCTACTTTATCTCAGGGATTTTGTGACTTGTGGGAATATGGATGTCATCTTCACTTGAGATTCACTATGAACCATGTTGGCTTTGAAAATAGCCCAGAATTGGTCTTTCTGATTGATTATATGCATATATTATCAAGACAAAATTTCTGGACTGTGTTACATTTTTGTCCAATATTGAACTTTGAGTTTAAAAATATTACGTTCCCAGAAATTTGTTTTCTTGAGTGTTTGCAAATCCCATAGTACCTTACTTTTAATTAATATTTATTAATGATGGTTTTACCTCTAGGAGAAGATTTATACTATAGACAAAATTAAATCTAGATATACTACTTCATTATTATATATTATATTATGATAAATTATTATACTAATACATTTTACATAAATATACATATATGTGTGTATATAGATAATATATATTTAACATTTTATATAGATATGTAATATATATAGCGTGTGTGTAACTGGCAGGATATAAAATCCTAGCAAATAGAATATACCCACGTATTAAAAAAATTATTTATCATGATCAAGTGGGCTTTATCCCAGGGATACAAAACTGGTTTAACATACATAAACTGATAAATGTAATTCAGCGCATAAATAGAAGCAAAAACAAAGACCACATGATCCCTTCCATAGATGCAGAAAAAGCATTTGACAAAATTCAGCACCCTTTTCTGATAAGAACACTTAAGAATTTAGGCATACATGGAACATTTCTTAAACCCACAGAAGCCATCTATGACAAACCCATAGCCAATATCATACTGAATGGAATAAGACTGAAAGCATTTCCACTTAGAACTGGAACCGGACAAAGATATCCACTGTTGCCACTACTATTCAACATAGTGCTGGAAGTTCTAGGCAATGCAATCAGGCAAAAGAAAGATAAGGGCATTCAAATGAAGGCAGAGGAGGTCAAACTCTTGCTCTTTGCTGATGATATGATATGATCTTGTACTTAGAAAACCCCAGAGACTCAACCACAAGACTCCTGGAAGTGACCAAGAAATAAAGTAACGTTGTGGGGCATAAAATCAATGTCTACAAATCAGTAGCCTTTGTACACACCAATAACAATCAAGCTAAGAAGTAAATCAAGAACACAGTACCCTTCACAGTAACTTCAAAGAAAACTAAATACCTGGGACTATATCTAGCAAAGTAAGTCAAGGGTCTCTGCAGAGACAATTATGAAACCCTAAGAAAAGAAACAGCAGATGATATTAACAAATAGAAAAACATACCATGCTCTTGGCTAAAAAAAAAAAAAAATCAACATTGCTAAAAGTCAATACTATCCAAAATTTATCTACAGATTTAATGCAATCTCCATTAAAATACTAATATCATTCTTTGAAGAACTCGAAAAAATAGTTCATTTTGTATGGACCAGAAAAAACCCATATAGCCAAGGTAATTCCTAGTAATAAAAACAAATTCAGAGGCATCACACTGTCAGACTTCAGGTCATACTACAAGTCCATAGTGGTCAAAACAGCATAGTATTGGCTCAAAAATAGATATGGATCTATGGAACAGAATAGAAAACCTAGAGATGAAACCACCCTCTTATCACCATTTGATCTTTGATAAACCAGACAAAAGCACACCCTGGGGAAAAGAATCCTTATTCAATAAATGGTGCTGGGAGAACTAGATAACCACATGTAAAGACTGAAACTGGACCTGCATCTCTCACCACTTACAAAAATTGACTCGAGATGGATAAAAGATTTAAATCTAAGACACAAAATGACAAACATTCTAGAAGAAAGAATGGAAAAAAATCTTGAGGATATTGGCCTGAGGAAAGACTTTATGAAGAAGACTGCATCAGCAATGGCAATAACAATAAAAATAAGTAAATGAGATTAATTAAGCTAAAAAACTTCTCCATAGCTAAGGACACAACAATCAAAGCAAATAGAAAACCTTTAAGATGGGAAAAGGTATTTACACGTTATGAATCTGAAAAGGGTGGATAACTAGGATCTATAGAAAACTCAAATTAATCAACGAAAAAAGAGCAAATAATCCCATCTATCACTGGGCAAGACACATGAACAGAATCTTCTCTGAAGAAGACAGAAAAATGGCCAACAAACATGAAAAACTTCTTATCATCCCTAATCATCAGAGAAATGCAAATCAAAACCACTCTGAGATATCACCTAACCCCAGTCAGAATAGCTCACCTCACAAAGTCCCCAAGCTACAGATGCTGGAGTGGATGTGGAGAGAACAGAATACTTTTACACTAATAAAACTAGAGAACTAATACTTTCGGTGGGATGGCAAACTAATACAGCCTTTTTGGAAAGAAACATAGAGAATCTTCAAAGAACTCAAAATATACCTTCCATGTGATCCGGCAATCCCATTAGTAGCCACCTACCCAGAAGGAAAAAAATTATTTTACTAGGAGGCCATTTGCACTATAGCAGCTCAATTTATAATTACCAAGATGTGTAATCAACCCATGAATGAATTAATAAACTGGGGTGTATGTATACCGTGGAATACTATTCAGCCATCAAAAAGATGGAGACTTGACATCTTACATCCCTTTTGTATTAGCATGGATAGAGTTGAAGAACATTCTCTTTAGTTAAGTGCCACAAGAATGAATGGAAAAGCAAGTATCCAATGCATTCGATACTAATATGAAGTTAGTAGATGGACTAATGATAGGCCCATACAAGAGAAAAACCCAATTCAATTCAAGTTGGGCAGGGAGGACAGAAAGGAGTGAGGGGAGATGGGTGTGTTCTCACCTAAAGGGCACAATGTAAGGGTATATAGCACACCTCCTGGGTGATAGGGCATGACTACAGCAGGCACCTTACCTAACAAACGCAAACATTGCAACCTAATCATCTGTAACCTCATAATAATCTGAAATTTTTTTAATAAAAATTTTTTTAAAGACATGGTATCCAACACTAACGTCCAAAAAAAAAAAAAAAGAAAGAAAGAAAGAAAAGTTTTTCCAAGGTCTACATCCAGGAAAATCTCTGCTCTGTGTATTTGGGGGTCCACACAGAAGGAAGTTCAAGGCATTGGGTTGGCAGAGAACTAGCCTCCCTTTCTCTTAACAGTACAGATTCTAAATTTTGTTTTAAAAGGGGGTGGGGGAGTGGCCAGGCACAATGTCTCAGGCCTGTAGTGTCTCATCCTAGCACTCTGGGAGGCCAAGGCTGGTGGATTGCTTGAGCTCAGGAGTTTGAGACCAGCCTGAGCCAGAGCAAGATCCCATCTCTAAAAAAATATGGATGTTGTGGTGGGCACCTGTAGTCCTAGCTACTCAGGAGGCTGAGGCAAGAGAATCACTTGAGCCCAAGAGTTTGAGGTTGCTCTGAGCTACAACGCTATGCCATTCTTCCAAGGAAGACCCAGTGAGACTCTGTCTCAAAAAAATAAAAAAAAATAAAAGGGAGGTGTCTTTTCTTGTTGGTAAGCAGTTTACGAACAATCAAATCCTATTCTCTCCATATTCCTATGTCCACCGTCCAATCACGGTAGCCAAAGGTAAAGTTCAAGTCACAAATTGTGTAGCTAAATCTCTCAGCACACCCTGTCAGATTATGGTTGATACAACAAGTTGGATGCTCTGAAGGTTATCAGAAGTGATAAGGATGTTCTTGGCTGGGTGCCCCAGAATTAAGGTGACAATAATTCCAAAGAAAAATAGAGCAAAGAGGTGAACTCTTGGAGCAATGCTGGGGTAGACCTTAGCAAATTTATGGCAGGTTGTGCTGAGCAAGGTCAGTCTGCACCTTAGGTTTCTGTCTGAGGGCAATCCTGAGAGAGAGAGAGAGAAATATTTGATGAAATTATGTTGGTAAATGTTTTAAAGTTGTGAGACAAAATACATAACATAAAATTTGCCATTTTAACTAATCTTTAGTGGTATACTTCAGTCGTATTAATTATTGGCAATTATTGTGCAACCATCAACTATATCTAATCTAAAAATTTCCGTCACCCCAAAGGGAAGCTCTGACACATTAAACAATAATGTCCCAGCTCCCCTGACCCCAGGAAACCCAAACCTACTTTGTGTCTCTACGAATTTGTCTACTCCAGACATTTCATATATCAGTAAGTGGAATCACAAGATTTGTGTCATTTTCTGTCTGGATTATTTCACCCAGCGTAACATTTTCAATGTTCGCCATGCAGCAGCATGTATTAAATTAGAACTTCATTCCTTTTATGACTAAATAATAAAATAGAACTCCTGCTGAAAGCTGTTCACTTATAAACCCACAGAAGTGGAAGTTGTAAGACACCTGTTCTCTCTGACCCTGCCTTGACAAAGACCCAGGGTGATTGGCATTAGTTGACTCTCCATCATAAGTGTGAATTATCTGAATTTTACCCTCCTGTGCCTGTGTTCCTCAGCCCTGTGCAGAGTAGAATCACCTGATGACTTGTGGCAAACAATGCCTCTGTCTGCCTTAGGGATGAAGAAGCCACCTCGAATATTTGGTCATCAGTACAGACTGGTTTCCTCTGAGGCGTCCAGTATTTGTAGGGATTGTCAAGTCAAAAATCAGTTCCTCTGGCCCATGACTTCCATATCTTCTGGGCTCTAAATAGCCGCCAGAGCCAATGGTCTTCCTCCCTACGCTCAAGCCAACAGTCTAATCTATTAGACAGGTAAA
Source organism: Otolemur garnettii (assembly GCF_000181295.1). Classification (NCBI taxonomy): domain Eukaryota; kingdom Metazoa; phylum Chordata; class Mammalia; order Primates; family Galagidae; genus Otolemur; species Otolemur garnettii. The sequence continues at coordinate 5,495,499 of NW_003852433.1, read as the reverse complement.
AGCACCTGCCTCTATTCTTGATTTAGTTACATGATATAATCTTGTAATTTTTATTAGACTCATGGGGACAAAAGGCTAATAATAACATGTAACTAAGTGATTTGGGACAGAATGTGGGCAGTAGAGAGGGGGAAAACAAAGCATTTCAAAAATTATATTGCTGCATATCTCATATAACAAAAATGCCACAACTGTTTATATTTAGGCTTCCCAGAAACCCTTCCTGCTCTTGTCCCTTGGAAAGGGCCTTTCAGTAATACTATACATGTGTGTTTGGACTTCTGTCCCATAGGGCACAGAGGTCAGGCTGAAGGACAGTTCAAGGTGGGGTTACAGGGAAAGGAATTTGCTGTGGTTTGACTGCTTGTTCCCTCTGAAATTCCAGTTGAAACTTAATTCCCAATATGGCAATACTGAGAGTACTGGGGCCTTTACGAAGTGATCGGAACATGAGGCCTCTGTCCGTATGAATAAATTAATCTCTTCATGGATTAATGGGTTAATGAATAATGGGGTTAACAAATTAATGGGTTGTCACCAGAGGGGTTCTAGTGGCTTTATAAGAAAAGAAACCTGAGCTAGCAAGTGCAGCCCTCTCATGCTATATGTTCCACCATGTTATGATGTAGCACCAGGCCCTCCCCAGAAGTGCAAATTATCTGAATTTTACCTCTCCTGTGCCTGTGTTCTTCAGCCCCTGGACACCTCAGCTTCCAGAACTGTGAGAAATGAATGTGTTTCTTTTATAAATATCCACATAAGTTCTGCATCTTTCTTTCCTTCCTTATAGCATCAGAGAAATGGTAGTAGCCCCAAACCCAGGGTCTCCACATTTATTCCTCTTTGTCCAGAATATTCCGTTATTTCTCAATAGGAGCTAACCCTTAAGGAAAATAAATTCATTCATAATAACTCATTTATTTATTCCCACCATGTATATGTCATTTTGTTCTTTCAATACCAAATATGTCCCGAGGGCCCCGAGAATCAGATGTCACTATCTGGTCTGTACAGCAGGTGCTTTATCTGGATAGCGTTGCCCAGCTGCTGAACTCAGGCGACAAGGAGCCTGTCTCAGGTAGTTTTCTCGAACTACCAGAAGATGGCGCCAGAGATTGGTGTTCCGTACCTGGCCGGGGTTGGTGATCTCTTTTTGGTTGACATGCTCAGACTATTTTTCTCAAGCTTATATGGAATATTTGTCACGAGAGACCACATCCTGGACCACAAAACACCTTCACAAACTTAAAAGCGTACAACTCATATAAAGTATGCTTTCAAGACCTCAATGGATTAAAATAGCCGTCCATAACAGAAAGACAGCTGGAAAATCCCAAAATGTGAACCAGCACACTTCTCCTAATTAGTAAGAGATTTAATTACACGTGGAATTCTCAAGAAAAATTAAAGAATACTTGAGCTTTACATAAAATTGCACTCTTGCTTAGCTTCTACCATCCCCTAGGCTGTTTTCTCTGAAACCACATGAACTATGAAGTAAGATTCCTCTCTCACATCAGCAGCTCGCAGCGCTGACAAGTCAGACTCTTGAGCATCTTCAATGACTCTTAAAAGACTCAGTGCCTGTGGCTCAAGTGACTAAGGCGCCAGCCATGTACACCTAAGGTGGCGGGTTCAAATCCAGCCCGGCGGGTGTTGTGGTGGGCACCTGTAGTCCCAGCTACTTGGGAGGCGGAGGCAGGAGACTCGCTTGAGCCCAGGAATTGAGGGCTGCTGTGAACTATGATGTCATAGCACTCTACCCAGGGGGGCAGCTTGAGGCTCTGTCTCCAAAAAAAAAAAAAAAAATAGAATCAAGGGAATCGCCTAAGCACAGGAGTTGGAGGTTGCTGTGAGCTGTGTGACACCGAGGGCCATAAGGTGAGACTCCGTCTCTACAAAAAAAAAAAAAAGATTGGATTTTAAATGTTTAAAGTGAAAAGGAAGCAAGGGGAGAAGCCAGCACTGGGTGCCTTAGATCCAGGGTGTAGGGAACTGACCTGTGGTTAGAGCGTCTAACTGGCACCTGGAATGACTTCTCCATGGAGAGCAAGTCTGCTGGGAGGAAGAGGACAGCCATGAGGATGAGGAGAAAGGAAGAGGAGGGAGGAGAGGAGGGAGGAAAAGGAAAGGAAAAGGAGGAGGGAAGAACAGCCGATCAGAGCAGGTATGAACCAGCAGCCTCCTTGGGACAAAACATGCATTCTGCAGTGGATGAGTTGTTCTTGTTAGTGTAGAAGAGCACACCTCCAAGAACATATTAGCTACACTAAGTTGTGGTAGTGAAAAACTGCCTTCTTAGTTCCACAAAGCCATTTATTTGGTTCTGTGTTCAAATACACACACACACATAAAAATACACACTTTACTATAAATGAATGTCACATAATCAATTTAGTCACATCTAAATAGGGTCCCTTACGTTACTTAATGCTACAAAGGAATATTTACACTGAAGGACTACCAAGACTCAAGATCATAGTACAGGAGTGGTATTTGGCTTTGGTTGTTCTCACTTGGCTTTCACCCAAAAAGGCATAGCAAAAATAAATAAATAACTAATCCCACAAGAATGCCAAGTGAAACATCATTAACAGACAGTCCAGGAGCTGTCATAATAAATATTTCAACAGCAGAACATATACCAGAACATATTTTTCAGCTTCAAAAAATGAAAACCTAAGGACTAACTAGTGATATCCTTAATGACTCCAAGGACTCATCTAAGAAAATCAAACAAATTAGAGGTTTCACTACAGGTTGGCTGAATATCTCTACAAAAAAAAAAACAATAAAAATAAGTTCTACTTATTTGATGTAAGTTTTTATTTTGAAAGTAAAAGAAAAATGTTTGCTAAAATCCTTCTCAGAATATGACTTCCCATCTCACAGTTGGTTAACTGTCCTCAACCTTTCAAGGAGAGTGTAAAGGTCCACTTCTTAAGCTACAGGCAAGTTGAGTTACACATAGAAAATTTATTTCATAAGCCATACAAGAAATGCGTTGGGTGTAGAAAAAATGTAGCTAAGACAAGGTGCTTTTATCATAAGAACCACAATTAAAATAAACTCAAAACACTTGAGTAAATATTACTGTATTTTTGATAATTTTTCCCTGGCTGCTTCCATCAATCTTCTAAATAAAATGACCATAATTTTTCCATTTTCTTGTGTATAGAGAAGTTATCTGTTTAAAGATTCCAGCAGATAACCTTCAACTGGTTCATACAAAAGGACATACACACATCCTGCTGGGAACACATTATAGGAAAACCCCCACTAGTAGCAAAATTCTGCTTGGCTCATTTGCTGAGACCATTCTGGAGCATTAATTACTCCAGGGCTCAGGAGGTCAAGGATGTTCCCTCAGCCTGCAGCAACCACAGGAAGACTCCAAAATGTCCCACTAGAGCAGCGGTTCTCAACCTGTGGGTCATGACCCCTTTGTAACAATAAAAATACATCCTGCATATCAGATATTTACATTACAATTCATAACAGTAACAAAATTACAGTTATGAAGTAGTAATGAAAATAATTTTATGGTTGGGGGGTCACCACAACATGAGGAACTGTATTAAAGGGTCGCGGCATTAGGAGGCCTTAGGAAGGTTGAGAACCACTGCACTGGAGAAAGGACATATTCTCTCTATGCTGCTGCTCTTATAGCAGGCACTTTTTAATGCAGAAGAGATCAAATGTGTCCTTTAATTAAAAAAGGCAAGTAAGGGCTCGGCGCCTGTAGCTCAAATGGCTAAGGTGCCAGCCACATACACCAGAGCTGGTAGGTTTGAATCTAGCCCGGGCCTGCCAAAAACAAGGACAACTACGGCCAGAAAATAGCCAGGTGTTGTGGCAGGCGCCTGTAGTCCCAGCTACTTGGGAGGTTGAGGCAAGAGAATCGCTTAAGCCCAGGAGTTGGAGGTTGCTGTGAGCTGTGATGCCACGACACTCAACCCAGGGGGATAGCTTGAGGCTCT
>NW_003852433.1:5482310-5490467 GCF_000181295.1 Otolemur garnettii | reverse complement strand
GGGGGGGCGTCCCCTGGATGTCTCTGAAGCCTCGGGGGCCCTGCTGCCTCACAGCCTGTTCTCCACCTCTCCTTTTTTATTTCTTAGCTTTAATTTATGTATTGAAGTTTTTAATTGGCAGAGCTGCCTGAGTACATATCTACAGAGGAATGGCAAGAGACAGTGGCTATCACTGCCAAAAAGAGCTTTTCGGGGGTCACTGGCCCAATGCAATGTTGCACCAGGTCAGTTCCCTCACGGGTCAGCTTCTTCAGTTGACCCCAGGTTGAGGGCTTCACACTTCACGATGTCCTGGCTCGGTGATAAACCACCCCAGGTGTCAGTCTCAGTTTCGGTATCGGTAGAACAAGGAGCTGTTCTGGGTCCATGCTTCAACAGTCATTCAGGGAGCCAGCGGAGGGCATCAGCTCTTCTAGGAAAAATACAAACATGTCCTCTTCCCCATATTAAAATGGGCTCAAGTCCTTGCCAGGTACCCGTGAGGGGGTCTTTCAAAAAAACCTCAGAAGGTTTAGAGTTTGGTGCATTCCAGAAACATTCCACAGCCATGGGACCTTGAACATCAGTGTTTAAAAACTTTAAATAAAACCCGAGACAGACAACGGTGTGGTGTATTGGGGTCTATCTCTCCCTTTTTTAATTTGTCTATTTGAAGTTTGAGAGTGCAATGAGCAGGTTCAACAATTCCTTGTCCTTGAGGGTTATATGGAACACCTGTTTTTAGGGCAATGGAAAAGGTGGAACAAAAGGAAAGGAAAGTTTTGCTGGTGTAAGCAGGACCATTATCAGTTGTTTTTGTTTGTGAGACAGAACCTCAAGCTGTCGCCCTGGGCAGAGTGCTATGGCGTCACAGTTCACAGCAACCTCCAACTTCTGCGCAGTGGTTCTCAACCTTCCTAATGCCGCAATGTATTTTCATTGTTAAAAAGGGGTCGTGATCCACAGGTTGAGAACTGCTGGAAGAGATTCTCTTGCCCCAGCCTCCCAAGCACCTGGGAGTACAGGCACCCACCACAACACTCAGCTATTTTTTGGTTGTAGTTGTCATTGTTGTTTGGCAGGCCCGGGCTGGATTCGAACCCACCAGCTCTGGTGTATATGGCTGGCAACTTAGCCGCTTGAGCTACAGGTGCTGAGCCACCATTATCAGTTTTGATGAGATATGGAATACCTAAAATTGCAAAAGCAGCTAGGAAATGTGTTATTACATGTTTTGCTGCTTCACCAGTGCAAACAGAAGTGAAAATGAAACCCGAAAAAGTATCGTTAATGAACAAAAGAGAGTTTTCTGAAGGCTGGAAAATGGCTAGCATCCATTTGCCAGAGTTGTCCCAGTAAAGAGACCGAGGATTAATACCGAAGTGGGGAACAGGAAGATGCTGTGGGCAAGAGGGACAATTTTTAACTATTTGACATGCTGCTTCTCTTGTAATGCGACATCCATGGCCAAGGGCGGCAGCAGCATTTTGATGATGAAGAGCACGAGAGAGTTCTGCAGGGGAGGAGAAGAAATGGCTGGGAAAAGACGGGTATGTTTATCAGCTAATGTGGCGCCTTCTGATAAAGGTAAGGTGACCAGATTTTAACATTGGTAAAGCCGGACACCATTGACCTGGGGGGGGGGCCTGACGACAATGCGAACTTTGATAAGCAGTTCTCCATAATCAGTTCTCAACAATTATTTGTTATTATTAAAATTTAACATTATAAAATTAACAAAAATAATATAAAACTCATATCCTGGTGAAATAGCCACATGGCAGCCGAAAACCATATATTCCCTTCCTGTTCTCCTGTGTTCCCTAGCTTGTTGTGCATTCTTTCCAAAAACCGGTACTTTTTTAAAATGCTGCAGGACATGGGACAAACTGTTAAAAATCGGGACTGTCCCACCAAAAGCGGAAAGTCTGGTCCCCTTAGTTAAAGGCCCTGGAAGAGAGGAATGGGCTTTGAGGTGTCCAATAAAGTACTGGCCAGGAATGTGTTTGAATAAATCTTTATAGATGGAGAAATTGGTTAAAAAAGGATTCATCAGTGGTACGGCCTATAAGTGCTGTTTCAATTGTTGCTAAAACACCAACAAGATATTTACTGTTAGTAAAGAGATTAAAAGAAGTTGTAGGGAAATGTTGGGAAGCCATTATTATAGCATGAAGTTCCATACGTTGAGCTGAAGAGTAAGAAACTGTTTCAGTGTAAATTTTATTATTGATAACCATACTGGCAAGTCCTGAAGTAGAACCGTCAGTAAGTACTGTAGGAGCTTCAGGAATTAGCTGTGAAATAATAGTGTTAGGAAAAAGAAAAGAAGTTTTTGAAGCAAATTAAATTATTCTGTCAGGGGGATAATGACAATCAATTTGACCAGTAAAGTCAGCAAGGGCTGTTTGCCACCAGGATGACATTTCCCAGAGCCATTGCTGTTGATCAGTGGAGTAAGGAATTATAATGAAATTTGAATTGTTTCCTGAGTTTAAAGCAGCACTGGCCTTTAAAAATAAGGGGGCCCGCCATTGCATAATATGGAGTTAAAACCCTTTTGGGCGTAGTACTTAAACGGATCCATTCCAAAGGACCTAAAAGTTGTCATAATAAAGCGGTAGGAATATGAGTAATGGAAAAGATAAGTAAATATACAGGTGAAATGAGATTTATGCACATGAGTTGAGCTTGTTGGAGAGCATGTTCTACCTGAGAAAGGGCCTGCAGAAGTTAGAGTTGTGGAAGAAGAAGGGTGTGCTGGGCGTTTAAGGGTATCAAAGAGAGTTTTAAGTCTCCTGTGGTGAAGCTAGTTAATATCGCCCAACAATTGCTGAAAATAATTTAAAGTGGTTAGTTTATCAGTACAAATCTGGCGCTTTTGAGGAGGAAATCTGATGCCCTTCTATGAGGTGACCTAAATAAGAAAATGGCCAAACGCTTTTGCACCTTTTTCGGGGGCTGTGTTTAAACCACAAGCAGTTAAAGAATCCTGCAAATGAGAAAGAATAACACCAAGAGTAGAAGAGTCGGGCTGCGCAAGCAAAATATCCATAGAATGAACACTAGAAGCAGCAGGGAACTGGGCATGAATGGGGGAAATAGCAGCCACAACAAATTTCTGACACAAGGTGGAGCTGTTCGCCATGCTTTGAGGAAGAACTGTCCACTGACACCTTTTAAAAGGACTCTGAAAGTTAATGAAAGGTAAACTGAAAGCAAAACATTTACAATCATTAGGATATAAAGGGATAGTAAAGAAACAATCTTTAAGGCAGTGGTTCTCAACCTTCCTAATGCCTCCTAACGCCGCGATCCTTTAATACAGTTCCTCATGTTGTGGTGACCCCCAACCATAAAATTATTTTCGTTGCTACTTCATAACTGTAGTTTTGCTACTGTTATGAATCGTAATGTAAATATCTGATATGCAGGATGTATTTTCATTGTTACAAAGGGGTTGCAACTCACAGGTTGAGAACCCTTGCTCTAAGGTCAATTATAGTTAGAGAAAAGTCCCAAGGGACGCAGTGGGAGGAGGAATGCATGATTGAGTCCATTGTATTATTAATGGCTCTAAGATCTTGTAAAAGACACCACTTGCCTGATTTCTTTCTGATTACCCCCATATTCCAAGGGCTGTTAGAACGTTCAATATGTCCTAAGGACAACTGCTCAGCTACTAGGTCCATAGCTGCTTGTAATTTCTCCTGAGTTAGGGGCCACTTGGCCACCCACACTGGGTCATTAGATAGCCAGACAGTAGGGTTGGCAGTTCATGATGTGGTGGGAGGAGTTACCATGGCCCCTAAGAGAAAGAATAACCAAGACCTATGTGGGGCTTGTGATAGATAGGCTCTATAGGATCAGTTATGCCTTGTTTTTTTCCTAATCCCTTAGAAGGGAGATATCCTCAGTTCAGCATTTGTTTAGTAATGGTTTCATTAGGGCTGAATAAAAATGCCCCCATACTAGAGAGGATGTCACTACTGCAGAGGTTGATGGGGAGTCCAGGAAGGAATAGGCTGAAAAGCTCCAGAATGTTCCTCATCATCATGCCAATTAAGGATAACAGGACTTTGATGAGGAGAAGTAGTTTGTCCTACACCACAGAGGCCAGACATGGACTCCTGGGTGGACCAGGACCAAGGCCAGTGTCACTGAGCAATGACAGAGACATCAGCTCCTGTATCTAATAAGACCATACATTTTTTACCTTGAACTGTTAACTGTAATTCAGGCCATTGCTGGCCAATTTGTTGTTGAATCCAATAAGCATGATCTGAGGACCCCAAACCTGCAGAGCCTCTTCTTTGGGGCAATAAAAACTGATCCTGTTAAATGTATAGGCAGAAGCAAAAGTTGAGCAATTTTCATTTCAGGAGAAATCGTTAACTCTATTTTGAGTAGTGTGAACCATAACTTTTATTTCACCTGTGCAATCAAAATCAATTACTCCTGGGAGAACAAAAATCCCTTTCATAGTAAGACTACTCCATCCTACAGAAGGCCCATGGTCTTTTTAGGCAAAGGTCCAAACACACCAGTTGGAATAGCTTGTGGGCCAATTTCTGAAGTTAATATGCACCTGGTAGCAAGACTGAGGTCCAAGTCCATGCTTCCTGTCATGGCTCCACACAGCTGGGAGATGTTTGGGCAGTCGGTTGTGGGGGAAGAACTTGTTTTGGGTAGACTGACATTGCCCCTACTGTTTGACAGGGCTGGGGTGGCCCCGTGATCCATTTCCCAAAAGGAAATTTCCATGAGTGTCGTATTTAGATTTATGTTTATCAGCCCAATGTTTTCCTCTCACCCATCTCTGGGGTGGGCGAAGTACGAGGATGGGGTGAAGAAGTACGAGGATTTCTGAGTTTTAAGTGAAGGGCAATTTTTAGGAAAATGATCTGATTGTCCACATTGGAAACAATTCCCCCTTCTGTCTTTGAGAGCAGTGATTAGAAGAATGTTTATTAAAACCCGTGTCTTGAAGTGTAGCAGCTAAAGTCAGGCCCTGGATCTAAGAAGGCCAATATCTGCACCAAGTTTAATATAATCAGAGATGGTGATAAGGACAAATAGCAGTTTGACAGACTGAATTGACATCTTCAAAAGCTAATTGTCTAACAAGAAGCATGCCAGCCTCTCTGCCAACAACAATGCAGCTGAGTGCTTGTAAAAGGCGAGAGACAAAGTCCTGATAGGGCTCGTCTGGACCCTGACGAATCTTGCTAAGTACCTCAGTCTTAACTTGAGGTAGGTAACTTTCTCCAAGCTTGTAAAGCTAATTGATTAATTTGCTGATAGACTTCAGGTGGATAATGTAATTGACTTGTTACAGAAGCCTGAGCCCCTTCACCTAATAACATATCTACAGTAAAAGGAATATGATTTTGTCTGTTTCTTTTAGCCCGATTGGCCCATTTTGATTTCTATAACAAATAATCACCTCCAGAAAGGCAAGCCTTAGCAACTGGCTTCCAACTGTTAGGAAGGAGGGCCTCGTTACTTAAACCATCTACTAAAGCCAAAGTAAAAGGAGCTGTGGGACCATATCGAGCACATGCTTTTTCTAACTCCTTAAGGATTTTTTTTTATTTTTTGAGACAGAGTCTCACTATGTCACCCTTGGTAGAGTGCTATGGCGTCACAGCTCGCAGTAACCTCCAACTCTTGGGCTTAAGCGATTTTCTTGTCTCAGCCTCTCTGGGACTACAGGTGCCCACCACAACACCAAGCTATTTTTTGTTGCAGTTGTCATTGTTGTTCAGCAGGCCCAGGCGGAGCTCAAACCCACCACCTGCGGTGTATGTGGCTGGTGCCCTCCTCACTAAGCTACCGGCACCTCCCTAAGGATTTTAAAAGAGGCTGATGTTCCCTAACACAGTTGCCTTGCTGATCTGCAGTTTCTAGTACTGGGAAGCAAGAAAAGCCATCTAGACCTTCCTTGGTTATGAGCTTGGGCAAGGGTCTTTTGTAAAGGAGATGTAAATGAATAGTTAACTTTAATCCCTTGCCTCAGTGCTGTGGTGGAAAATCAGATGGTAGGGCAAGTTACTTTCAGTTTTGAAATACGAAGACCTGTCCTAGCCATAAGGTCTTGGATCCAGGGTTTTCATCCACGGAAGAAGAGTGTTCCGCCTATATTTCCGCTCCTCATTCTGAAGTTCTTTTTGAAATTCTGGGAAAACAGTTTCCTCTGCCAGGGCAGAAGGAAGGGTACTTGAACTAGGATGAAAAGGAGGATGCCCCTGTTCGTGACTCCAAACAATCTCTAACAAGCCCCCAAAGTGAGAATGTGTCAAGAGGGACGGTCGAGGGCCCATGGGCCGCATAGTGACAGTGTAGCTTTCCCCCCACCTTTTCCCAAGTGGCGTAGTTAACAGTGCCTTCCTCAAGAAACCAGGGGCAAATTTCTTGAACAAAGAGCCAGAAGTGTTCTAACTGAGCAGGCTGAACATGGCAGCCCCTTGTTTTTCACATAGATTTAAGCATTTGTATAAAGAGTTCTCACTGCTATCAGCCTGACCTCACATAATTTATTAGTCCTGACAATGATTATCCCCAGTTAAGTACTCCCCGAGGGCGCAGTTTCACTTTTTTGTTCCACAGGGAATCCCTCGCCTTCTTAATTTCACTTTCTATTACTCTGTCCCTGTTTGGACTCCACCTTTTGCGAACCTGCATGAGGACAAACGGAGCAGAGGGGGAGTGGTGGGAAATGGGAAAGATCTCACAAGAAACAAAGATGGGATCAGGAGGACTGACATAGTTTCAGCATAACCAGGACTTAGATGTTCAAACAGCTTCATTTTAGAGAGGTAGTAGAGAGTTGTTTCTCCAGGAAATAAGACACATTTTCAACTTAATCATGATAAGAGAAATAGGCACAAATTCCCAAGTGAACATAATCTATTACTACTGTATGACCTCTAAAATACGTGTAAGCTACGTATCTACAAGATAAGCTGGAAAATGTGCGTGACTACTTTGAAGTGTAGCTGTAGCGTTAAAAGCTAAAATCTTTTTTTTTATTGTTTGGGATTCATTGAGGGTACAAAGAATTAGGTTACACTGATTACAGTTGTTAGGTAAACTTCTTCTTGTAATTGTGTCCCGCCCCCAAGGTGTGCCATAACTGTTACCCCATCCCCCTTTCTCCTCCCCTCTCCCTGTCCCTCTCAACAAAATGAAAAGAATTGAAATTTTACCTTGTATCTTCTCAGACCACAAGACAATAAAGATAGAACTCAACTCCTAAAAAAATTGTCATCCCCGCACAAAGGCATGAAATTAAACAACGTTATGCTGAATAAAAACTAAAATCTTAAGGAAAACATGTTTTTCTTCTGTAATGAAAGATTAAAGCTTCAAAGAAAATATGTTGTTTCTCTGAGAAAGAGGATAAGTGGGGGGAGTCGTCCCCTGGACATCTCCCAAGCTGCGGTGGCCCTGCCGCCTCAGAGCCTGTTCTCCACACTAGAGTACAGTGGTAGCATCATAGCTCACTGCAACCTCAAAGTCCTGGGCTCAAGTGATCCTCCTGCCTCAGCCTTCTGAGTAGCTGGGACAACAGATGTGCACCAATTTTTGTATTTTTTTGCTCTTACTGAGGTTGGTCTCGAACTCCAGTCCTCAAGCAATACTCCCATCTCAGCCACCCAAAATGCTTGGATTATAGGCATGAGCCACTTTCATAACAAAGTAGATCCCAAAGCAAACATGGAAACTACTCATACTATTATTGTTGTTGTTTTTAAAGACAGAGTCTCACTTTATTGCCCTTGGTAGAGTGTCCTGGCGTCACACAGCTCACAGCAACCTCCAACTCCTAGGATTAAGTGATTTTCTTGCCTTAGCCTCCTGAGCAGCTGGGACTACAGGTGCCCGCCAGAATGCCTGGCTATTTTTTTATTGCAGTTTGTCTGGGTCTGAACACACCACCCTCGGTATATGGGGCTGGTACCTTACACACTGAGCCACAGGCACCATCCAGGAAACTATTCATATTCAATACAAAAATTCGGGTAGAGGCTCGGTGCCTGTAGCTCAACCGGCTAAGGCGCCAGCCACGTACACCTAAGGTGGTGGGTTCGAATCCCCAGCCCAGACCCGCCAAACAACAATGACAGCTGCAACCAAAAAATAGCCGGGTGTTGTGGCGGGCGCCTGTGGTCCCAG
>NW_003852433.1:5476686-5481819 GCF_000181295.1 Otolemur garnettii | reverse complement strand
GTGAGAAAATGAGACTCTCTCTAAAAAAAAAAAAAAAAGGCTCGGCACCTGTGGCTCAAGTGGCTAAGGCACCAGCCACATACACCTAAGCTGGCAGATTTGAATCCAACCTGGGCCCGCCAAACAATGATGGCTGCAACCAAAAAGTTACTGGGTGTTGTGGCAGGTGCCTGTAGTCCCAGCTACATGAGAGGCAGAAGCAGGAGAATCGCTTGAACCCAGGAGTTGGGGGTTGCTGTGAGCTGTGATGCCACAGCACTCTCCCCAGGGCAGCTTGAGGCTCTGTCTCAAAAATAAATAAATAAATAAAACATAAAACAGAAATTAAATTACAGGTACAAAGCCTATTGACTAGAGGACGGAAGACCCCTACCCCAAGCAGAAGGCCCACCTCAGGCTATCTGTGAGCAAACAGGGAACAAAAGACCTCTCCTTTTAGCTGCTGGAGAGAGCCACTAAACACCATGTCTTTCTCCAGGGAGGTCCCACTTATGAACCTGGACATTACTCTGCCAGGCATAAAATTGAACAAATATTTTCCCCCACAAGTCCAAACTCCCAGTCCACCCTTTCCCCCTCACATGGTGGTCTGAAGTTCTGTCCCCTGCAGAGCATAGAGTGTTTGGTCTTTTCCAGAGAGATGTAGGCATAGTGTGGACCAACAACCATCCGAATAGAATCTGTGATTAACAAGGATGAAAGAGGGTGAGGGAAAAAAGAGACACTCAGCAGAAGGAAGAACAGTCCCCTGGTTATGACTATGCCCCAGCCAGCTGTGGTGTTGACCCTTGGTTTGTGCTGTGTCTGGTGGCATGGGGTGCAGAACCCCAGCTCTGATGGCATCCACAGCAGGAGAGGGGTTGCCCTGTGTGGACTGGGTTCAGCAGGCAGGGCTGGTCCACAGCCCTTGCTGGGCCTGTGAACAGAGGCTTACCAGGCATGGACTGAGACCTGAGGGCAAGGGCATGGTCCCCTGACTCCAACAGAACCCTTGAGCAGAGGCTGACTGGGTGTGAACCAAGATCTTGGGGCAAGGGCATGGTCCCCTGTCTCCAGCCAGGCCAGTAAGCAGAGGCTTACTGGGTAATGAGTGAGACCTGAAGGCAGGGCACAGTGCCCTGCCTCCAACAGAGCCTGCAAACAGAGGCTTGCCAGGCAGTGGACTGAGACTGGCAGGTGGAGGCATGGTCCCTTGACTCCAACTGGTCTGGCTAGCAGAGGCTAGCTGGGTGTGGACTGAGACCAGTGGGCGGTGAGCAGAGAAGTGGACAACAGTGTGGACTGAGTCTGGCAGGCAGGGGTAAGGATCCCTGGCTCCAACTGTGCTGTTGGAGACCCTTGAATCCCTTTCTATTGAGGAGAGTTTGCACTGCCTGAGACAATTTAATTGGAACTCATGTCTGGGGCTGTTCACTTGGGGGATGTTCTGAGGTTGACCTTCAAAGTTCTATAGCAGAAAAGAACTAAAGGGTGGGGGCTGGGGGCTGCAGCTGTTTGTATCTGTTCACAGCCAAGATTTTAACCCAATACCATGGCTTCTTAGGATAGGGTAGAGGTTGGCTGATATCAAAACAGAGCTAGCTTGTGCCATCTCACCAAGTAAGTCCTCAGAGACTCCGACCAAAACTCTGAAAAGGGCCATTGTAAGGTTGTAGGAGATAACCCACAATTACAAAGCCTAGGGCTTTGGTAAGGGGCTATCTCTACTACCTGGGAACCCCAATTCAATCTCACCCTACCAGTTCTAATAACCAGACAGTGGGAAATAAACATGGTGCAGACCCAACAGAAGAATTCTGGCAACATGAATAACCAGAGTAGATCAACCCCCTAAGAAATGACAAAGGAGATACAACCGAAGATGCCATGCACAGACAAATGGCAGCAATGTCAGAAGTCAAATTCAGAATATGGATGGCAAAGAAGATAAATAGTATGGAGGAAAAGATAGAAATTGGATTTCAAAGATTGTTCCAAGAAATTAATGAATTCAAAAACCAACTCACCAAAGATATGGACACAATGAAAAAGGAGATAGCAGAGCTCAAGGAAATGAAAAGTTAGTTGAGGAGCTCCAAGATACAGTAGAATCCCTCAATAATAGAGTTGACCAAGCAGAAGAAAGGATCTCTGAAATGGAACACAAAGCTTTTGAACGTTACCAAATGCTCAAAGAGGCAGACAAATGGAGAACAAAAACTGATCATCTCTGAGAGAGTTGTGGGATCAATCCAAAAGATCAAACATTTGTCTTATAGGAATTCCCAAAGGAGAAGAGGATGGTCCTAAAGGTACAGATGCTCTACTCCAAGGGATTTTGAAGGAGAATTTCCCAAGCATTGCAAGAGATACAGAAATTCAGACAGTAGACAATTTCAGAACCCGAGCAAGACTCAATCTAAATAAAGCATCTCCTAGACACATTGTGATTAACTTTGCCAAAGTTAAGATAAAGGAGAAAATTCTGCAAGCTGCCAGACATAATAAAAGCATCACCTACAAAGGGAGAAATATCAGAATGACTGCAGATCTCTCAGCTGAAACATTTCAAGCCAGAAGAGGATGGTCATCAACCTTCAATCTCCTAAAACAAAACAACTTTCATCCTGAGACCCTGTATCCAGCTAAACTGAGTTTCATTTGTGATGGAGAAATCAATACTTTAATGACATATGAATGTTGAAGAAATTTGCCATAACTAAACCAGCCATTGAAGATATTCTCAGACCCATCCTCCACAATGACCAGCGCAATGCTGTACCACCAAAGTAAACTCACCCAGAAATTTTTGAACAAAACCCAACTTCCACAATGGTGAAAGGAAGTTAAAAATGTCCACTGAATATCCAAAAATCATAACACCCCAAACACAAGGAGGCTTATCAATTCTCTAATTAATGTGAATGCCTTAAACTGTCCTCTAAAGAGACACAGGATGGCTGACAGGATACATAAACTCAGACCTGATATCTGCTGTATATGAGAATTCTCATCTTACCTTAAAAGATAGAAATGGACTCAGGGAGAAGGGATGGACTTCTATAATAAAAGCAAATGGAAACAAGTGTTGGTGTTAGGGCCTAGGCCTAAGACCCTGCTCGCTGCACCAGAATGTTGCCATAAGGGTCTCACAGAAAAGTGATGTCACAGAGAATAAGCACGCTTATTGAAATTGTGTTTTAAATAAAGGTGACCATCTGCTCGCTCAGGCAAAATGGTGAGCTTCTTTATTTGCAGTTAGCTTATATAGGGAATTTTGTACATACAGCAATGACCTCATTGATCCAATTAAACATCATGTGACATCTGATAATCCACTCAACATACACCTTTTGACATAACCCTTTCAACATAACCCAATCTTAATGGAGAACATGTTGTTAGCCATTACTTCTTTGTTCTTATCTGATGAAGCCTGAGGCTAGGGAGGAACAGGTAGATTGAATACCTGCCCTTGCTGGCCTTGCCATTTGGAGGCTGTTACTTCAGATCTTTAAACAAGGCATAGAGAAACTTCTTGGGCATACAGGAATTTGTGTGCAAACCTCTGCTCTCATGTAGGCCTTAAGTCAGGGGGGTTTTGCTGAGCCTTTTATAAGGAATTCTCAAGTTAGACTTCTCAAAAGCCTTTCATGAGCCCAAGTTTCATCTGTGCCATTAGATACCTATATGCATTGGGTAAATTCCTCTTCTCTTGAGGTCCCTGAGCACATTTCCATTCCTGGACCTGTTGGCAAGCAACCTTCATCACTTACCACAGATCAGGAAAGGTTACTGATGGGTATCTGGCCAGTTTGCCAAAGGGCTTTTTCACTGGCCTTATAAAGTCAGCCTTAATTCCTTAACACAGTCTGGAAATGCTATTCCAACCAAAGCCTTGGTCATATTAGGCTCACAATCAACCTGGCCACATGGGATTCTGCCTCAGTTTCTTACAAGTATGCCTGCACAGAGTCTTTTTACTGCTCTCACTCTTAAACAAAGGCATATAGGCATTTTGCCTATAAACAAGGAAAAAGCAGAGGTTGGAAGTTTAGTTGTAGATACAATTGGCTTTAAACCAACAAATATAAAGAAAGATAAGAATGGCCACTACATATTTGTCAAGGGAAACATCCAACATGAAGAGATTTCAATAATTAACATTTATGCACCCTACCAGATTGCTCCTCAATTTATCAAGCAAACTCTAATGAATATGAACAACTTGATATCTTCCTGCACTATAAATGTTGGAGATTGTAACACCCCTTTGACAGTTTTGGATAGATCCTCCAAGAAGAAAGTAAACCAATAAATATTAGACTTAAACCTGACCCTAGAACAAATGGATGTTACAGACCTCTACAGAACATTTCACCCTAATAAAACTGAATATACATTCTTCTCATCAGCCCATGGGTCATCCATCAAAATTGATCGTATCTTAGAACACCAGTCTAACCTCAGCAAATTTAAAAGTGTAGAAATTATTCCTTGTATCTTCCTGGATCACCATAGAATAAAAGTTGAACGCAACAGCAACAGGAATCTTCATACTCAAACAAAGTCATAGAAACTAAATCATCTAGGGTTGAATGATAACTGTGTCAAAGACAAGCTTAAGAAGGAAATCACAAAATTTTGGGAACAAAATGATAATGAAAACATAGATTATCAAAACCTGTGGGATATTGCAAAGGCAGTCCTAAGAGGGAAATTGATAGCATTGGAAGCCTTCATCAAGAAAATAGAAAGAGATGAAGCCAACAACTTAATGGATCATCTCAAGCAACTGGAAAAGGAAGAACATTCCAACCCCAAACATAGCACAAGAAAAGAAATAACCAAAATTAGGACAGAATTAAATGAAATTAAAAACAAAAGAATCATTCAGAAGATCAATGACACAAAAAGTTGTTTTTTAAAAAATATTGACAAAATTGGCTCGGTGCCTGTGGTTCAAGTGGCTAAGGCACCAGCCACATACACCTAAGGTGGTGGGTTTGAATCCAGCCCAGGCCCGCCAAACAACAATGACGGCTGCAACCAAAAAAAATAGCCGGGTGTTGTGGCAGGCACCTGTGGTCCCAGCTACTTGGGAGGCTGAGGCAGGAGACTCGCTTGAGCCCAGGAGTTGGAGGTTGCTGTGAG
>NW_003852433.1:5474478-5476408 GCF_000181295.1 Otolemur garnettii | reverse complement strand
TCCTAGACTCAACCAGAAAGAATTAGAAATCTTGAATAGACCTATATCAATCACTGAAATAGCATCAACAATACGAAATCTCCCAAAAAAGAAAAGTCTGGGACCAGATGGTTTCACATCTGAATTCTATCAAATCTTTCAAGAGGAACCAGTACCGATATACAATGTTTTCCAAAGCATAGAAAAAGAAGGAATACTTCCCAAGACATTCTATGAAGCAAATATCACCCTGATCCCCAAACCGGGAAAGGATCCAACAAGAGAAGAAAATTATAGACCAATCTCATTAATGAATACCGATCCAAAAATGTTAAATAAGCTCTTAGCAAACAGAATTCAACAACACATCAAAAAAATTATACACCATGATCAAGTTGGTTTTATTTCAGGGTTACAGGGTTGGTTCAACATATGCAAATCTATAAATATAATACATCACATCAATAAAATAAAAAGCAAAGACCATACTATTCTTTCAATCAACACAGAAAAAGCCTTTGATAATATCCAGCATCCTTTCATGATCAGAACACTTAAGAATATAGGCATAAAAGGGACATTTCTTAAACTGATAGAGGCCATCTACAGCAAACCCACAGCCCATATTATATTGAATGGTGTAAAATTGAAAACATTTCCACTCAGATCAGGAATGAGGCAAGGATGCCCACTGTCTCCAATGCTATTCAACATAGTAATGGAAGTCTTAGCCATCGCAAGCAGGCAAAAGAACGTGATCAAAGGTCAGAGGAGATCAAACTCTCACTCTTCGCTGATGATATGATCCTATACCTGGAAAATCCCAGGGACTCAACTTCAAAACTCTTAGAAGTGATCAAGGAATACAGCAGCATCTCAGGATACAAAATCAATACTTACAAGTCAGTAGCTTTTATATATGCCAACAATAGTCAAGCTGAAAATACAGTCAAGGACTCTATTCCTTTTACAGTAGTGCCAAAGAAGATGAAATATCTGGGAATGTACCTAACAAAGGACATGAAAGATCTCTATAAAGAGAACTATGAAACTCTGAGAAAAGAAACAGCTGGAGATGTTAACAAATGGAAAAACACACCACGCTCATGGCTGGGAAGAATCAACATTGTTAAAATGTCCATACTACCCAAAGTAATCTACAGATTTAATGCAATCCCTATTAAAGCACCATTGTCATATTTCAAAGAACTTGAAAAAAATAGTACTTCACTTTATATGGTATCAGAAAAAAACCTTGAGTAGCAAATACATTACTCAGAAATAAGAACAAATCAGGAGGTATCATGTTACCTGACTTTATACAATATAGTGATCAAAACAGCATGGTACTGGCACAAAAACAGGGAGGTAGATTTATGGAACAGAATACAGAACCAAGACATGAACCCAGCTACTTATCATCATTTGATCTTAGATAAGCCTATCAAAAATATTCAGTGGGGGAAAGACTCCCTATTTAATAAATGGTGCTGGGTAAACAGGCTGGTGACCTGTAGAAGACTGAAATTGAACCCCCAATTTTCCCTATTAATAAAAACTGATTCTCACTGGATAAAAGATTTAAACTTAAGACATGAAACTATAAAAATACTAGAAGAGAGTTCGGGGAAAACACTTGAAGAAATTGGCCTGGGGGAACATTTTATAAGGAGGACCTTCTGGGCAAATGAAGCAACACCAAAAATACATTCTCAGGATCTGATCAAACTAAAAGGCTTTTACACAGCCAAGAGCACAGTAAGTAAAGCAAAGAGAAAAGATTCAGAATGGGAGAAGATTTTTGCAGGTTATGCTTCTGACAAAGGTCTGATGACTAGAATCCACAGAGAACCCAAACTAATCAATAAGAAAAGAACAGATAACCCCATTTCTATGTGGGCAAGAGACTTGAACAGAAACTTTTCCCATGAAGACAGGCACATGGCCTAAA
>NW_003852433.1:5456308-5474356 GCF_000181295.1 Otolemur garnettii | reverse complement strand
GAGAGAAGGGAACACTTCTACACTGCTGGTGGGAATGCAAGCTAATACAGCCTTTTTGGAAAGAAGTTTGGAGAACACGCAAGGAACTAAAAGTAGACCTACCATTTGATCCTGCAATTCCTCTACTAGGTACATGCCCAGATGATCAAAAATTATTGTACAACCAAGACATTTGCACCAGAATGTTTATTGCAGCCCAATTCATAATGGCCAAGACATGGAAACAGCCCAAGTGCCCATTGACCCATGAATGGATTAACAAATTATGGTATATGTACACCATGGAATACTACACAGCCATAGAAAGGATGGAGACTTCACATCTTTTATGTTTACCTGGATGAAGCTGGAACATATTCTTTTTAGTAAAGTATCTCAAGAGTGGGAAAAAAGTATCCAGTGTACTCAATGCTACTATGAAATCAATATATAATTACCTACCCATTCATATGAATGGCAAAACATAACTATAGTCCAGAAAATAGAAGGGAAGAGGAAGAGAGAGGGGAGGGGGGATATGGGAAGAGGGAAAGTATTTGGGGGGACCTCACCTAATGTGCAAGATGCAATGGTACATTTCAAGGCTATTAAGAAACAAGTATATGGGCAGCGCCTATGGCTCAGTGAGTAGGGCGCCGGCTCCATATACTGAGGGTGGCTGGTTTGAACCCAGCCCTGGCCAAATTGCAACAAAACAATAGCCAGGCATTATGGCAGGCACCTGTAGTCCAAGCTACTTGGGAGGCTGATTCAAGAGAATTGCCTAAGCCCAAGAGCTGGAGGTTGCTGTGAGCTGTGACACTACAGCACTCTACCGAGGGCAACAAAATGAGACTCTGTCTCTAAAAAAAAAAGAAATGAATATAATTGTGATGGATGTGTTACTTAGTTCCATGTAAGCATTTCACACTGTATATCAAAGCAGTACACTGAACCCATAAATGCATCAATGTACAAAGTTATGATTTAATTAAAAAAATACAGAAATTCAATATCATTTCTGGGTAGGATATGACTGAATGTTTTCTAATTTTCTTAAATAAAAACTCCACCAGTAATACATCCATATTTTATTTTTTTAGTCACACATTTTTACCACATCCATCTCTTCAACTAACAGATTTATACATGTGCCATTTCAACAAAAGGCATTGCCTGATTTACCTATTTGAATAGAAGCTATTTTTAAAGGAAGAAAAAAAGACCACATACAACATTTGCTGTTAAACCACAGCAGAAAGTCTTATATACAACAACCTTCCTCACCTTCATAGAAGCTATGAATACACTGATAATAGAGAGCTGTTGAAAAAAAAGTTTTTTCTAGGCTCGGCGCCTATAGCTCAACCGGCTAAGGCGCCAGCCACGTACACCTAAGGTGGCAGGTTCGAATCCCCAGCCCGGACCCGCCAAACAACAATGACGGCTGCAACCAAAAAATAGCCGGGCGTTGTGGCGGGCGCCTGTGGTCCCAGCTACTTGGGAGGCAGAGGCAGGAGACTCGCTTGAGCCCAGGAGTTGGAGGTTGCTGTGAGCTGTAATGCCATAGCACTCTACCCAGGGGGACAGCTTGAGGCTCTGTCTCAAAAAAAAAAAAAAAAAGTTTTTTCTAGAAAACTTGCTATTTGAAACAACCTGCTGCAATTATGAAATCATCTGATATTGGTTAAATTTATTTTAACTCCAAAGATGGTAAGAGTAAGAAAAAGAATTCATATGCATTATATCCTTCCAAACAGTTTCATCCTGTTATTCATCCAGGTAATCGGTCAAATGCCAAGAATGAGACATGCCAATAAAAAATGCATTTTGTTTCAATTAAATAAATCAATATTATTCAGTTTCAAAATGTCTTTAGGATACAGAGTAATGTAAATGAGATCTACCAGGAAGCATCCAGGCTTGGGCCTTGCAGAAGCCTGGAGTGCACAGTGTTCCCAAGGTCATCAGTTCTAGGCCCTTCCTTTTTCAACCTGGAGATCATCTGACTCCCACAAAGATGAAGAACTTCTGAGAGAAACACAAGGACTTCCTACCACAAAGTATAGGCCCTAGAACTCTCTGCTTCCTGAACTTTCATACTTTTCCAATGACAAATTCCACATCATATATACAATTCAGCTTCCCTATGTCCCCCAAAGGCACCCAGAGCTCTACCAAGGGGGTGCTGACTCAACAGCACATGAGTCCACTTGGCCAGTTTGCATAGTCTTTAAATATAGAATTTCATTTGCCCACACTTTATAAATGTAAGTTAATAATGAAAACAAAAAAAAATGTAAAGCGGAAGTTGCTTGTAAATATTCAAATATGCTGAGACAAATACTGGAGGGAATTAATCCAGAGGAAGCAAATATTTACTTCTGTTTGAAAACCCTTATGCTTAAGCCAGAGGGCTAAGTGCTCAATTGTCCTTAAAGAGAATAATATTAAAGAACATGCGTAAACACTACATTCAGAAGATGCTCCAAAAATGTGCTCTAAACACACTTTAGGAGATATTATCTATGTATATTTATGTATTACCTTTTTTTTTTTTTTAGAGACAGAGTCTCATTTTATTGCCCTCAGTGGAGTGCTGTGGCATCACAGCTCACAGCAACCTCCAATTACTGGGCTTAGGCAATTCTCTTGCCTTAGCCTCCCGAATAGCTGGGACTATAGGTGTCCGCCATGACGCCCAGCTGTTTTTTTTGTTTTGCAGTTTGGCCAGGGATGGGTTTGAACCTGCCACTCTTGGTATATGGGCCAGTGCCCTACCCACTGAGCCACAGGCACCACCCCTATGTATTACTTTTTGAAGTTGAATTCAATTACCATGGCAAGGCATAGTATGAGGTTTGCAGCACCTCTTGTAATTGCAGAAGTCAAACATAACTTGTATTCATCTTTTGTTATGGGTATATTAAGTATTACAATTTTAATAGTTTTTCTTTCTTAAAATGTGTATACATTTTGGACACCCTCTGTATATGTACAAACGCATTACTATATACCTTCCTACATATCACAATCTATGCCATTAGATATTACAATATATATCACCATCATTATAAATCACAAATATATATCATAATATAAAGTAGAAATTCCATGGCTGACCATGTCCCTGCATTGACCACCTCCTTAAGTTGACCTAATCTTCATAGACCAGACATGCACCACATATATGTGTCAGTATAATACACCTAGTTCCCTCTGTTGACACCCTCTGTATGCTGACCAGTTTGTTACAATCCCTTAGGTGGTCAGAATCAAGTTTGCTATTATATGGCATTGGATTTTAGCAATACTACTCAGAAGAATTTGGCTTTTAATTCATCTTTCTTATAATGTCCTTTGCTGACTTTGGTAGCCTGGATTCTCCTGATGAAATGAAAACAGTGTAGGTGTGTTTTCTCTGTGTCTAAACTCTGGAAGTATACATATAAAATTGAGCTGATTTATATTTAAAATACTTGATAGAATCAGAGGGAGACAATTCAGATGGAAGTTTATATCATGGAAAAATATTTGTACATCAGGTGGTGCCTGTGGTTCAAAGGAGTAGGCCACCAGGCCCATATGCCGGAGGTGGTAGGTTCAAAGCCCTGGCCAAAAAAAATATATATGTATTTGTATAACTTGGTTTCTATTTGATGGCGGCTTACAAATTGTGTGGTGCACACATATTAAATGTAGAGCATGCCATATTCTTGTAAACACTTGTACTGCCACCATCCAGATACACATTCCTAAACCCCCTAGCAGCCTGTCTTTGGCTGATTCTCAGTTAGAAACCCACCATACGTATCCACTATTCTGACTATGATGAACACATACTAAATTATTTTAACAAATAAATGGTAACATACACTATATATTTTATTAGGTCTGGTTGAAAATTATATGTGAATGAAAATATTATTATATGTGAATTTCACCTATGTTGCTTTGAAGAAACAAGTGACGTTGGAATGACACTGTTGTGAATAATGTTGTGAATGTCCCCAGGTAGGCATATGTCTATTCTGATGAATGTGGCAGAAAGAAACCTTCTTTTTTTTTTTTTTTTTTTTTGAGACAGAGTCTCACTCTGTTGCCCAAGGTAGAGTGCTGTGGTGTCAGCCTAGCTCACACCAACCACAAACTCCTGGGCTCAAACAATCCTCTCACCTCAGCCTCCCAAGTAGCTAGGAAACCCTTCTTTTAATACATATTTGACTAATCAGCTGTGATTAAGTGCATTTTCCCAGGTTTTACTATGCTGAACTTGCTGATGTTCTCATGATTTTGGTAGAAAAATGATGGATAGCTAATTATTTATATCTCTCAGAAACCACATATACTTTTGAGATCCCATGACCATTTAAAGTGTTTTGTTCAAAGACGGACTCAGTAGGTCCAACAGTAAAAGGATAGAAAACAGTGGAAACACTGATAGATTGCAAGGACAATCTATGTAGAATTCAGGGGAGAAACTTACTACAAAGCTACAGTCATCAAAACAGTGTGGTGGTAGCATAAGTATAAGTATAGAAATCAATGGAATAGAATTAAGATACCCATACATTTCTGGTCAATTAATCTTCAACAGAGACACAAAGATCTGTCCTCAGCAATTCCATCCCTAACTCTTAACTCTCACCAAAGAAAGAAAGAAAAAAATCACCCAGAGAGGGGCATTGGTTTGCCCAAAGTTTGTTTCTCCTTTTGGTCTTCAGTGTTTATTGAGTATCTGCCCAAAATCAGGCACTGAAGGCCCTGGGAACATGGAGGACACTAACCATGTGCTGACCACCTGTGCTGACCCACCTGTGCTAACAGGAGACCTACCTCATAAAGGGAGGTGAAGTGACTCCAATGATCAGTTATTGAGAGGTTAATAAGTAGCAACCACTTAATTGGTGCAAACCAGCACAGGGAAGGGGAGTGAACCAGAGCCAATGGGTGGTGAATGAGGAAAATACAGATAAGAGAAGACACAGAGATGAAAGATGGGATCAGGAGGTCTGAATGAGCTGATGGCTGCAGCCAGCACCAAAGCACAAAATCAACTTTATTTTGTAGTATTTGTACAGGGTTGTCCAGGGGGGAGTAGCATAGACAACATGGGGAAATAGCATAAACAAAAGACATATTTTTGGTCTTGCAATATGATTGGAAACTGCAAATGACTTGAATAGGGACAAATTGTCTTGTTAATGGTTTCTACTCAACTTCGTTAACATATGACAAGGAGTAAGAAGGGAAAGATTACAAGGATCTCTGCATAGTTAACTAAACAAAGAAAGAACTATGTGACTTTTGGCAGAGGGAGCATGAAGAAAGGAATATGGCTGTTTTGGGAATGGAGGAGAAGCAGTTGGGGGTTCATTCCCTGTATGTTCCCCAGCCTGTGGGGGCCCTGCCATCTCATAGCCCACTCTCCGCCCTTAACTGAGAAAGAACACTCTCTCCAACAAACAGCACTGTGACAACTGGATATCTACATGCAAATAAATGAAATTGAATCCTTATCTCACACCATCTACAAAAATTAGCTAAAAATGTATCAAACCAGTCATACTCAATGATGAAAAACTAAGAGCTTTTGTTCCAAAATCAGGAACAGGATGAGGATGCCCTCTTGTCACTTTTGTTCTTCATGGAATTGGAAGTTCTAGCCAGAGAAATTAGGTAAGGAAAAGAAATAAAAGACATCCAAATTGGATAATAAAATCATCTGTGTTTGCAAATGACATGATTTTTTTTTTTGGCAGTTTTGGCCATGGCTGAGCTTGAACCCGCCACCCCCAGTATATGGGGCTGGCGCCCTACTCCTTGAGCCACAGGCACCACCCACATGATCTTATATGTAGAAAAAAAACTAAAGATTCCATACACATGCAAATGTTAGAACTATTAAATGAATTCAGCAATGTTGCAGAACATAAAAATCAATTACATTTCTAACACTAACAAAAATGAACAATCTAAAAGGAAATTAAGAAGGTAACTCCACTTGCAATAGCATCAAAAAATGAAAATATTTAGCAATAAACCTAAACAAGGATGATAAAGACTTAGACACTAAACACTATAAAACGCTGCTGGAAAAAACTAAAGAAGATATACATAAATGGAAAGATAGCCCATGTTCATGGATTAGAAGACTTAATATTGTTAGGATGTCAATACTACCCAAAGCAATTTATATATTTTATATATCCCTATAAAAATTCCAATAATTATTTTTAGTAGAAATTTATATGGAATCTCAAGAGATCCTGAATAGCTAAAGGGATCCCAAATAGTCAAAACAATCTTGAAAAAAAAAGTCAGAAGTCTTACACTGCCTGATTTCAAAACTTATTATAAAGTTACTATAATCAAAACAGTATGGTACGAGCATGAAGCTAGGCATATAAGCCAATGAAATAGAATAAAGAGCCCAGTATAAAATCTTACATTTATGGTCAAATGATGTTTTTGTTCTTATTTTGAACCCAGGCTAGAGTCCAATGGCATCATCATAGCTCACTACAACCTCAAATTCCTGGGCTCAAATGATCCTCCTGCCTGAGCCTCCCAAGTAGCTGGGTCTAGAGGTGTGCACCACCATAGTTGGTTAATTTTTCTATTTTTTGTAGAGACAGGGTCTCACTCTTGCTCAAGCTGGTTGCAAATTCCTGAGCTCAAGCAATCCTCCCACCTGCCTCCTAGAGTGCAGAAGGCAGAAAGAAAGTAGAACCATCGACCTCAATTATTCTAATTAGGAGAAGGCACCAAGAATAGGGCAAGAAGAAGAGATTGAAACCTAACTGGAAGCAGTGGCTCATGCATGTAATCCCAGCACTATGGGAGGCCAAAGAGGGAGCATCACTTGAGGCCAGACATTTGGTAACTTAGCAAGACTCCTTCTCCACAAAAAATAAAATTAACTGGGCATGGTGGCATTTGCCTGCAAGCCCAGCTACTTAAAGGGCTGAGGCAAGAGAATCACTTGAGCCCAGGAATTTGAGGTTGCTGTGAACTATAATTATTTCATTGCACTACAGCCTGGCTAACAGAGGGAGAACCTGTCTCCAAAAAAAAATGAATTTATGGTATGTGAATTATATCAAACTTTTATTAAGTAAGGAGATAAAACTGTCCAAGGGAAAGTGGACTATCCAGGGTGCTGGGACTCTGCTGAGGGCACTTCAATTCCCTTTCCACCTCCCCTGCTAAGGCCACCTACCTCACATTTCTGTGGGCTGAACACACCTCTTCCCAGCAATTCTGACCCCATAGTGAGGCTCCTGCACCCCCCAGAGTCCCATTTTTACCTGCCCAACTGGTTCTGGCACAATCTGTCTGGGGGAGGAGGACAGAAGCAGCTCTTTCACATTTCCTAGTAACTGCCTGGAAGGAAGGGTTCCAGGACGGGGTGCAGGAGACTCTGTATACTGTGGTTGTTTGTTTAGATTGTGGTTGTTGTCATGGGCTCCTAAGAGCTTAGCAAATGAAGAGCTAAACACAACTGTGGGGATTTACTTGGGGAGGAGGTGTGCCCTGAGAGGGTAGGGGTAGAGGGAGAAGTTCTTCCTTTGTTTCAAGGCAGAAAAAATAAATCCAGTTGGTCCCAAGATACCCTGCAGCCTAAAGGGTGTGAATACAGGCTCCTACACAATGATGATTTAGATTATGTATTGACTGCTTACTATGTGCCAAGCACAATGTTAAGCTCTTTGAGAGAAGGCACGCCTGGGCTATAAATCCAGTGCAGGTTTCAGAGTCAGATGGGATTGAGTTCAAGTTCTGACTCCCCATTTACTGGCTGTGTGACCTCAGAAAATTTCTTTTTTTTTTTTTTTTTGAGACAGGAGCTTCAAGCTGTCCCCCTGGGTAGAGTGCCATGGCATCTCAGCTCACAGCAACCTCCAACTCCTGGGCTCAAGCGAGTCTCCTGCCTCCACCTCCCAAGTAGCTGGGACTACAGGTGCCCGCCACAATGCCTGGCCATTTTTTGGTTGCAGCCATCTCTGTTGTTTGGCGGGCCTGGGCTGGGGATTTGAACCCGCCACCTTAGGTGTATGTGGCTGGCGCCTTAGCCGCTTGAGCCACAGGCGCCGAGTCAGAAAATTTCTTAATCTCTGTGAACTTCTATTTCTTTTCTTTTCTTTCTTCCTTCCCCCCACCAAAGAGACAAGGTCTTGCTGTGTTACTCAGGTTGGAGTGCAGAGGCTATTCATAGCATCATAGCTCACAGCATCCTCTAACTACTGGGCTCAAACAATCCCCTGGCCTTAGCCTCCCAGGTAGCTGGAACTACAGGTGCATTCCACCACATCTAGCTCTAAACTTCCCTTTCTTTGGCTATAAAATGGGGTACCCATACTTGCTTCCAAATGGTTTGATAATGATGTAAAACTCTCAATTCAACAAACAGAAGACTGAGATCCATGTAGAAGACTAATAAACAATTGCAGTGTCTCCCCACCCCATGTACTTCTCACCCTTACAACTCCACACCTTTACCTGTGCCATCTTCTCCACTCAAGATGCCTTTTTCTCTCCTCCACTCCCATCTAATCAACATCTTTCTTCAAGGCCTGACTCAGATGTTACCTGCATCACATTGGGGTGACTGCTGAGCCTGGATTCTCTCCCGGTCCTTGCCCTAATTAGCATCAGAACTCCTAGGTCTGAAACTGTTGGACAGCCTAGGAAAGCAACAGCAGAGTGGCTAGTTGTATGGGCTCAACCCTGGATAAGTTACTTCTCTATACCTCAGTTTGCTTATCTGTATAATGGCTTAATAATGGTATGCCTACTCCACAGTGATGTTCTGAAGTTTAAATGAGGTCATGCACTTAGAATGAGGCCGGGCATGTAATAACCCTTCAATAAATGTGGTCAACCTGTTACCCAATATGGTTACCATAAGCCACATGGGACAATTTAAAGTAAACTTAATCAATATTCAATTCAAACTTCAGTTCCTCAGTCATACTAACCATGTTTCACATGGACCACTGGCTAACAAATATGCACACATTTCTAACAGGACAGCCTGGATACACAAAATGCCCACCGTCACAGAGAGCTCTATTGGATGACACTGCAGATATTGAGAGGAGCACACAGTAGGATGCTCTGCACATTTGTGGCTTCACGATATGTATGAAGGCTCATGGCTCCTGGGAGGACCCCCACTCCTCCTCCTGGCCCTCCTTGCTCAGTCTCTGATGACCCCAGAAGTAACTGGAGCAACTCACCTTGGAGGGGTTAGAGTGAGAAGGGAGACTTGTGAGAAACAGGTGGGATTAGGACCTAATGAGAGGGCAGTGGAGGAATCTGATCTCTGTAACCACCAGCCTGGCAGGAAGTGGGTGTGGACAGCAGCTGGGGCTCTCCAGAAATTGAGGCTGGAATGTGAAGTGGGGCAGGGCTGATGTGTAGAGTTACTTAACTGCTCCTAAGTACATGCATCAGGTGTTTCAGATAGAACAAAATGACCAGAGGTGGCCCCTCCTCCTTCTGGATCAAGCTATAGCAAGACCTCAGAGCAAGGAAGATGTCAGGCAAGACGATGACATCAGCTCACCTAAATTGACCAGAATAGAGACCTAAGATAGCCCAGGGGTGAGGACCCAGGATGCACTAGGGGTAGGAGACCTGGAGAAGTCCTAGGCAGAATGGCATGGCCAGGCTTGCCGTGAGGAACAAGGTCAGCCCACGACGACCCCCTTGAGAAGGAGAAAATGTGGCCACATGGCCATGATGCAGTCTCAAGCTGATGGTTTCTTTATAGACCATCACTGATGTGGTCTCTCCCTTTCTGGAGCTTCTGAGAGCTGGAGGAGAACAATCCCTTAGATATGCACCACCCTCGACAGCCTCCATGTCCCATTAGATCTTCCCTCCAACCATGCAGAAAAGCAGAGCAAGTGTTGATGGCCCCATTTTATAAATGAGGTGAGTGTCACTCAGAGATGCCATCTTGAAAGGTTTTATAGGGGAGTGGAGAGCATAGCTTGGCCTCACAGGTACATCATATAGTGGAATATCAGGTGGCCTGACGTAAGTCAAAGGGCAGAGGAACCTTCTGGGCTTTCCTCACCACTTTGCAATAAACTGCTAAGTCCTTCCAACTGTACGCCCCTCATTGCTCAGCTGTATAAAGCCCCAAGAAACACCCCCACCACCCAAGGCCATCAATCTTCCCCCTCTCTCTCTAGGGGTACTGTCCCTAACTGGAGGCCCAGGGAACAAGGGGCCATTTACAAAGCCCCATCATTGCCCTCATGACCCCAGAGATGGGATGAAAGAACAGCCAGGTGGGGAGCCCCTTAGTCTTTTCCCATGTCAGGGTCCTCAGGGCCAGCTCCACAGGATAGGATTTGAAAGACTTCAGGAGAACACAAACCTGCACCAAGGACACCTTTTGAGTTCCATTTTCTGCCCCAGCCTGTCTTCTTCTTGGCTGTGGGTGTTTGTCATGAAATAAGAATGTGAGCCTCCCACCCCCAGAGAAGTGAAGTAACTGTTTACAAGACTGACCTAGCTTCAGACTCCTGCCCTGTTAGAGCTGGGAAGGGGAGCGACCTTTGGAGAACCCTAAGTGTGGGCTCTCTTCACTAGTGAGAAGGGGAAGCCAAGGCTCAGCTAGAAAGCTACCCACAAGAGGTGGTCTTCACTCCTCCAAAGTAGTAATTACTAGAGGCCTGGGAGTGCTCAAGGGGTTCTCTAGACATTCACCCTGGGCCCAAGCCACAGGCCTCCAGCCTCCTTCCCTCCCAGGAGCTTTCTCCTGGCAGAGGACCTCTGGCATACTCTATCATGCCCACCTTCCCCCTAGACCTGTCCCAGAGCCAAGCACAAGACCTCACTTAATCCCAGTTATGTAATGCGCAATCTAAACAGTTAGCCAAGAAGGAGGGGCATAGAGCCACACCCAGGAGTGGGGGTGAAATCCCCAGCTGGGCCAGGGCTGGCAAACTAGGGCTTGGCCTCTGCCTATAGTGGTCACCACTCCTCAAGCCTCAGCCAGCACCATGAGTGGCCGAGTTGGAGACCTGAGCCCCAAACAGGCAGAGACCCTGGCCAAGGTGAGAGCCCCTCCCTTTGGGTCTCCAGGGGAAAAGGGCTGAAGGAGGTGGGAAGGAGTGGCTAGAATGTTATCCCTCTCTGTTGATTCATCATGTCCTTGACATTGTCTCTTTGCTGTGATCTTCAAAAGTGTCAAGTCCCACAGTGCCCAGTGGCATCAGTCCTGGGTTGAGGTACAGTGAACAGCATCATTTCCAGGCAATATTGTGGGTGATTCCTACCCAGGATCAAGCCTAACTTCTTCTCATCCAGGGGCCAGACCCAGAGAGCTCTATCTGGCAGCTAGGCACCCTCCTTCCTCCCTCCTAGGCCCCTTAGGTGGGAGCTAAAGGATGCTGCTGGTCTTCCCTCTAGCTGTTCCTCCTCCCTCCCTAGGATCCTGAAAGAGGTCTAGTCTGTAAGAGCCCAGGAGACAGAGCAATGTGCTGTCATTCCCACAGTTAAGGGGGGAGAGGACACACAATTACTAACCATGTTTTTGTAGAAGATGGGATGGAAATAGGCAGAAGTTTTGGTGGAGGGGACTAAGATACACCCAAACTCCAATCCACTTATTCATCCACCCAACCACTTATTCTGCTTTCCATCCACCCATCCATCTTCACACCCACCCATCAGTCTATCCTTTCTACTTCATTCACCCGCCCATCTCTCCTGTCCATTTACTGACTTATTCATCTTCCTACTCTTGGTCCATTCATCCATCCAACCATCCATCTATCCATCAGTCCAACCACCCATCCATCCATCCAACCATCCATCTATCCATCAGTCCAACCACCCATCCATCCATCCAACCATTCGTCCATTCATTGATTTATCCTTCCTTTTTGCCATTTACCTACCCCTTCATTCAACCATCTATTCTTCTTTCTGTCCATTTACTCTCCCATATATCCTCCTTCCACTCCCCCTCTTATTCATCCATTAAACTATCCTTTCATCAACATGAACCACACTGCGTGTGGGATGAAAAGAGGGGTGATGAAGGCAATCTGAGTCTGGAGGCCAAGGCTTAGTGTGAGAGAGCCACTATAGCCAGTGTCTCTCTTCCCAGTTCCGAGAAAATGTCCAGGATGTGCTGCCTGCCCTGCCTAACCCTGATGATTACTTCCTTCTGCGCTGGCTCCGAGGTGAGGGCAGAGGCAAGGAAGGTTGGGATCTGGGGACAGGAAGAAGGGCCTTGTCCAGCTTCCCCAGAATGATCCATGGATCTCAGGATCGGCTTCAGGTCTAGAGAGGGAAGAGGGCAGGGAAGCAAGGTGCTACCCAGGCCCCCAGTGTCTTCCATAGCTCCCACTGGCCAGAAGCAGACAAGGCAGCCTCTTTCCTCCCTCATGCCGTCTTCCATCTTCCTACAGCTCGGAATTTTGATCTGCAGAAATCGGAGGCCATGCTCCGCAAGGTGAGAACCACCAACCCTGGAGATTCCAGGAGGGGTTCATGGGGGAAATCAGGCTTCAAGCCCTTCCCTCCCTCCCCTTTGTCAACGTACTGGGAACCCAGTGGGGTCTTACCACTCATTACCCTTTCAGTACATGGAGTTCCGGAAGATCATGGACATTGACCACATCCTTGATTGGCAACCCCCAGAGGTGAGCCAACACCTCCCAGGACCTCCAGGACCTCATAGATATGCCACCCAAGCAGCCTCTGGGCCACTGGGGACCATGCCCAGTAAAGGGCAGCAAGGCTTGCAGGCACCTCTCCTATAATGATAATGAATATTTCCTGACCTGGGTTGAGACTTTAAGCAGCATGAGCTCATTTAAACCTCACAACCCCATGAGGTATGTCCTATTGTTCCCACTTTAAAGATGGGAACACTGAGGGCCAGAAAATGTAACTTGCCCAAGTCCCAAAGCCCAAGATAGGGCTGGGATTTGAGCTCATACCTGTCTGGCGCCCTAAACCTGAGCTCTTAACCACAATAGTTAGCTAGTACCTCTGTGCTCCTTCCATAGGGCTCTGCTCAGAGCATTCTATCTTAGCTCAACAAGATGCTGATAAGAATAATGTCACCATGATATAGAGTAACGGTCACAACTTCATTTATGGGGCATGTGCTTTGGGCCAGGCACTGTGCTCTGCCAACATGATCTCAGAGTCTTGTCCTTACAGAGCCAAGAGGGAGGGATTATCTGAATCATTTCACAGGAGAGGAAGTAGAAAGGGGCTTAGAAAGGTGATGTCACTTGCTCAAGGACACACAGCAGGAAAGCATCAGTGTCTGTATTCGAACTAGATTTGCTGACCTTGAGAATCCCTGATTAGTGAATCCCATCACTAAACCCAGCTCCTCTCCACAGAAATGAATGTGGGAAGCAATGGGGAAGAACTAAGGAGTCAGAGGCCTTGACCCAGGCCTGGCTGAGACCTAGATTTGCCCATTATGAGCAAGGCCCTCCCCTGCAGGGCCCTAAGTTTTCTCATTTAGGACAATAGCACTGCCCAGCAGGGGAGGGACAGTGCTTAGTACCATGGTACCTATAGGCTGGGTCCCCAGGTCAGCCTGATCTGGGGGTTTCCAGGGAGGTGAAATAATGCCAAGTTCTGTGTTTCTTTCCTTGCCCAGGTGATCCAAAAGTACATGCCTGGGGGCCTGTGTGGCTATGACCGTGATGGGTGCCCTGTGTGGTATGACATCATCGGGCCACTAGACCCAAAGGGGCTGCTCTTCTCCGTCACCAAGCAGGACCTGCTCAAGACCAAGATGAGGGACTGTGAGCGCATCCTGCATGAGTGTGACCTGCAGACAGAGCGGGTGAGGCCCAAGCCATGCGGGGAGGATGGCTGGGGGCAGGTGTCTTTGGGCATGGGGGACAGCGGCATTCCCAGGAACATACCTGTGTTCTCCACTACCAGAGTCAGAGAGCTCTCAAGTCAAACACCATCTCTCTGGCCTTGGAAATTTACCTCACCTCTCTGAGCCTATTTCCTTACCTACAAAACCGGGATAATAATAAATAATGGTTGCAAAGATTAAATGCGGTAACACAAGTGTATGGCTTAGCACACAGGCAGCTAATACTGTTCCCACTGAGTCTTTGCCTATGCTCCAGCACACACACAACTTCCTCTGGCTCACCCTGTGTATACTGTAGGTCCGAAACTTAGATGTCACCTTCTCTGAGACTTCTGTCAGAGCTAAATACCCTCTTCTGTGCTCCCACAGCCCCGGTGCTGACTCATTGCAGCACTTAGCACAGGACTGGGAAACCCTGGTTGGTTGGCATCTCCCAGGCCAGACTGTGAACTCCTTAAGGACAAGAACTGTGCATTATTACTGAGCATCACCCAAGATCATTTCAGTATCTGGCACAAGAGAAATTCTTCATAGGCCAGGCATTACTGGTGGCTAATGCTTGTAATCCTAGTTCCTTGGGAGGCTGAGGCAGGATGGCTTAAGGCCAGGAGTTTGAGGCAAGCCTGGACAACATCTCAAGACCCCATCTCTACAGAAAATGTTTTTAAATTAGCTGGACATGGTGGTCTGTGTTTCTAGTCCCCAGGAGATTGAAGCAAGAGGATCACTTAAGCCCAGGAATTAAAGATTATAGTGAGGAATGATTGTGCCACTGCACTCTATCCTGGCCAACAAAGTGAAAGTCTGTCTCTAAAAAAGTAAACAAATAAATAAATAAATTCTTAATAAATATC
Organism: Otolemur garnettii; assembly: GCF_000181295.1. NCBI lineage: Eukaryota > Metazoa > Chordata > Mammalia > Primates > Galagidae > Otolemur > Otolemur garnettii. Next base: position 5,459,641 of record NW_003852433.1, on the reverse strand, counting down.
AGTTGGGGGTGGCACCTATGACTCAGTGAGTAGGGCGCCGGCTCCACATGCCAAGGGTGGCAGGTTCGAACCCGGCCCCAGCCAAACGGCAACAAAAAATAACCAGGCATTGTGGTGGGTACCTGTAGTCCTAGCTACTCAGGAGGCTGAAGCAAGAGAATCACCTAAGCCCAGGAATTCGAGGTTGCTGTGAGCTGTGATGCCACACTACTGGCTGTGGGGCACTCTACTCGGGTAACAAAGTGAGACTTTGTCTATAAATAAATAAATAAAATATCAGTTGGACAAATGGAATGATGAATGGATGAATGAATGGTAATATAAATGGATTTATGCCAACAAATGGATGGGTGAATTGATGTATAAGGGGGTAGATGGGCGGATGATGGATGGATGAATAGATGGATCAATGTTAGATGGATGGATGGATGGGTGGAGAAATACATTTACTGTTTTGTTCACTTGCTCCTCTGAGGACAGAGTAGGGGGTGCTGGAAGGAGCCCTGAGGGGTCATGGACTTGAGTCACCTTCTCTCAAGCCTGCACACTGAACCCTGGAAACACTCCTTGCTCTCGTGTTGCAGCTGGGGAAGAAGATTGAGACCATCGTGATGATATTTGACTGTGAGGGCCTAGGACTGAAGCACTTCTGGAAACCTCTGGTGGAAGTGTACCAGGAGGTGAGGAGAAGGGCCATGGGCACCTGCCACTTGCTTTGATGACCAGGTTGGCCTGCTATGATGCTGCCACTCACTTAGAGCCAAGATTTAGTAAAAAAAATTCCTTGGGCTTTATTGCTAGGACTCGAGACCCAAAGGGCCTTAATATGTTTCCTAGAAGATCCCCCAGAGCAAACCTTAGGAAAACACTATACTGAGACCACAGGGGCCACCTTCTTCCAAACCCTTCCCAGGCCTGTCACCCCTAGTCTGTGACTTAGGCAAGTCAGTTCACCACTCCACACTTAAGTTTCCTCACCTACAAAATAGTGAATAGTGATAGAGGGACACTTCAGTGAGTTGTTACAGAAAGCACATACACGTGTGCTTGGCAAATGTAGTTAACATTTAATACTTGGCAAATAGTAGTTAATATTTAATAAACAGTAGCCATTATTATTACACTGTCATTACTATGACATTTACTCTAAAAGTGATCACTATGCATTTATTATTAGGATGTGGTTATAAGTTTGAGGTGAGACGGTGGGATGGAAAAGGGGGGAAGTGGTGGCAGGAGGGGAAGCCCTCCACAGCCTCTGTGGCTTCCAGACAGGAGACTGCAGAAGAGATACGGGTAGGAGAAGACGAAGTGTGGGCTCTGATGGGGTCTGTCTTGGTTCCACAGTTCTTTGGCCTCCTTGAAGAGAACTACCCAGAGACTCTGAAGTTCATGCTTATCGTAAAAGGTGTGTGGCAAGTCACCTCACTTACCTGTACCTCGGTTTCCTCATCTGTACTCTAAGTTTGATAATAGCGCCTTTGTCCCAAGGTTATTGTGAGACAGGTTGGCTGCTTGGCTGCATTCAAATCACTTACAGTGCCTGGCACATTGTAAGTTCTCAATAAACGGTAACTTCCATGGTTGGCCTCATTGCAAGAGGAGGCAGCTCCCACCCCACCTTTTCCAGGAATTCCCCCCTCATTTCTCCTGCCATGATGATCTCTCCCTCCTCTGCCTCTGGCACTGGCAGCTGGTGAAGCCCAATCTTCCTCTTCCTTTTTGCTGCCTTCTGGGGGACCTCTAGTTGTCTTAAATATGTTCATCCTGTGTTTCTGGCCTTGTTGTGCTCCTTGAAGGTGGGGGCTCTGATTCTCCACTTCTGTTATATCCCTCACAGGCCTGGGGCCATGCATGGTAGATGCTCAATTGATATTTGGGTGGTGGTTGTTTGGGTGGGTGGAGGGTGGATGGAAGGATGGATATATGTTTTATGGTTGGCTGGTTGGTTGCTTGGTCAATTAGTGGCTTGGTTGGTTGCCCAGTTGACTGGTTTGTTGTTTTCTTGGCTAGATGACTGACTGGTGGTTGGCTAAAGAACTGGTTGACTGGTTGGTTGGCTAGTTGTTAGCTTTGTTGACTGATTGGGTGCTGGCAGGCAGGTTGGTTAGTTACCTAGCTGGTTTGTTGTTTGCCTGTAGCTTGGGTGGTTAGCTGGAGGGTTATTTGAATGGTTGCCTGGCTAGAGAGGACAATTGGTTGAGTGGTTGTCTGGCTGTTCAGATGGCTGATTCATTTGCTGTTTGGCTGGTTTGTTAGGTGATTCAATAGGTTGACTGGCCAAAAAGTAAATTGAATTCATTGATTATTTGTTGACAGGTTAACTGGTTTGTTGAATAGTTGGTTGGCTGTTTGGGAGACTGGCTGGTTATGGATTGACTGAAAGGGTGGCTGATTAGAAATCTGACTGGATGGCCAGTTTGTTGTATGGGTAAGTGACTGATCAACAGGATGACTGATTACAAGATTGGTTAGCTGACTATGTTTTGGCTGGTTGACTTGTTGGCTGGATGGTTTCTTGGGTGCAGAACATTGGAAACTGGCCAGGATTATTCATGACTCCTTTGGATCACTGGCTAGAACCATTATGGGGAGTGACCCAATGAAATTCTGGTCTTCTTATTATCCTTACTTGTATCTCTCCAGCCACCAAACTGTTCCCTGTGGGCTACAACCTCATGAAACCATTCCTGAGTGAGGATACTCGCAGAAAAATAGTAGTGTTGGGAAGTAAGTATTAATAGTTCCACCTTAAATCCCTCTATGACATTTGGTGTGAGATTGGCCCATCACCCAGTCCAAAACTCTACATAGCATCTAAAGCCAGGGGCTTCTGTCCAAAAGTGAAGTGGTTTTTACCTTCTAGAGTTCCTGTGCCTTATTGCCTCCCACATCCCTGTGGTGGATACGGACTCCACACCTACCTTCTTATCAGTTTCAGTTTGGTCCCTTGCCAACCTCTGGTCTATGGACCTCAGTTTCCTTTCAACACTTACAACCTCAGTGCTTCAAACCAAGGCTGAAGACAATGAGGAAGAAGAACAGGAAGAATAACCATGAATCAGAGACGGGAAGCCCCAGAAGAAGGGGCTGGATAAGTAAATAATGGTGCCTCCATTTGATAAAGTATGGGCAGCCATAAAAAAGTAAAGCTGTCAGTGAATATTTAATGTCCTGGAAAAATGCCACTAAGTAAAACAAAAAAAGTAGATTACAAAGTGCTATGAACAGTATCATCATATTTTTATAAAAGCAAATATAGGCTTGGCACCTGTAGCGCAGCAGCTAGGATGCCAGCCACATACACTGGGGCTGGCAGGTTCAACCCCGGCC